>NC_035447.2:99195251-99515937 GCF_002127325.2 Helianthus annuus | reverse complement strand
TTTAGTAGACTAAGTTCTTTTATTGAATAAAAATGTAGGTCCGGTCACTGCCAGCGAAGATGTTTCTTTGGAAAACTCACCGAGAAACGGTGCAGAATGGGTTGAGTTGTTTGTGACAGAAATGACAAGTGCTACCAGCATTGATGACGCTAGACTTCGTGCTATGCGTGTACTTGAAAGTTTGGAGAAATCCATAACCGAACGTGCTGCTGGTGATGCAGCAGAAACCCTTCATAAGGCAAGCTTCTCATCCCACCCAAACACACAACTCACACACATGAGTGTAGAGTGTACTATTTTCTAACTATCTTATTTGGTTGTACTATTACTTTCAGGAAAATTTAGTTTTCAAGGAACCAATTGAAGTTCTTCTGAGGGAAAATGCAATACTGAAACGTGCTGTAGCCATTCAACATGAATGACAAAAGGAGTATGATGAGAGGAACGTAGAGGTGCAGCAGTTGAAACAGTTATTATCTCAATATCAAGAGCAGGTGAGGACACTTGAGGTGAATAACTATGCGTTAACAATGCATTTAAAGCAAGCTCAGGGAAGCAACTCCATCCCTGGACGATTCCATCCTGATATCTTCTAATAAAGAGGTGAAGTTTGAGTTCATTATTGGTCTAATTTTTTTTTTGGTCCCAAGAGATCTACATTTGCCAGATTAATGGCAAGTAGATTATATGTTTTAAACGTCAATTAATGGTTGGTTAATTTAATGTGTAAGACCTCAGTTTAATATTTGCAATATTTGGTTCGCCAAACTTGGGCTTGCTTGCTTGCTTTTTCGCTTCGTATTAAGCATCTGCAAATGCAAAACTTGGATGTGTATATTCATGAGAAACTCGATATTGAAAGAAGGAAAAACGGATAAATTTTTTGGGTTCTGCGAATTCATTGGAGAAGTCCAGAGGTTCTTCGGTAGAAAATTGAAATCCCTAATTGTGATCCTAACCAGTGAGTTTAAGTTAAAACTAAAAACGAACTTTTCAAACATATCGTGTTTTTCATTTTCTTTTTGTTCATACGAACTCACAGATGACGGATGTAGCAAAGGAGTTAACCGCCGGAACAATAGGAGGGGCGACACAGTTGATAGTTGGACACCCTTTTGATACCATCAAGGTCAAACTTCAAAGTCAACCCGTCCCTCCACCCTTTTGGCAACGGGATTTTCATCAAGCCTCAGGGAGGAAGTGATATGTCTAAGGAGGTATGCTATTGTCATTGGTTGACTGCTATTGTCATTGGCTGATTGCCATTCTCATTTTTTTGTTTTTTTGTTATTTTATATATGTATCAAAGTTGCTGAATATTTGACTTTTTTTATTTTACAGGAAAGAAAGAAATATGTAAAGTATTTTCCTGTGGTTTTATGTGATCTATCAGCTCATTTGAATTTAGCGTACCGCATGACAATTGGTGGTTTGAATGAGGTATCTACGGTTATCAGGATAACCTTCATTATATGTTCTACAAAGACAAAAGGCATTTCTATTTTCTCCACTTTTTTATTTTACTTTTATACTTTTTTGTATTTCAGCTTCAAGCAGAGGCTGCATTGGCGCTTAGGTGTATCGATAAATGTAAAGAGGGAGGTTTTGTTGAGCTATTTATGGCCAAGGTTGACTTTCCTGCTAAATTTGACTATTGTATGAGGTAATGCAATCATCGCTGACATAGTCTACTTATTTGGAAAATTTTGTTAACATTTTACATATGTGTTTATATAGATTAAACTTGAAGGGGAAGACTGAAGTTTCTGCACAAGGGTTCTGTTTGGATAATGAATGCTGGAGACTATGCGAGGACAAGGTACATTCTTTGCTAAAATTGGTTTTTCCCCCGTTTTCCCAGGATGTACCAAACGATTTTCAAATATATTTTAACCAATTGAATCATCCATTTTATTTAATAATATAGATTTATATATATATAGACTTCTCATATTCAGATTCCGTAACATCAAAATATATGTTACCATCATTTATTATTATTAATATTATTTGTTATCATTAATGCAATTAGATGTTTCATATTCAGCTCCTATAACATTTTTTTCATTTAAGCTTTCATTAAAATGAAAACTGCCACAAGTCATCCCAAAAGGCTACTTATCATGTCTCTATAATTACACAGCCACAGTCAAGCATCCTCCCTTTCATTATGCAACCTGTGGCTGAATATCGGAAGACACCTGCCAACATGAAGAAAACCACTGCTATTGCTAACTGTTCAGAAGGTTTGTCGACTCTTGAAGAAATATTACACCATGGTCGAGAAAATAAGAAACACACGGTATCAAAACTTTCTATAATTTCGATTGTTTCCCTCGGCATTATTATTATCCATACATTAAATGTTTTCCTTCTAATCCATGCAGAATGCTGAGTTCAATTGTCGTGTGGCCATTAAAGGCGTACGTAATAGCGAAGAGTGGTTCAGACTTATGTGTGGCGGAGGAAAATGCATGAAAGGTGTATCGCGTGAACACGGGGAGCTGTGGTGTGCTGGTTGTGAAAACCCAGTTATGTTTCCACAAGCAAGGTTTGGTTTTCATATTCTATAGTTATGTGCGTTGGCAATCGCCTTTATACACTTTCACATCTGAAAAAAAAACTTTCACCAGGTTCCATCTTGAACTTGAGGTGCTCGATTCCACGGCAAATGCGGTCATCATGTGCTTTGATGACACTGCACAAATTCTAACAAACACCACTGCTGAGTCTATACTCAATGCGGAATCGGGTCTCTCGCATATCTACACCGCTCCAGTCATGATACAGAACTCTGACGGTAGCATCTCAACGCTCCCACACTGCTTACACTCACTTGTGGGCACCACCCGAACCATCCAAGTTGATACATCCACATACTACCATCATGGGGCCTTTGAGAGCTTCAACTGCAAGCGTGTGCTCCCGGACGAAACCAATTGTGAATCCGTTGGATCTACCACTCCTACTCCCATGACTAGGAAGGGTAAAGGGGTGATGACAATACCGACACCGGTAAAGCTCAAAGAAACAATCAGAAAGTACATGTAAGTTTCTATATATACTTTTGACTTACCAAATTCCATGAACCACATAACTACATATCCATTTGTGTCGTGTTTAAGTAAATGTTCAAAAGTGAATATTATATGATACAAACATCATGTTTATTTCTTTATCACTAACTATAAACAAGTACAATTACACCATTGGTTTTGTTATGTGCTTTTTCAATTTGAGAACGCATACAACCCCATCGCTTTTTCGATTTGAGAACGCATACGACCCCATCAAGTTTTAATTACAAAATAATGGATATGAACTGCTAACATATACGTCATCCAAGTTAAAGTTCTGCCTAACATTTCCTTTCTTTCTTTCACAGCCCTACTTATGAAGGTTCTGATTCGGATGATTCTGTGGGTAACTACTGAGGGGAATGTGGACTACATGGCCATGCATTAGCGGCAAAAGATTTCGTGAATTATTGAATAAAACAGGAAGCTTTGTGAACTCCTTTAAGTTTTTTCCCTGTAATGCATGTTTTTAGACTTGGCATACATGTTTGTTCTTAAACAAATTCCGCAAACAAAGTTCCTGTGCTATGCACGCCTTACATTTTGTGTGGCCGGCTTATGGTACAAGCTCTTATCACGTTTTGTATGGCTTCTCTTACATTGTCTTTTGGCTAATTATCTTTTATCCATACATAAACATTTTTCCTCGAACACACAACAAAATGAAGGACACTAATTGTTGGTCATGCCGTGCATCGCACGGGCCTTCCCTCTAGTGAAATAGTAATTTAAAGATATATCAACTAAATAAAATGGGTATATGTAAATTAGTGTGTCTTAAAAATGTATGAAATCGTATCTACGTAGTTTGACTTTATGATGAAACGTTTTAGATTCATTGGGCTACTCCAATGATCTCATATCGAAGAGCCTTAACGATTAAAGAAAGTCGTGTAATAAAAGCGCTTGCACTTCTCGCATATCATATATAGGTCTCTAGCAGTGGTCGCTCCTTAGGCGAGTCTATAACAGTACGAAACCAATGATCATATCAATAAAAGACCGAGAATGTTGTGCAGGGCCTTTGAGAATGACACGCGGCAAGCGGTACAACCCTCGGGCAATCGCCAATTTGCCATGTTCACTTATCCCAAAAGTTCTTAATTGATGGCTAGCAATGATGGAGAAAATATTTACATTAAAGCACTCGTGACCCCTAATGAAGGTGGTAGGGACTTCAATAGTCAAATGAAGAATGAATTTTCTTGTAACATGGAAGGTGTCTTCGGATTCGCTAGAGAGCAAAGATTTTTATTCCCATGAGTGTCAAGTAGATATGTAGCCACATAAAATTCTACCTCGTATGATTTCCTGAGTCGCAAAGTCTGATGTACTTGGTGTAGCCACAAGTCCACAAACCAATCATGAGTAATATCCGATAGTTGTAAACTAGAACCAAAGGATCACCATAATGGGCAATGGACCACACCTAGGTGGTGATTTTGTTCAACAAGTCGATGCCAGTTAAAATCGACGAGTTGGCACAAGCCGGGTAATTTCCATGAGTTTATAGGTCCACAAAAACGGTCCTAATGATGAATGGTATCTATACACTGAAATTAGCATTGCAATGAGTGTCCCTTTAACTAATAGCCAATGCAAAACCAATATATCTGGGTGGGAGAATGTGACATGCCAAATGTTTAAAGATGGTATCGACTTTGTTTGTGTAGAAACGCTTTAGGTTCACCATTCACATTACGTTCTCTGGGAGAGCCTCAATGATAAAAAAAAAAGTCACGCAAATGTAGTGGTTGCACATCTCGCATATAAGTGGTTAGGAGTTGTGGTTGCTTCTATAATCAATGTATGGCAAAACAAAATCAGTGACCCATAACAATAAGTTGGACAGTTGATTGGCTCTCGAAAGACCAACGACGCCACACGGGGCTTCTAAGTACAACCTTGACTATACGTTTTTTATTCAAACATTTCTTTACCTAACTGGTGCATGGGGTCTCTACCAGGGGCGCAACTTTGTAGGGGCCGGGGGGGGGGGGGGCGCCCGATTCCCCAAACTTTTCACTCAGTAGTGTCCGGTATGTAGTTTTCGTATAGAATTTTTTAGGTATATACATTTTCGACCCCCGGTTTTATATTTTTGTTAGGTATATACGTTTTCGACCCTAGGTCGAAAATCCCAGCCTCGCCACTGGTCTCTACGTTTGTGTACATACAAATTATTGATCATTATCATCTTTATTATGTTAAACTATTACCATGTTATATTGTTATCCCTCTATTCGGTTATCGCGCTCTCATTTGTTCATTGCAAGTTGCAACCCTTAGGTAAACATATATGCTAGATGCTTTATAAAAACACATCCAAACTATCTTATGCTTCGATATATTTTCAAGATTTTATACTACAACTATACCATCTTGTTTCCCCGACACATGTTCTAGATTTTAAAATTTATATGCAAAATGAATATAAAGAGAAGGTGCAGTAAGGACTTACGCTATAAACTTGAGTTTGGATTTGTTTTGTTACGCTTGATTTCTTTAGGAAAATCTTTTATTTGTACTTACTTTTGAAGACAAAAGATCAAATACAAATATTCATATCATACAAAACGTATGAATAGGGTGAAGATGTAAAAAAACGCGGCAACAATTTTGTAATTATTTACTCGTAGAGTAATTATCAAAATTATTCCACAAGTGATCTTGAATGGTAATTTTGATCTAGTAGAGTAATTTTGTAAAATGTTCTTGAGGGTAATTTTGATCTTGTAGAGTAATTTTGTAGAGTGACGACGGGCCAATGAATTGCTCCATTTACCCGGTTTGGGTTGATGCCACAAAAGCCCAACACATAAGGCCCACAGATGAATTTACTTCTCCATTAAGGTTTTCCCCATATGAATACGAGCGTGAAATAAGAGTCCAGAGGCGAAAAGGAGCATTTAATGTCTGATATAAATGGCATCTTGGCTGGCATGGTACTTCTCTCACGCCGGAGCTTGGTCACGGATCCCCCCCCCCCGGTCCCCCGTGGCGAGGCTAACGGTTTATTCTTTTGTAGCAATGAAGATAGAGGCACCTTGACTTCAGCGAAGATCCATTTAACGTCAACCGGGATTTGGGTATTCGACATTGGCGCCATCCTGGGACACCAGTTTGACCGGTGTTTCCACACTAAACTCCGACGTTAAGGATAGCCCGTTTCACAAGCAGCAGTATGGCAACCCTACCCAACTCACGTACCATCCAGACGGTACAGAGTGATCATGATAAGGTCACAGTAGAAGATATAATTCATGAAGAAGAGAACGAGAATCAGGTGGAAAATCTGGAAAGAGAGGAGCCCATCACTCCAGATTTCGGAGCCATGCACAGGGAGAAGTTAAAAAAGTGCCTTGAAGATTTGGAGAGGCAAGAGAAGCTTAACAGTCTTAGGGCTAAACTCTCCTTTGATACACCTTCCAACCAGGAAGGGACAGACCCTCAAAACAAAGGCAGTGGTGGTGACCCACTAGAAACATTCATGACAGCCCTTCGCCAGATGTCCTTGGAAGAAAGGGAGGATCTCATCACGGGAAAGAAACCAAAAGGAAAAGAGAAAGAAAAGGATAATCAAAATGATGGTGGCTTAGATCAGCCCTACCTACCACGGGACTTAGCTGAAGTCTCAAAATTCACTCGGAGAATTGCAGAAGCACCGATGCCCCCTAAAACAAAGCTGCCTCCAAACTTTGACCGCTACGATGGGACAAGAGACCCTAAAGATCATCTTATTGCCTTTAGAGAAGCAGGGAAACTAGGGCGGTGGCCCATGACGGTTTGGTGCCACATGTTTGTACAAACTTTGACGGGGGGAGCCCGGCTCTAGTTTGACAGCCTCCCTCCAGGAGGAATTGACAGCTATGAAGAGCTAAGCGAGAAATTCCTGAGGAACTTTGGTCAGCAGAGAAAAGTGGTCAAAAATCCAAACGAAATTCTGCACATAAGGCAGAGGGACAACGAGCGAATAGACCAATACATGGAGAGGTTTGTCAAGGAAAGCATGAACATCAACGATGTCCCGGAGGTCATGAAGATCAGCAGTTTCATAAACGGATTAAAGCATACACAACTATGTGAGAAACTGGGGGAGGAATTCCCCCACTCGTTTAACAACCTCATGGACAGGTTCAGAGCCTTTGTCAGGGGAAAAGACACAGTCAGCAAAGCTAAGGAGACGGACGTCACACCCCGAAGGGTCACCCCGGCTGCAAAACCTCTTGACAAAGGTACACCTTATTCCAGAAAACCTGCTTTTGATAGGATGTTGCACGATAAAGCAAGGCCCTCATATTCCCCATATAGGCCTCGGGGGAGGGGCCCACCTCCTTACTCTGACAATTTCACCCTTCTCACCAAAACCCCGATCGAAATACTGGGCACTGAGAGGGTGAAGAACTCCTTCCCAAGGCCACCACCCATAAAACCTGGGCCAAAGGCACAACCAAGCGAATATTGTGAGTTTCACAAAGGATTTGGCCACAAAACTGACAACTGCATGCACCTAAAAAGAGAAATAGAGGCCGCAGTGAAAACAGTAAGACTGGCCCATTTGGTTAAGGAAATTAAGGAGGGAGGAGGGGATCGCAAGGGGAAAGATGCAAGGGAGTCTGGGAGGGCAGATGTAGATATGATTAGAAGGAGGAATGAATTTGATACTACCCGAAGTGTAAAGGCCAGAATCCTGGGCTCCCCGGACTGCATGAGAGCTCCCATCCTCATTCCACACTTGGAGGAAAACGAAGTGCAACGACTCCCCCTCAACATCTCAGCCATAATAGCTGGTCACAAGGTATCCCGGATACATGTGGACGGAGGATCCGGAGTTGAAGTAATTTATGAGCATTGTTTCCTCAGATTTGACAAGGATGTAAGAGACCGGCTCGAAGAAGACTCCATCCCCTTAGTAGGGTTCAACAATAGTGCGTCACACCCCTTGGGAAAAATCAGGCTCCCATTCACAGTTGGGGTAGGGGACCGCGTTCGAACTATAAATCTAACTTTCACAGTGGTCCGAGCACCCTCAAAATAAAACGCAATCTTAGGAAGACCCAGAATAGGGGATCTGCAAGCACAGGCATCCACCCCACATGGAGCCTTAGTGTTCCAGACGCCAAAGGGCTTGGCTTGGGTGAAATCTGCATATGAAGTAATTTCCTCTGTTTCCGAGCGGGAGACATCCCAGAAACTCCAGAAGGAGGGAATTGAAGAGTGGGTCCTTTGTGACAAGTTCCCGGAACAGACGGTCAAAGTAGGAAGTCACTTGAGTGATAAGTGCAAGAGTGCTCTCAAAGAGCTGCTGCTCCTCAACATTGATGTATTTGCATTTCAACATGGGGATACGACAGGAATCCCAAGAAGCCTAACCGAGCACCAGCTCAACACATACACCTGGGCCAAGCCAGTCAAACAGAAGAAACGTAGCATGGGTCCCAGCAAAAGAAGGGCCACCTGCGAGGAAACCAGAAAACCGCTCAGAGCTGGAATAGTCAGGGAAGTGAAGTACCCATCCTGGCTTGCAAACCCGGTTATAGTCCAAAAGAAAGACGGAGGATGGAGAATGTGCATCAACTTTCAAGATTTAAACAAAGCATGCCCCAAGGACTGCTACCCCCTCCCAGAGATAGACGTGCAGGTGGATTCTTTATCTCAATATCCCCTGAAATGCTTTTTGGATGCCTACAAAGGCTATCATCAGATACAAATGTCGATAGAAGATGAGGAAAAAACAGTCTTCATCACAGACGAAGGGACATTTTGTTATACTAAAATGCCCTTCGGTCTCAAGAACGCCGGAGCCACCTATCAAAGGTTCATGAATACCTTCTTCAGGGATCAACGAGGATGAAATTTGGAGGTGTACGTCGATGACGTTGTCATCAAGAGTTTGACCGAGGCAGCCATAATAGATGATATAGCTGAAACTATCCATACCATGCAAGATGTAAACATGAACCTGAACCCGGGGAAGTGCTGTTTTGGGGTAGAAGAGGGGAAATTCCTGGGGGTAGTGGTTACTAAAGGCGGAATCAAAGCTAACCCAGAAAAAACCCAAGCCGTGGCCGAAATGAGATCCCCCAAGCCCCTAAAAGACATCCAGCAGCTGAACGGAATGCTAATTGCCTTGAATCGTTTTTTATCAAAGGTAGCCGACAGGACCCTCCCTTTCATGAAAGTGCTGAAGGACTGCCTTCAGACGGACATGTTTAAATGGACCTCTGAAGCAGAGGCTGCTTTCCAAGAAATGAAGACATACATCTGTCAACTCCCAACCCTAGCCACCCCAGTCCCTGGGGAACACCTGCTCCTGTACCTATCCGACTCGAAGACAACCATAAGTGCAGTTATGATGGTAGAACGGAAGGGAAAGCAGATACCAATATACTTCATCAGTAGAACACTTAAGGGTCCCGAGGAACGTTACATGCCACTGGAGAAGTTAGCATTGGCCCTTGTTTTTGCATTCCGAAGGCTCAAGAGGTACTTCTAGGGACACAAGATCACCTTGATGACCGATCAGCCTCTCCAAAAGGTATTCAGAAGGCCAGAGCTGTCAGGACGATTGGCTAAATGGGCCGCAGAACTGGGAGAACATTCCTTGGAGTTCAAGCCCAGGACAGCCATGAAAGGACAAATACTGGCCGATTTCTTAGCAGAAGTTCCGGAGGATGAAGAAAAAGAACTACTAAAATGGGAAGCCTTGGAAAAAAAAAAAGAAAAAGAGGAGGAAGACAAGGCTGTATGGAAGATATTCACAGATGGAGCCTCCAGCGAAGAAGGGAGTGGAGCAGGCATTACCTTGGTTAGTCCTGAAGGGGTTGAGTTAACCTATGCCATAAGACTAGACTTCGAAAACACCAACAATACCGCGGAATATGAAGCCCTCTTAGTAGGGATGATGCTGGCAAGAAAGATGAAAGCAAAGCATGTAGAAGCTAACACCGACTCTCAACTGGTGGTCAAGCAGTATCAAGGGGAATACGAAGCCAAAGACAGCACCATGGCTCAATATGTAGCAAAAGTAAAAGAAATGGCTGAAGCATTCAAAGCCTTCGAGCTAAAATACATCCCCCGCGGGAGAAACAGAAAGTCTGACGCCCTCAGTAAGCTGGCCTCAGTAGCATTTGATCACCTGGCAAGAGAAGTCAAAGTAGAAGACCTGACCTCCCCCTCCCTCGGCATATAGGAGGTGGCTGCAGTTGAAAATGCACAAGAAACGTGGATGACACCAATTGTAAAGTTCCTCGGAGAGGGGACTTTACCCGAGGGAGATTGGGCAGCTAGAAAAGTGAGGGTCAAGGCCCTGCAGTATGAATTGATTGATGGGGAACTGTATCAAAGGTCATATCTAGGCCCATCCCTGAAATGTGTTGACATGAAAGAGGCTGAGTATGTGATCAGGGAAATACATGAAGGGATTTGTGGAATGCATTCGGGGCCAAGGACGGTAGTAGCAAAGATAATGAATGCGGGGTTCTATTGGCCTCGAATGTACGAGACAACTTCCGAGGAGATTAAGAAATGTGACAATTGCCAGGTACATGCACCTATGACTCATCGACACAAACACCCAATGATATCCGTCTCAACATCCTGGCCCTTCCAAAAGTGGGCCATCGACATAATAGGGCCATTCCCGGAGGGCCCAGGAGGGGTCAAGTATGTGGTGGTCGGCATCGATTATTTTACTAAGTGGATAGAAGCAAGACCCTTAGCAAAAATAACTGGAGAACAGATGAGGTAATTTGTGCTAGACAGCATCATCTGTAGATACGGGGTCCCAAAGGAGTTGGTAAGTGACAACGGCGTCCAATTTGCTGGAAGGCCCTTCAGACCCTGGTGTGAACAGATGCATATACAGCAGGTGTTTACTTCCGTCACCCACGCTCAAAGCAATGGATTGGTAGAAAGAGCCAATCAAAGTGTTATCAAGGGAATGAAAGGAAGACTCGGGAGGAAGCAAAAAGAATGGCTGGAAGAACTACCATTTGTGTTATGGGCATATAGGACCACTCCTAAAGATTGCAACGGGGAGACTCCTTTCAGCTTAACTTACGGAACGGAGGCTGTCATCCCGGCTGAAATAGGATCCCCAACTGCCCGGATGAAGCTCAGGGAGGAGGAGAACGAGCAGGACCTCCGGATAAATCTGAACCTTTTGGAGGAAAGGAGAGAAGTAGCAGCAATCAGGGAGGCCAAGTACAAAAAGCAGCTGGAAAGTTATTACAACACCAAGATGAAAAAGCTCAGCCTCGTCCCGGGGGATTTGGTCCTAAGAGCAAACGAAGCCAGCCTGCAGGAGAACACCGGAAAGCTAGGCCCCAACTGGGAGGGGCCTTACCGAATCATATGGGCAAACGGCAAAGGGAGCTGCAAATTGGAGACACTCCAAGGCAAGGAGGTCCCCAGGACATGGAACCTCATGCAACTTAGAAAGTATCACATATGAGGGGTAAGCCCCCGGAAAAAACGGCCAAGGAGCCACTTTTGTAATATTTAACTGATAATCTGGGGTTTGCCCCCAAGGACAGATCTTTTGTAACAACTTATGCTGGGAAGTTAAATCCCCCAAATGAATGAAAATGGACAATTAGCATGTCCTCTTTTGACAAAATTGCAGGTATTGTATCTAGGCAGACGTGCCTAGAAACACTATAAAGCCTAACTAATAAGTAAACACACGTGTACAAGGTATATCAAACATGCCAAAAGCCCGGCCGTGGGGCAAAAAAGGGTCTAGCTAACCTAAAGAAAGCGGACAAAACAAACCAAAAGCATAATCTCACATTATAAACTTGTCCTATGATTGGCCTCGAACAGACAATCCTAGTTTATCAGGCAAACCATAAATATAACACATTTCTGTAAACAAAACTGTGACACCTGTGTCACCGCGACCATCAAACAAATACCAAGCCGATGAAATATTGTATTTCATACTTGGGATCTTGTATAAATATGTGTATGTTTTGCACATATCAATTATTGTTCAATTTCAAACTCTACATTGCTTTCTAGAGCATTATACGCAAACTGGTGCGTAAACGTACTCAGTTTAATGCGACAAATACTCCGGAACATCAACACATACTCAACATACCTTAAATAACCTTTACATAACTTAGAAATAAGTTTTGAAGGCTTTGGTATAGCAAAAACAAGTTAATTCGCTTACAGGGACTAAACTTGACAAACTGCGAAAGTATGCCAATTTGAACTGTAACGAACATTCTGGAACATGTCCATAAGTTACACATACCATAAATATCCTTTACATAGCTTAGAAATAGGCTTTGAGGGGTTTGGTATGCTAAAACAAACTTTTGGATCATTCAGGGGCTAAAAGTGTCAAAAAGTGCACAAGTTTGCACTTTCGCGCATAACTTACGTTCTGAATACATCCGGACATCCAAAATTTATGTAAGCATCCTAATATTATGCCTTAGTGTTTGGCATGAGAAAAGTCCATTCGTCGCGTCATTTGGATCGTCTTTCGCGCTTATGCGCATTCCGTCGTAATTAAGCGAACATCGCAATCGTACGGCCAAACGAACCGACATCCGGAATATTTTTGAGCATATTTCATGTCCCCTACACTTTAACTTCATCTTAGAGCCTTGAAATGAGGTTAACGGGGCTTAAACGTGCCAAAAATGGGCCAAAATACGTGTTTCTGAAGTGCAGGGACCAAAATTGTAAATTCTGATCTGGGAACCTTAGGCGGGGCGCGTAAGGATTTACCAAATCCTTACGCGGGGCGCGTGAGACTGTCAGACAGATTCAATGTATCTATTTAATGCAGTTGGCCTTTCGTTCGATCAAGAGGCAATGCCCTTTCACCTAATCAAGAGCCAAGGGGCAATTTCTGACTTACCACAAGAATTTGACAAGTGTACGCTCGAGATCGCGGCACGATATTCGATAAACGATCCTAACGGTTCCACTTTTCCTATAAATACCCCCCCCCCTTTTGTGTAAAAACCCACAAGAATCAGATCTAAAGCTCTAAGTTGGAACCATTGTTTCATACCTGAGCTATTTGATCTAGATTAGCACTCGGGGACCCTCCGTAAGTCTTCTTTCGCTCTTTTATTCGCTTTTCGAGTCCGAAAGTCAACGTTTTGTTGACTTTCTGCATTGACCAGCTTATGGTCGATGCGAAGTTCATGGAACTTCATAACGTGAGCGTGATCACGATGGTTATAGTCCGTAGTGACTATACCTACTGATCACCACGTTATCTAGGCTCAGTGACGAGTCGTAGTTTCGGCCAAAATGCGCATTCTCGCGTATTTTGTAACCAAACTACTCGTGAGCATCAAAGCCGTTTGTTTTGATACAAACCTGTTTTCTAACTTAGTTAAGCATGTTCTAACATGCTTAGCTCGTCACTTTTAGTATAATGATTATATAGGGTCGTAAGGTAAGCGATCTAAACCATCGCTTATACTTTCGAACCCGACCCATTTGGTCGATCATTTTGATCCGACCAAACACATTAGGTGACCATAGCTATAACCTTCTGAGGTTATACCTTGTAGTCACGACGCGTTAGGGTAGCATAAGCTACCTAAACGGGTCGTGACGGACCATAAGCACTTAGGTTAAGTTTCATTTTAGTATGTAGGCTTTGTTAAACCATATTACACGAGTCTCCATACTCGTTTGGTTTACGAACCCGCGTACTATCCGATCCTTCCGATTTGGTCCGGTATATTAACATAGCTACCTATTAGGTGCCGTTTGATATCCCGTGATCTTTAGCATTATCTGGTTATTATACAAGAACTTCAAAGCAATCTCAGGTGAGTACATAGAACCCCATCTTTTACATGTTTTCAAGGAGTCAATGTGAGTACATTGAACCCCTCTTTTACTGTTTTCTAAACTGTTTTGGGGTGAAACACATGTGCCTATCTGTTACTTTCATGCTTTCCTGTTTTCACATCATATACTTGCTATGTTCGATAGTACATATATAGTAAATGATTTCATTGTGGTTATGCTATGTATGCCCATTGTGTGCGTACTTAGTATATTGCTTTACAATACATTTCATGCTACGTACGCCCATTGTGTGCATACGTAGTACATTGTTTCACATTGCATATCTGTTGCATATGCTCATCCAGCATATGAACACATTATTCTACATTTTGAACCGTTGTACCCTACAATACATTTCATGCTACGTACGCCCATTGTGTGCATACGTAGTACATTGTTTCACATTGCATTTCTGTTGCATATGCTCATCCAGCATATGAACACATTACACTACATTTTGAACCGTTGTAACCATTTGACTATGTGAACCGTCTTACCCCTTTGATTTCATGAACCGTCTATAACCATTGAACCGTGTAAACCAGTTGTATCCGTTGACATGGATTACATTTGACAATAGACATTTGACTATACATGAACATTTCTACCGTTGTTAAACATTTCATCTTGATGGTTTGGTTTGAGTAAGTGATTTAAGTAACGAGGCATGTGTAATATGATACAAGCATGGTGGATACGCCGCTGGTACTTCCTATATATAAGTGTTTGTATGGTATTACATATCGTAGCGTTATTTGAATCATTTCAATTTGAGACATAGAACATTTTATACAAATAACACGCTTTTCACAAGACATTGTTTTACAAACGACTTATCTTATACAAACTCATTTTACATGGTTATCCGTTTAACCATACAGTGTTCTCTTATTTATACATATCATTTGATCTTACCGTTTTTCAAACGATTTACAAGACAAAGCAAATTACAAGGTTCATGACTAAACATTTTCTCAAACATAAGTCATGAATTCCGTTTTCACAAAACCAATGTATCTCACAGGCATTTTTATGCTGACGTACCTATTTTCACATGTGTTTTCAGGAGATGATGCATAGGACTTATCAAGACATACTTAGGCGGACCTGTGCCTTAGTGACTTAAAAACGAGACAAGAACTAGTTAATTTATGTTATGTACACTTTGATTCTTGTTTAGACAATGTAAACTTTCATGTTTGATTTATAAAACGAAACTTCATTTGCCATGGATTTGAAACAATTGATTTTGTTACAACACTCCCCGACGTTTCCGCCACGTTTTGTATGTTCTACGTGGTCGGGGTGTGACAGAAAAGATGGTATCAGAGCCAATGGTTATAGGGAATTAGGTTATTAGTAATGCTTTGACCTAGTCTATAACCTTCCTAGGACCCTAACGCGAGTTTACTTGCGTTTAGTCATAAAACAATACCGTCACCTATCCTTAGGCGACGACCACAACAAGAACATAAATTTCAAAACCGCCTTGAAAACTAATCATCTGTTCTAGGATGATTGATTACTAGGTTTTGAACCCTCTGTTATAAGGTTTCGAACCCCTTTGAATTTTCAAAACTCCCGTCAAAGTTTTGGGTCCTAAATAGTGTGAACACGTGCAAACTGGAAGAGTGAATGCCTGTACCCTGGGTTTTCTGTCTAAGGTTAGAGTGTTCGTACAAATCCACATAATCGGACCAGTCACTCTTACCTGGGAACTCTTGGGGTGAGTGTCCACTTATAGGCGAGCATGTCTTCGCGATACACTATGAGGATCTATTTGCTTTGATTCAGCCTTGGTGTTGTTTGTTTGCTTCATGATTCAAACAAATGACCATCAACCATGATTATGGTCAGTGATTGTAACATCCTATTCTTACCCAATACCATTTTATTTGTTTCCTTTCATGTTTTCCTCTTTTAGAATGCCTCCTCGACGCGAACACCAGATAGCAACTGCCGAGCTGGCAGAAATTATTGCGCAGCAGATGGCTGCTCAATTCCCAAATCTCTTTGCTCAATGGAACCAAGCCAACAACAACAATGGTACATGCAATTTCAAGAACTTTAACTCGGCTAAACCACTCAAGTTTAGTGGTTCTGAGGGAGCAACTGGGCTTCTTCAATGGTTCGAGAGCATCGAGAATACTTTTCGCCACGTGCAGTGTCCGGATAATTGCAAGGTCGAGTTTTCTTCGAGTGTGCTTCAGAAGAGGGCTCTTACATGGTGGAACGGGGTAATGAGAGACCATGGTGCAGATGTTGCTCTAGCACAGACATGGGCTGAACTGAGAGCTCTTATGATGAGAGAGTTTTGTCCTCGTCATGAACAACGAGCGTTGGAGAAGGAGTTTGATGATTTGAAACAAGATAGTGGCGAACACAGGGCATATACTGATAGGTTTGAGGAGTTGAGTCTACTTTGCCCGACTATGGTCGCCCAACTCGACAAGGCTATCGAAAGGTACATCGACGGCCTGCCTGACTCGATACAAGACATTGTCACTGGTAGCAACCCTACCACACTCCGTCAGGCCATTGAGCTATCTGCAACCTTGACTGAATCGCAGATCAGAAAGCATAAACTTTTTCGAAAGGGTGACAAGAAGCCAATCGAGGAATCAAAGACCATGGATGAACAGACTGAATCTCCTAAGAAGTCAAAGAAGCAAAAGGCTTCTCAGAACTTCGCCGTGGTCGCTCACAATGGTCAAGCCATCCCCAACCAACCAGCTCAACCCCCTGCTAGAAAACCATACAATGGAACTGCACCTTTGTGCAACCAATGTGGTCTCCATCATCACGCCAATGTACAGTGCCGCAAATGCCAAACTTGTGGGCTTATAGGCCACACAGCAAGAGTCTGCCCAACTGCAGTTGCGCCAAACCAAGCTGGCAACAATCCTGCTCAAGGCCGTCTTCTACCAGGCTCTTGTTTCAACTGTGGCGAGATGGGTCATTTCCGAAGAAATTGCCCAAAGCTTGCTAATGCAAATCCAGCACAGGGATGAGCGTCTGAGTAACTAGAAGACAACATCGTTTAGAAATAATCATGTCTTATGTATTAGTTTCTTTTGTTGTCAAGACCCAAGGAACAGTTGATATCATTGTTTATAAATAAATCTTTCATTTACATTACGATGTAATTGTGTGGTTACATATATAAACGACATATCCCTTACAATACCGACAATCAGGAAAACCGTATTCCTTAAAGAACAAACTACCCCCAAAATTCTCCCATTCTATGACCTCTTGCGTCTTCCACAAAATTCCTTAGTACCCGTTTATTCTAAAGGAAACGAAGAACCAAGCGCAAGTTACAACATGAGACGAATACCCAAAGTACCACTATAAATCCTTAATAGGGTACCTAAGGATTTCCCGTAAGTCTTTAATTGTTGTATACCTTAATTCGAATGTGGTGATTCCTTGTAATCAAAAATCAAATTTTGGGAGATCTTTCTATCTTCTCAGATAGATCCCAGTGAACATTGAGACCCGTCGATTGGTTTCCATATCCGTATTCAATCAATAACAAGTTAATAACAAATTATAATCAAGTTAAACAATTATGTGACTTTGTGCTTATGTGTTCCCTTATGTGTTGTTGTGAGATCCAAATTATGTTATCCAAATCCTCGTAGAATCTTACATATCCTTGTACAAGAGATTCATAGTAGGATACCCAAAGGTATTACTTAAAATCCTCAATGGACTTCTATGTTATAGTTAAGTCCCTCGGATTATAAAGTCCTACTTCATAATTAGACCCTTGAGTGGTCTAGTTAAACAGATTCATCCAAAAATCTGGATAAGGATATCATGTGATGATATAGCTGAAAGGACTCTTTGGTGGCCTAACTAAGAAGATCCCCTGTCGATCTAATTAAAAGGAACCGATGGAAGTCTAGTCACCCTCGTCACAAGTTTGATATCCTTCCCCAAAACATTACAAAACAAACTGTGCGGACTGTGCAAGGGATTACGTAATTATGGATGCATACATAATTATGGAATTTAGTGCACAGAAATCACAGCAAGTTCTGTCATGTGTCTAGAGTTAACCCTATTCATTTCCAACTCTGAGGAAGCAACCGTTGAAGATGACTCTGTTAGTTCATTTTCGTTTCTGAAGATTTATCCGTTGAGGAAATGAATATCCGTTGTGTAATCCTTCATTTCCAATTCTGATGAAGCAGCCGTTGAAAATGACTCCATTAGTTCATTTTCGTTTCTGACGATTTCTCCGTTGGGGAAATGAATGTGTAATCCTTCATTTCCAACTCTGAGGAAGCAACCGTTGAAAATGACTCTGTCTGTTCGTTTTCGTTTCTGAAGATTTATCCGCTGAGGAAATGAATATCCGTTGTGAAATCCTTCATTTCCAATTCTGATGAAGCAACCGTTGAAAATGACTCCGTTAGTTCATTTTCGTTTCTGACGATTTATCCGTTGGGGAAATGAATATCCGTTGTGTAATCCTTCATTTCCAATTCTGATGAAGCAACCGTTGAAAATGACTCCGTTAGTTCATTTTCGTTTCTAAAGATTTATCCATTGGGGAAATGGATATCCGTTGTGTAATCCTTCATTTCCAATTCTGATGAAGCAACCGTTGAAAATGACTCCGTTAGTTCATTTTCGTTTCTAAAGATTTATCCGTTGGGGAAATGAATATCCGTTGTATAATCCTTCATGTCCACTTCTGATGAAGCAACCATTGAAAATGACCCCATCTGTTCATTTCGTTTCTGAAGAATGACCGTTAAGGAAATAACAGGACATTACTTTGCATATCGCTGATGGTTATTTGGCAGAGTCACAAATAGACTCCTACGAATAAATTTCGGGACGAAATTTCCTAAAGTAGGGGAGACTGTGACACCTGTGTCACCGCGACCATCAAACAAATACCAAGCCGATGAAATATTGTATTTCATACTTGGGATCTTGTATAAATATGTGTATGTTTTGCACATATCAATTATTGTTCAATTTCAAACTCTACATTGCTTTCTAGAGCATTATACGCAAACTGGTGCGTAAACGTACTCAGTTTAATGCGACAAATACTCCGGAACATCAACACATACTCAACATACCTTAAATAACCTTTACATAACTTAGAAATAAGTTTTGAAGGCTTTGGTATAGCAAAAACAAGTTAATTCGCTTACAGGGACTAAACTTGACAAACTGCGAAAGTATGCCAATTTGAACTGTAACGAACATTCTGGAACATGTCCATAAGTTACACATACCATAAATATCCTTTACATAGCTTAGAAATAGGCTTTGAGGGGTTTGGTATGCTAAAACAAACTTTTGGATCATTCAGGGGCTAAAAGTGTCAAAAAGTGCACAAGTTTGCACTTTCGCGCATAACTTACGTTCTGAATACATCCGGACATCCAAAATTTATGTAAGCATCCTAATATTATGCCTTAGTGTTTGGCATGAGAAAAGTCCATTCGTCGCGTCATTTGGATCGTCTTTCGCGCTTATGCGCATTCCGTCGTAATTAAGCGAACATCGCAATCGTACGGCCAAACGAACCGACATCCGGAATATTTTTGAGCATATTTCATGTCCCCTACACTTTAACTTCATCTTAGAGCCTTGAAATGAGGTTAACGGGGCTTAAACGTGCCAAAAATGGGCCAAAATACGTGTTTCTGAAGTGCAGGGACCAAAATTGTAAATTCTGATCTGGGAACCTTAGGCGGGGCGCGTAAGGATTTACCAAATCCTTACGCGGGGCGCGTGAGACTGTCAGACAGATTCAATGTATCTATTTAATGCAGTTGGCCTTTCGTTCGATCAAGAGGCAATGCCCTTTCACCTAATCAAGAGCCAAGGGGCAATTTCTGACTTACCACAAGAATTTGACAAGTGTACGCTCGAGATCGCGGCACGATATTCGATAAACGATCCTAACGGTTCCACTTTTCCTATAAATACCCCCCCCCCCCCTTTTGTGTAAAAACCCACAAGACTCAGATCTAAAGCTCTAAGTTGGAACCATTGTTTCATACCTGAGCTATTTGATCTAGATTAGCACTCGGGGACCCTCCGTAAGTCTTCTTTCGCTCTTTTATTCGCTTTTCGAGTCCGAAAGTCAACGTTTTGTTGACTTTCTGCATTGACCAGCTTATGGTCGATGCGAAGTTCATGGAACTTCATAACGTGAGCGTGATCACGATGGTTATAGTCCGTAGTGACTATACCTACTGATCACCACGTTATCTAGGCTCAGTGACGAGTCGTAGTTTCGGCCAAAATGCGCATTCTCGCGTATTTTGTAACCAAACTACTCGTGAGCATCAAAGCCGTTTGTTTTGATACAAACCTGTTTTCTAACTTAGTTAAGCATGTTCTAACATGCTTAGCTCGTCACTTTTAGTATAATGATTATATAGGGTCGTAAGGTAAGCGATCTAAACCATCGCTTATACTTTCGAACCCGACCCATTTGGTCGATCATTTTGATCCGACCAAACACATTAGGTGACCATAGCTATAACCTTCTGAGGTTATACCTTGTAGTCACGACGCGTTAGGGTAGCATAAGCTACCTAAACGGGTCGTGACGGACCATAAGCACTTAGGTTAAGTTTCATTTTAGTATGTAGGCTTTGTTAAACCATATTACACGAGTCTCCATACTCGTTTGGTTTACGAACCCGCGTACTATCCGATCCTTCCGATTTGGTCCGGTATATTAACATAGCTACCTATTAGGTGCCGTTTGATATCCCGTGATCTTTAGCATTATCTGGTTATTATACAAGAACTTCAAAGCAATCTCAGGTGAGTACATAGAACCCCATCTTTTACATATTTTCAAGGAGTCAATGTGAGTACATTGAACCCCTCTTTTACTGTTTTCTAAACTGTTTTGGGGTGAAACACATGTGCCTATCTGTTACTTTCATGCTTTCCTGTTTTCACATCATATACTTGCTATGTTCGATAGTACATATATAGTACATGATTTCATTGTGTTTATGCTATGTATGCCCATTGTGTGCGTACTTAGTATATTGCTTTACAATACATTTCATGCTACGTACGCCCATTGTGTGCATACGTAGTACATTGTTTCACATTGCATATCTGTTGCATATGCTCATCCAGCATATGAACACATTATTCTACATTTTGAACCGTTGTACCCTACAATACATTTCATGCTACGTACGCCCATTGTGTGCATACGTAGTACATTGTTTCACATTGCATTTCTGTTGCATATGCTCATCCAGCATATGAACACATTACACTACATTTTGAACCGTTGTAACCATTTGACTATGTGAACCGTCTTACCCCTTTGATTTCATGAACCGTCTATAACCATTGAACCGTGTAAACCAGTTGTATCCGTTGACATGGATTACATTTGACAATAGACATTTGACTATACATGAACATTTCTACCGTTGTTAAACATTTCATCTTGATGGTTTGGTTTGAGTAAGTGATTTAAGTAACGAGGCATGTGTAATATGATACAAGCATGGTGGATACGCCGCTGGTACTTCCTATATATAAGTGTTTGTATGGTATTACATATCGTAGCGTTATTTGAATCATTTCAATTTGAGACATAGAACATTTTATACAAATAACACGCTTTTCACAAGACATTGTTTTACAAACGACTTATCTTATACAAACTCATTTTACATGGTTATCCGTTTAACCATACAGTGTTCTCTTATTTATACATATCATTTGATCTTACCGTTTTTCAAACGATTTACAAGACAAAGCAAATTACAAGGTTCATGACTAAACATTTTCTCAAACATAAGTCATGAATTCCGTTTTCACAAAACCAATGTATCTCACAGGCATTTTTATGCTGACGTACCTATTTTCACATGTGTTTTCAGGAGATGATGCATAGGACTTATCAAGACATACTTAGGCGGACCTGTGCCTTAGTGACTTAAAAACGAGACAAGAACTAGTTAATTTATGTTATGTACACTTTGATTCTTGTTTAGTCAATGTAAACTTTCATGTTTGATTTATAAAACGAAACTTCATTTGCCATGGATTTGAAACAATTGATTTTGTTACAACACTCCCCGACGTTTCCGCCACGTTTTGTATGTTCTACGTGGTCGGGGTGTGACAAAAACTACAAAAAGAGATCATCCTTTATTCATTTACAGAACAAATGTACAAGGAAAAGCCTTAATAACTTTGGCAAAAAACAGCTAAAATACAAGGCAACAAAACACAACGAGTTCAACCAAAAAGACCAAAGCACAACTTCCTGCAAAATGGACCAAAGGTCCTCAGGAAAGCACCAGCTTGATCCTAGGTAAAGGTTCCTGCAAAAACACAACAAAAAGCAAGCAAGAGACAGGACAACAGCATACGGTCATGAGTCATACGATTAGGCACTAAGGAGAAACCCTACACAAAGGTTCCCCTTCCAAACACAAAAAGTTTAAAGTATCCTAGGGAAAGTAGTTATTCAAGTTACAACCACATCGAAGAAAGCAAATGTTTACAAATCACTGGGGGCACCCCCAGACAAAGACGATGGGGAGGAAGGACCAGCAGAGGAAAACAGGGCTTTCAATTTGTCTATCGATATCAAGGGATGCTCCAGGATCTTCTTCAGAATGGCCGGGGTCTTGCTCCCAAACTCCTCATCCAGCTTTGATAATTTCTTCTTAGCCTTGGAGTTGTACAACGGAGTCTCCTTCCTACCCAGACCCTGAGCAGAATAAGCATAACCATCCTTCAGCCCAGCCTGGTAGCCAACATTCCGGTAGGCCCTATATACCTCTTCCAAGCCACTCTTAAACTCCTCTAACTAAGAAACGGCGGAAAGAAAGGCCCCAAACCCTTCAGTAATTAACCAATGTTTCTTCCTGGCGAACCGATAGTTATCATCAGAAGTTATCCCATAATATGCATACATGGTATTCAACTGCTCCTGGGAAACTGAGCCAACTTCCTTCAAATGCTTTAGCTCAGCAACCAGCTCCTCCTTCTCCTCCACCAGCATCGCCATCTCCCTCTCCCAAGCTTGCTTCCTCTGCTCCAACATGGCTCCCGCTCCCTGGACAGGAAGCATTACAAACAATCCAAGGATCAATTTAAGGTATAAAGGGTGGGGGGAAGGGGGAAGAGGAAGGGCTATATACATTCTCCTCTTGCAATTTTCTCTCAGCTTCAACCACTTGGCATCTAAGCCCGGCAGCAACAGATTGGGAAGTCTTGAGCTCAGCCTTGAGTCCTTCATTCGCCCTCCTTAAATCATCAATCCGCTGTAGCATACCAGAACCCCTAAAAAAGCTCTCGCAAAGGGACATGCTGTACTGATCCTCAAAAAGATCATCCCTCAAAGCAGAGTTCACAAACTTATGGGAGGGAGGAACAACATGAGTAAGAAAGTCCATAGCAGCCTCAGAAGTCCCTATCACTGAAGAATGAGATACTTTCCATTTGGGGACATATGTGAGAGGGATAGCATCAGCAAACAGAGGAGCCAAAGGGGACCGATGAGCAGGACCTTCAAGGAGAGTGGGTTTACTGGTCCCCGTAGCGTGAGAGGGTGAAAGTTCAAAAGCTGAAGAAAAACGAGCTATGCCCACCTCTGAAGTCTTATCCCGAACACAGGAAGAAGAGGGGCCAGTGGGGATTTCTATGGGATCATGAGA
Organism: Helianthus annuus; assembly: GCF_002127325.2. NCBI lineage: Eukaryota > Viridiplantae > Streptophyta > Magnoliopsida > Asterales > Asteraceae > Helianthus > Helianthus annuus. Next base: position 99,492,338 of record NC_035447.2, on the reverse strand, counting down.
ACTCCCCTGCACAACAAGACGAAAAACATCAAAAACAAAACAGGGGGCAAATAGGCAGGAGAAACAAGAGAGCAGGAGGAAAAGGAAACCTACCAACAAAAGTGCACTCACAAGACTCGAAGACCTCAGGTGTTTGGACAAGGAACCCTTGATTCCAACGGGGGTAAGATCGGAAACAGCCTTTGACGAAGGAGGAAGCTTCTGTCCGCTAGCAATCCGGAGCCTTTGCCGGATATCACGGGGAGCAGGGGTTGGCCTAGAACTTGCGGCTTTCCTCTTACGAACTAAACGAACCCCAGAGCTTCATCATCACTTTGATCAGAATGCCAAACAGGGGGGAGATCAGGGGAACTCTCCTCCCCATCGGAAAGGGCCCCCTCATCGCCTCCCACAGCGACAGAACCCCCAGTCTGGGCAGATCCCCCGGTAACCTGTATCTCCACATTCAAGCTAGGGTCAACTTCATCACCAACTATAAATTTGACATCCTTGGAATCGCCTTGAAGCAACCTCCACAAAGTTAACTCTGTAATAAGAAGAACACCAAAGATGACTGCACAGTTACCAAGGCACAAAAGAAAATGACAACAAACCCAAAATAAAAGGTACCTTTTTTTGCCAAAAAAGGCCTTGGGACGAACTGGATAAGAGGGGCACAGCCCTCCCATGGCAAGAATCCCCTCGGAAAAAGTAAAGGCCCTTGTTGGGTTCTCATACATTCGCTTCCACTGAACGGTTTCAGTAGCAGACAGAATAGGAATAGCATCCTCAATAGCGGCCTCAGCATCCCTCGGCAGTGGAGACTCTGGTATCATGGCAGCAGAAACAAAAATAAACCGACTCTTCCAATCCTTCGGGTAAGTAGAAGTTGGCATAAAAGAGTAACAGGGTTTTGACACACTGTTCTGTCGCTTAGCAAAAGTAAACCAATCCCCGTCGGAGATTAGTTTGTAGAACATGCAGAACAAAGGGATAGAGGGCTCGCCGAAAACGGCTGCACAAGACAACTCAAAATGTACCACTCTCATAAAACCTAGGGGATGCAACTGAGAGAAGTGAACCCCAAAGTGGCGAAGCAAAGCAACCTTGAAAGGTGAAAGAGGATACCGGACTCCACAAGAGGAAAATGCCAGTGTATAAAGAGGAATTCTGTCCGGCGTACATTCAACCGATTCATTAGGGCCCAGCAAGGAGGGAGAAAACTGCTCGGGAATGTTGTATGTCTCGACAAAGGACTTCAAGTCCTTCGCGGTCAAGACCGATCTTATCGCTGAACGGCCGGAGCGACTCATGACAGATAAAGAGAATGGCGATCGGAGAAATGTTAAGAAAATGAGAAACAGAGGATGATAATGGAAACCGAACGAGAATTCAAGAAGGCTAAGGGGGTATTTAAAGAGATAATTGTTAGTGGAAATAACCGTCACATCACCGTCCTTTCGAAATTCAAAAAGGGGGCACGTGTATTGATAGGATTAAACCCTGCCATTAATATTCGGCAGTCTAGTAGAGGGTAAATAATAACCGCCTAGGGTATGGGTCCACATGTTCTAGCCAAAGGATTACCTTTTGAAAAACAAGTATAGCTCAGCCCCGGATCATGAGCCTTGGGACTCAGAGCCAGGGACTAAAGATGACTTGACGACGGGCCAATGGATTGCTCCATTTACCCGGTTTGGGTTGATGCCACAAAAGCCGAACACATAAGGCCCACAGATGAATTTACTTCTCCATTAAGGTTTTCCCCATATGAATACGAGCGGGAAATAAAAGTTCAGAGGAGAAAAGGAGCATTTAATGTCTGATATAAATGGCATCTTAGCTAGCATGGTACTTCTCCAGCCGTAAACATTAAATAAGGCTATCATCTCACCGTTGGGGGTCAGACACGTGTCTGAGCCCCCCCCGAAGACTACCAGAAACCGTTGGATCACCTTAACCAATATCCCACATGCAAGATAAGGTTACTTGCTTATATAAGAAGAGGAAAACGGTAACAAGAAGGCATGAACACATTTAACACACTCTCATTTACTCTCCCTTCATTGGCTCCGACCAATATTCTTACATATTAAACACATTCAAGCATTTATTAGATTCACACCTTGTAGGAACTATTCCGGTGATCATACTCATCGAGATAAACTCCTTTCATTCTCCGGAAAGTTTACTTACTCTCACGCTGGAGCTTGGTCACGGATCCCCCCCCCCGGGGTCCCCCGTGGCGAGGCTAACGGTTTATTCTTTTGTAGCAACGAAGATAGAGGCACCTTGAGTCAGCGAAGATCCATTTAACGTTAACCGGGATTTGGGTATTCGACATAGAGTATCATAATTACTCTACAAATGATCTTGTATGGTAATTTTGATCTTATAAGGTAATTTTGTAGAGTATCATAATTACTATACAAATGATTTTGTAGAGTAATTTTGAATTATATGTTGTTTGATAAACTTGCTGAGTAATTTTGATACACATGTAGAGTAATTTTAATAATTACTATACAAGATCAAAATTACTCTGCAAGATCATTTATAGAGTAATTTTGATAATTGACATACGAGCAAATAATTATGAAAATATCACCGCGTTTTTTTTGGCTTTTTCATGTCTTTCGTACGTTTTGTACGATAAGACACTTTGTACGTGAACTTGACCCTACTTTTGAAACCCCTTGCGTTTCCTTAAAAATAGCAAGGAATGTAAAAGTTGCTAACAAAACCTTCGTACCGGATACCAATCTTAACAACTTTACTATTTAATGTTATTCTACACTTACTCCTAATTCTAAACTACATCGATACATTCCTAATTTTACCTCATGTCAATTGAACCCAAGTCTTCTTTATAAAAGACAAGAGCTTGTACAACTCAGCCAAAGCTGGAATTGAACTGACTTTACTAAATAACATTTGAAAATTTTGTAAGAAAGGAGTGATGGGAAAGTAAAGTTTGTCAAAAAGTCATTAACCAACTATATCATATGGTCCATCTTTCATTATTTAGTTTAACATATTTATTAATATTTATAATATCTTATATGAAATTTACATTATTAGTATATTATATTTCCCCATAAGAGTCATTAATAATGTTGATTTGGTTGTTTACGTTTAAGAGTTCATCTTGATTTATCAGTGGTTTATCAAAATGCACAATGATTCTTTTGTTCAGTGCTATGTGAGTTTCTTTTACTGAAATTATGTCAAGTTGTAATTAACGTTTTCTTTCGTTTTCAAATATCATTAGATCTAGTGTTGTGTTTTCGTTTGTGATTTCTACCTATTCTCATATCTTTAGCCCTAGGGAAGTGATTACTTAGTGTATGACCCTATAAGATCATTTGCTATATATTAGTCATATTGGTATAAGTTGAATGTTAGGCACATAGATCCGACATGGTCGTGTATGATGAAGATATCGCATGTGATGGTTGTTTGAGCACGGTATATGTCTTTACCGAGTCTTTGTCATTTTCTATGTTTTAGGCTTAGGGGTGTGGTTTAAAACCCCTAGGGGCTCTATAGTGTCATATTAGATCCACATCAGCGTCATGTCACATAGGAGGCTTTAAAGCTCCTTCCTTTAACTTGCATGCAACGGTTTAAAGCCCCTTTAAAGTCACTTATTAAACAAAACAAAAAAGAAAACTTATGATTGGTTGAAAAGAATGGGCCCCACCTGCACACCCCTTTAGCGCTCGTTACTGGGCTGGCGGAGCTTCGATGGCGCCCTTCTTTGGCGTGCAGGGGATGGGGTGGGGGCGCTAATGGAGCTGATGTGGCCAGGGACGGTATACCACACCCCTTGGCCTTATTGTTGTTCAATTATATTTAGTCATGTTTATGTTCATATACACTTCTTACCAATTTTGTTAGAATAAATTCAGTTATAATATGTTATATTCAGTTTCTTTTGGTTAAGGTAGTTATGTCACACATCTTGTTCTATCAATTCGTCAAGATTATCTATGAGAATTGCTGAAAATTCAGAGGTCTTGAGCGAGTATAAAAAATGGGTCTTAAAATAAATAAACCCGATTGCCTCTCTTTTTTGTTGGCATCACTTGCCATTTATATTTAATTGCATATAAATCTATGTATGATAAAATTATTATTAGTGTATGATAAAATCAAAACTGAATGAACAGTGTTTTGATTTTATCATATAATACTTTATATACATTTATTATACTGTTGGTACGGGGCGAGGGTTGGGGCCTGGGTTGGGTACAAATGGCCAGTGTTTTGATTTTATCATATAATACTTTATATTCATTTATTAGATTATGGAGTATGGGACGAGGGTTGGGGCATGGGTTGGGTACAAATGCCCAAGTCACCACCTTGGGTGGGCTTGGGTTTCGGCGTGGCCCATTGGACGGGAGTTTCAGCCCAGGTGTTGGGCATGCCTAGCGGTCCTCCGTGGCCGGCTCTCATTGGCTGGGTTGGCTAGGCCATAGCGGCTAGGTTTAAATTTTAAAAAATAACCGTTTGGCTTGACTATGGGGTACGGGGCAAGGGTTGGGGCATGGGTAGGGTACAAATGGCCACTGTTTTGATTTTATCATATAAAACTTTGTATTCATTTGTTAGACTATGGGGTATGGGGCGAGGGTTTGGGCATTGGTTGGGTACAAATGCCCAAGTCACCACCTTGGGTGGGCTTGGGTTTCGGCGTGGCCCCTTGGACGGGAGTTTCAGCCCGGGTGTTGGGCATGCCTAGCGGTCCTCCGTGGCTGACTCTTATTGGCTGGGTTGGCTAGGCCATAGCGGCTAGGTTTAAATTTTAAAAAATAACCGTTTGGCCAAGCCAAACGGTTCACCCAAGTCACTATAAAACCCCCCAACCCCACTGTCTGTCCACATCGCTACCCCAACCCTTCACTCCACCTACCTGAACCCGTTACCCACACTTGATACCGGCACAACGCGATGAAGGGCCGTCAACCCGGTGAGACCCATTACTGGCCGGAAGCTTTCGCTAGCTACCGGCACAACGTGGGGAATGACCAGCACAATTCAAACGCGTGCCAACACAAGTGGCGCGAGCTACGACCGAAGCTCGACCGTTTTAAAGCCTACTACGATAGCGTCCCAGACGGTGATATAAGTCACGAAGACCGGGTGGCGGTGGCCAACATCGAGTTCCTGGGCAAGGAGTGGAAGCCGTTTGACAAGCTTGCCATGTTCGAAATCTACCTAACGCTTTAGACTTTTTTTTTTAATTTTGTAATCTTTTTTTTAGAATTTTGTAATTTTAGGAACTTTTAATAATAATTTTAGGCTTTTTTTTAATTCTGTGTGTATTTTTTAAATTTTTGGTTTTTTTTTAATTTTTATAAAACTGGCCAACCCACGCGGGCTAGCCACGCCCCGCCATACCGACCCAACACGTCATTTACCAGCAGGTGGGCTCGAAGTCCACGTGTCAACCTATGCCCCAAACCCCGCCCTACCATACCCCACGATCGAAAACACCAATGCTTTTCGCGCAACGCGCGTCATTGAAAAACACTAGTTGTAATTAAAAACAATATTGAGCTAATGGCTTTAGATGGGTAAATAAGTTTAACTGAAAAAATATTTTAATTGTGTAGTGAACTTAAAATAAATCAAAAGCTTATGGGTTCAGTAATGGCCCCCGAGAGAGTATGTCCTGGGCAGTCACCCACTTTGCCCCTCCCTAAGGCTGAGTGGTATCGGCGTTATTGTCCCATCCTTTCACCTTAGTCATTTACAATCCAATAACGCTCCTCCTCATTGTCTGGGAGCCATTTGGATGGGGGTGGGGTGGATTATCAGTTGCCAACCCACTCACTAGCAATAATGGAGACAAGGTGGTGGGCCCCATGTGCTAGATCAATTAGGTTTTTTTTTTGTTTTTAGTTTTTATTTTATTTTTTTAATTAGGGGACTTTATTTCATGTAATTGCATGGGTGTTGTTAAGAAAAGACAATGGAGCCCAGGGTGAAAGAGGAGGGGGGGGCATTATCATTTGCCAACCCATTCACTAGCAACAACGGAGACAAGGCGATGGGCCCCATTTGCTGGACCAATCAGGATTTTTTTTTGTTTGTAATTTTTATTTTATTTTTTTTAATTAGAGGGCTTTATTTCATGCAATTGCATGAGTGTTATTGAGAAAAGACAATGGAGCCCCATGTATATGTGACACAGATGTGATGCTGATGTGCCGCCCTGATTCTGGTATCGGCTTTTCATTCGTATGTTTTGCTAAGTTTTTTAGTTGATATAGCTGGATTTCATTATCGTGAACATCAAACATGTTAGAATGTTGGGATGGTGTCCTTAGTTTACAATTTGGAAAGAGTAAATTACTATTTTGGCTCCTATGGTTTGGGCCATTTAACCCTTTTAGTCCAAAAAAGAATCTTTTGACATTCCAACCTCTGACGTTTTATTTTCTAACTACTTTGGCCCTTTGATACTAACTCTGTTAATTTTTAGTTTTAAGTTTAAGGGGATTTCAGACATTTCTTATGTGAGGGACTATATATGTAAATTGAAGATTATTTAACTATAAAAAATGGAAAAAGAAAAAAGAAATTTTAAGATTTAAGTGGGCCCCACACTTTATGTTCATCTCCTCCCTAGCCTAACCAGTACTACCAACTTTGTCCTTGCAACAACTCCGACAACGTGAGTTCTCTGGCGACCCTGTAACCACTACGACAACTCCCTTTAACAATTTAAACACGAATCAGTCCCCACCATTAATCAAATCAACTGGTTACCAAAATCAATTAGTCAAAGGTAAATTAACCTATGCCAGATATAAACCATCAACGTACAACTGGTTTCACAGTCAACCTCCATAAAAGCATGATCACCGCTTGTAAACTTCAAATCTTTTGCTTTGAATTTTGAAACAACGGTTGATGAGAAATTGAAGAATCGCTCTTTAAATATCGGAACTTGTAACTGTTCAAGAAATTGATCGTGGTGGGTGTAGGAAATATTGATAATCGGACCAGATCCATTTAGAACCATCGTTTGAGTACACAAAGAAGAGTGAAACCAGTTAATCGTGGTGGGGAGGGCGAGAAGGAGACCTTTTTGGTTGTGACGATGATTTTGCAAAAACTAGAGTGCCGGAGATCATTAAGGAAAGTGATTTATTTGCGTAGCTATTAATTAGCGGTTATTAAAGCAAGGTATTAAAACGGGTTCTATACTTTGACCCGAGCCAGGTATGCGTAAATAAGATTATAGCTAAAATGTGCGATTTTGGTCAAATATGTTATTGAAATTCCTTCGTCATAAAAGGAGGGCGAAAGTTGACCAAAACGCCCTTGAATAATAAACCAGGCAAACGACCCTTAAGAGTTGGTTGGAAGCAAGTTTTTTTATCAAATAAGTCTTTGATAAGCTTAAAAGTAAAGGTATAAGCCCTTTTGGGTCAAATGCCTCGAAACGAGTCTTTTTGTAAAATTACAAAACCGAAGGGTAGAATTCGGAATAAGTAGTTTACCACATTAAATCCACTACAAAAATATAGTTGTGATGGAAGACAAGTAGAAACCTTAGTGTGGAAATAAGGTGCAAGCAAAGGATGAGTGAAATTTAAGTTTAAAATGCTTAAATCCCTTAACGGGTCAAAATAAATATACACGCAAAATAAATAACGGGCGCATAAACTTCATGAATAAAGCCTCGAGTATTAGGAAACCTTCATGGTTATGAAGTTAGTATGAAAATAAAAGTAGTTAAACAAGTTTGTTGTTTAAAACATGAACGGGTCAATTAAGTTGAAAATGAATATAAAGCCGAGTGCTTAAAATTAAGAATTTTGTTAGTTCGGATGTTGGATTTGAACTCCATATGATGGAGGAACAAATTACGATCACGTAGGAAGAAACAGGTCGTAAAACAGATTTGCTTTGTGATAGTTACGAGCAAATAAGTAAAATTTGGTAATGCTGGGCAAAATGCAGACCCAACAACTTATATTCTGTCGAAATAGGGCTATCGCGCCCCGCGACGGAATAAAGGAAATCCCGTCGCGCCCCGCCAGGGCTCTCGCGCCACGCGAGGGCATGAGGTAGAAACAGGTCGCGCCCCGCGAGGAACTTAATAACTGGCAAAAATTATTTTCTTGTTCGTTTTGGCATTCGGACTTGATTAGACATGTTATAAACTTAGTATGACTAACTCATTTCATGATTTATGAAATGTAGATATATTTCGAAGTGCCGGATGACAATCAAGCTCAACAAAGAACCGAACACGATCAAAGATTTATGCTTCCGCAATTACGTTTTGTCGTCACGCTTAAACAACAATATTATACTAGAAATGTTTTTAAATTTTAAAAAGTTTTAAGAAACTCGTATTTTCAAATGTATTTGCAATCGTATAAATACATTTATATGTGAAACTTACATTAAATATTATTAAATAAAGTAAGGGTCTTACAAGTGGAGGGGCTGCTTAGCCTCCGGTGTGAGGTCACCGGTTGGTTTGATATCGTAAAACGGGTTTTTACTTTTTACCTATTTATTTTTTTATTTCTTTACTATTTCGAATAAATTACACAGATAGTCCCCAAATATTAATAAGTTACATATACAATCCTTCAAATGAGAAAACAGATACACCCTTACACATAGGGATGAGCGTGGTACCGAAAATACCGATACCGAAATTCGTCAAAACTGGGTACCGATGCCGAAATATTCGGTACGGTACGATACTGGTATTTGAAGGTAAAATTCGGTTTACCGGTACCGATACCGAAAATGCCAAAAAGTGGGTACTGGTACCGGTACCGAAAAAAAATTGATACCGGAAATTCGGTACCGGTACTGGTACGGGACCGGTAGGGTATCTGTACCCAGTACCAAATGCTCATCCCTACTTACACATAACAAAAATAAAAATAAAAAATTAACAGAGTGAGTGTTAAAGGGCCAAAACAGTTAGAAAATAAAACGTCAGGGGTTGGTATGTCTAAACATTCCTTTTTAAACCATAAGGGTTAAATGTCTCAAACTACAGGAGTCAAAATAGTAATTTACTCATTTGGAAATAGACGCTTTATGAAGGAACAAAAATTTTGAAAAAGATTCTTGGTTTTTCTTTTTTTTTATCTTTTTTTTTACTTTAGCACCCTTATTGTCCCTCTTTGGCAAGAAAAACAAAATTCATGCGTACATATGTGATCTTGCTTATAGCTTTTACTTATATCTTTTACTTTGGCCCGTTTATTAGATTCTCTTTATAAAATCACAAGAGCAAAAAGGGTGAAGAATAACTTTTCAATAGAATATGATGCTTTTACCATTCATGGTTGTTATTGCTCTGGATGCGTACCTTTGGTATTTCAAGTTATTATTATGAGGTCCTTGTGTTACAGATTTATTGAGCAACTACATCTCTTTCAAGAGTGAATATAGGTACCAACTTGACTCTTAACTTCAACTTTTAAAAAAGAGTTAATTACTGTTTTCATCCCTGTGTTTTGTCAAAAATCACTTTTTCAGTCCATTAGTTTAAAAATTGCGATTTCAGTCCCTGTGATTTCTACGAGGTGGACTGAAATGGTTACGAAAGTGAAACTACAGGGACTGAAATCGCAATTTTTAAACTAATAGACTGAAATAGTGGCTTTTAACAAACCATATGGACAAAAATAGTAATTAACTCCTTAAAAACTATCATGTGTGTACATTTAAAATTTTCTTCGTATAGAATATTGTAAATAGATAATTTAATTATTGGAATACACTTTAGATGACCTTTGACCCGAATTAAAATTTCTTTTTTTAGCTTATATATGCTAGATGTTATGAGATGCATACACCCAATATTTTTGTATAAATAGGGTTAAATTTGCAACCTAGTACAATTTTAATCTTGTGACGTACGCATATGGTTTTATAATGCTTTAGATACGGTCAAGTTGATGATAACACTATGAAATTAGATTCCGGTACGAAAAGGAACACTTTATAATGTTTTTATTTCTTACCTATTACAAACACTTGGCATTGTTGTTATAGGACTCATAAGAAGCATCTTTGACACATGCTCAATTTGGGAAACCCGTATCTAAATGAAAAATCATAAACAAAAACATTCGAGCTGAGTGCAGTGGCGGACTCAGAATTTTTTTTCAATGGGGTCCGTTTTTTTTATGTTCAAATTTTTCACCACCAAATGTTAAAATTTTCAGGTCGTTCGGGGCGGGGCGAGAAACATAATAAAATACAATATCATAACAAATTATATAACGATTATTCATAAGAAAACCAACAATAAATATACAATTTCATTCTAATAAAACATTCCAATTCAAGTAACATACAAACCAAAATACGGTATCCGATTTTACACTATACTTTAACTAAGATCCAAAGTCCTTAAACCAGTCAGGACTAAATTGTCTTAATCTACTACCAATATCTCATTTTGGAAATACATGAACATGTGGGTGACATGGACCTCTACTCAAATATATCATGGGGCCTCAAAGAAACGACAAGTTATAAAAATCTAATTAAAATTCATAGCATACAAAAATTTATATTGTAACAAATCCTTAAACTAGACAAGGGTTGTGTTGGGTTGGGTGTGTGCGTATGTATGTTTGTTTATCTCATTCACATTTTGTCACTGTATGTTTTGAGTTATTCAGGAAACCTGAGCTTTAAATTAAATTTTGCGACGATATCATGGAGGACGTGCTTTAGAGGACGATGTCCTAGCTTTTGGACTACATCATCTTCAGGAGATGGTCGTGATCGGCCATCCAGGCGGATAACATAATCTCGACATTCCACCTCTCGCCATTATCCCACACGTTCTCGATCTGGATGAAGATAATGACGACATTCCTGTATTCCACGCTGATCACCTTGACGAGGACCTCAGTGACGGAGAGGTCTTCAATGTCGCCATCCTGAAGGTTGCTTCGCCCGTTGTGTCCGTCATGACCATCACTTCATCTGACTCTTCGGAGTCGGTGACCTCCTCTACACTTCGAGGCGTTGGCATGGAGGCCTACCCGTCATACGACGCTTCTATGACAGCACCTACCACACCCACTTCCACACCCATCCCTACACCAACATCTACACCTACTCCCGTCCACACCCCCACTACCTCCGAGGATATAACAACCCTCCTAAAATACTCACAACACCCCTATATGTCCTAAAATACTCCTCGTATGCTAAAAACGGCTCCAAAATACCTTTTATTTAACAAAAATAAAATAAAACAAGATTTATGGGGCGCTCGCGGGACGTGACCCTTGATGCATGCTAGTGTGTATATGTTTTAGGTATATATTTTAAGCCCTTTTTACACTTTTTAGCCAAGTTTTAAATTTATAAAACACGATATTTACTAACACTACACACACATATGGGCAAGTGCACCCATCGTGGACGTAGTATAGTGTTGGTAAGATACCGAGGTTGTCCAAGGACATAAGAGCTTTTAGTACCGGTTTATCCTCAATGTCTAACCAAATCAAAATGTTAGAAAAGATTTTAAAACTAAGAAAATAAAACTAACGAAATGCTGAAAAATAAAAATAAAAATAAAACCAGATAGACAAGATGAATCACTTGGATCCGACTCGTGTATAGTGTAACCTTCTTTTGCACTTGTTTAAGAGATTATCTTAGTTATTGTAGTAGGCCCCTCTTTTGAATGTGACGTTACCCTCAACCCAGTAGTTTGAGTCAGCAATGGTACAATCCTAAAGGGTCGGATTATTGAAAGATAATTAATTAAGTTATTAATGCAAATTATGGTAGGCCCATCCTTTGAAGGTGACGTTACCCTCGACTAAGTAGTCTGAGTCAGCAGGGATACAGTCCTAAATAGCCGGCTTATAGTATTAATAGTAGTTTAACTTATGAGGGGGTCAAAGAGTTTGGATCCCCGCCATCCAATACCTTTGGGTATTGAAGGAGATCCTACTAAATTTGACCCAGGTCCCTTGCAGGACCTCTAAACGCTAAACAAGGGCAAGACTCTTACCAAACCGTTCCCTTAACCCCCGACCAGGTAGCCAACGTACCTCCATATAGACGTGGAGATATGAATGGTGAAAATCTTTTATTTTATATATACAGTAAAATAATGTCAAGACACCACGGACAAACGATAAAGAAGAATCACCTTCAACATAAGAAACTAGTTATTAAAGTCATTAATACAAAACCAAATAAAAAGTGCAAAAGATTAAAAATAAAAACTATTACACTAGACACTTGTCTTCACCAAGTGATGTAAGAGGCTTAGGCAAACATGGCCTTTGGTTGTCAAGAACTCTTACGATCAATCTTGGATCCCGAGACGACTCACACACTCTATGATGGACAATGGATGATGGTGGTGGATGATGGTGTTGTGATGGTGGTGGGTGGTGGGTGAAGTGTGAGAGAGGTGGTGTGCCAAGGGATGAGTTGAAATGGCTCCAAGCACTCCTATTTATAGGCTGAACAGAATCCTGGGCACGGCCCCGTGCCCGCTGGCCACGGCCCCGTGTCCGTCTGACATTCTCTCTCTTCATTAATTGTAATTTGCAATTACAATAAATGCGCCTGCAGTACTCTGACCACGCCCCCGTGTCCGCTGGGCACGGCCCCGTGGTGGGCAATAGAAGCTTCTATTAGTTTGTCTTTTCTGCTGCTTTTTGGGCACGGCCCCGTGCTCGCTGAGCACGGGGCGTGTTCAGTCTTCTGCCTTCTTTGTTTTGCTTGAGAAGATGCTGTCGAGGGGTCGGGCAATCCACTTTTGTCCCTTTTCTTGTATTTATGTTAGATTTTGCTGTCTTTTTGCTTCTTTTGTTAATTTGAGTTCATTTAATCCTGAAAATACAAAAGGAAGACAAAAGCACACTTTTTCCAACATTAGTACTAAAAAAGGGTTAGTTTTATACCACAATTGATATAATTTATATGTTGCATTTTGCGCGTATCAAATACCCCCACACTTGAATCTTTGCTTGTCCTCAAGCAAAACTCTTTATAATGTGGCTTTATTCACTCCCAAATGGAATGGGTAGAAGAGAAGGTTTTTGGGCTTGTCATAGAGTGTCGGGATTTCCCAAGATCGTTTAGGTTTTATTTTTATTTATTTACAATCCTATTCGTCATGATTTATTAAAAACATTTCATAAGATAAATCATTTATTAAGGCATAACATACCTTTTTAAAATTTCATTTGTATACAAGTTCACGTACCTCATAGGGGAAATCACTCACACTCGGCGGAAGGTGTATTTTTAGTGAATCACTCGAGAGCGGCATGGAACTTATTTCTACCATAAGCTTGCCAAGCAATCAATCCTCCTCCTTTTTAACTTTATACCTTTGTAAATATCAAGAGGACTTTTTTTGGGTGAATGGTTAGGCTTGGGCTAAAGGTGGGTGGTTGGGTTAGTGGTTAGTTGAAAAGGGTGAAAGGCGTAAAAAGCGTTGGTTTTCGTAAAATATTTTGTTTTTGTGACTTTTTATTTTTACTGAAGTATTTATTCAAACAAGCTTTTGTTTGAGGAGCTTTGTTTGTTTATTTCCAACTTCATCATCATTTATTTTTTTTCAAGAGTCACACGGAAACCAAGCTTTTTTACTAAAATAAGGGGTTAAAAATGAAAAGGGGATTTTGGTGGGTAAAAGGGTTTTGGGTTAAGAAATGAAAAGGTTTGGGCTCAAAGAGGTTAACTAGGGGGAATTTTTGGGTAGTTGAAAAGAAAAATAAAAATAATGGTGTTGAAAGAAAAAGGGTTAGTCCTAATGCCTCCATCACTTACTTACTTGGGTTTAAGTTGGTAAGGACCGGAAATGAATTATCGTGGCAAGTTCTAGAGTCGTAAGAACCAGGCGGCTATTCACACAAGAAACGAAAAATGAGCATTTAGTGTAAAGATGTATATTTGTATGCTCTATAAAGGCTCAAAACTCACTTTTGTGGGAATGGGTTTTTACATGGTCAAGTATATATAATCAAATTTTAACTAAGCTTGTCATGCCGTTTCATAATTTTCTTATGTTGGTTCTTTTTATCACGACGCTATCGGTTGTAAATTTGTAAAAATATAACCTTGTTAGAATTAGAATTCCCAACTAAAACTTAGACAAAAAAAAAATTGAAAATTTTTGAAAAAAAAATTTGGGGTGATTAGTGGTTCCAATAGAGTTTTGTGTAAGGCTTGTTATTAGGACTTGCAAAATTCAAGGTTTTAGCATCCCCCCCACACTTAAATTACACATCGTCCTCAATGTGTCCCAAAAGTAAGTTTTTAGGTTGACTGAATGTGTAAAATGGTGTTAAAAGCAAAATTTTATGTTACTGGCAGTCTGGACACGGCCCCGTGTTCAGGTGCCAGTAACGAAAACTTACAGAAGGTGGACACGGGGGCGTGTTGGCTGGGCACGACCCCATGTCTGGCAAAAATCTGCAGAAAAATAAACAAACAGCAGGTCTGGGAGGTTGGCACGGGGGCGTGTCGGCTGGATACGACCCCGTGTGGACTGTCTGCAGGGCCGAAAAACAGATTTCTTTCTCCGGTTTTCCTGTCCTGGCTTTTATTAGTGCTAATGTTTAGCACTATAAGCTTCATTTGTACCTGTTTTATCAGTAAACACCACACCAAGCAATACCGAACGTCCTAAATTATCAAGTTAATCATCCAAACCATAATGTAAAAAGAAAAATAAAGCAGAAAATAAAAAGAAGTTAAGGAAAGTAAATTGTCTAACACTTGGCACGCAGGCCGTCAATTGTTTTGATAGATAAAAGGGAACTTTAACCTGTGGGCTCACCATCAACCCGCTCCTGCTCCTTCTTCACCCTCCTAATCCATGTTCTCATCACTGTCATCACCTCCTTCCCCATCACCCGCCATATATTCCCGGATGCTCCTGATGTCGTGTTGGATATCGGTGATGCTTCGTTCAATAGCTCCGACCCGGTGGTATGTGTTGTTGGCAAGGTTGTATGTGTTCCTGGTGCACATGAGGTTTTCCTGCAAAAGATCATGTAAACTTTGAAGGTTAGGAAAACCACCTCCTTGGGAGGAGGATTGGCCAGGATCACCATGGGGTTGATATTGGTAGTGGGGAGGTAGAGCGTGAAGGACTAGGGCCTCTTGTGGGTTCCATGCATGGCCTTGCATCCTTTGAAAGCTCACTGATCCGTCTTCCGCCTCATAAATTAGGTTCATGGCGCGACAAATGTGTATATCGACTCGTCCCGACCATGGGCTCCTTTCAAAGGACCTAGGAATGCGCGTGAAATGCTTGAAGAGGCGGTACACCCATCCCCCATAGAAGATAGGGGTTGGTGCACGAGCAAGCCGGTTCAGATGCATGTTTCGAAGCAGGAGATACGAAACATCGAGGGGTGTTCGGTTGTGGATGTAGTGAAGGACTACGAAATCTCTTAACCCAACAACACCGCCACTGTCGTGTCTTTGACTAAGAGAGTAAGTGAGGAGCCTATGAATATAGCGATAAAGCGGGTCCCTCAGCTTAGTACTCTTTGTGCTGCTTGAGTTGTAGTATCCTTCACCAATCTGGGCCCATGCGGCTTGGCGTTCGTTTTCATCCAGATCTCGCAATCCCCCGGTGTTTTCCTCATTTCCCGAATCTTCCTCCGTATACAGTCCCATTATTGCCCCGAATTGCGCCATAGAGATTGAGTATCTCGTCCCACCACATCGAAATACAACCCCCTCATTGTCAAACGGGTCACACCTTGAAGTGAAGGTGAAAGTCCTGTAGAACTCCATAGTGCATTGATGTACCGATCGAAGTCTAGTGGTCAAGGCAACCCTTAGTGGACCTGTAACAAGGTTGTTGAACCGGTCAAGCTGGTTCACCATGGTTAATAGGTCTGTGCACGTTTTCCTTGGGTATTCCTCGGGTCTTGTTTGAAGTATCTCATATCTAGCCCTAACATCGAGCTCACTTGTGTTGAACCTTGTGAACTTCGACATCTGAAAGAATACACCAAAAGTTAGCACGAAACAATGAGATTTTCGGACGAAACTGCAAACAGTGAGCTGGACACGGCCCCGTGCTCAGCGGGCACGGCCCCGTGCTCAGCGGGCACAACCCCGTATCCAGGCGTCTGTTACTCAAAAACTTAATTTTTCGACCCGGTCCTGAAAATCTGAAAATTTTTGGTCAAGTAGTAGCGGTTTCCCCCGAAAATGAAACCCCAAGTGCCGTTTTTCTCAAAACAAACCGTTTACCCATTCAATTTTATCTTTTTCGGTTCAAAAACAAGGGTTTGAGGTTTTTGTGAGAAATTGGGCAAATATATCAACAATACAAGTGTATTTACTTCCCATTATACTAATCTAAACTAATGCTATTAAATTATTTCAAAAATTTGAGGTTCGATCCGGATGAACTTCAAGAACCCTAGATTTTTTCCCATATTTTTGATGTTCTAACTACATGCAAGTAACTAATCTAACTACTAATGATGATAGAATCATACCTTGATGTTGTTAGATCTAGAAGTAACGTCGAAAATCTGCAGAAAATCGCTTCGGACCAGAGCTTTTTCGGGGAAACCGGGCGTGTGGAATGATGTAACTGTTGTGAAAAGAGGGTTTTATCCCGACAGTCGCGCAGACACGGCCCCGTGTCCAGCGGACACGGCCCCGTGCCGAGCGAAGTTTTTTAATTTTTTTTTGTGCTCGTGTGAGTGCCCGTTTTTCCCAAAAACATGGTTAGAAGACTTACCGGTTTCGATGTATACTCAATTGTTCGTAACATACCAGGTATGATGTGGGTGCCCCCGTTTTTTTTATTCTTCGACCGTTTGAAACGAGATCTCTTCTTCCTCATCCTCAATGGATACTCGATAGAGCTTTAGCCGTTGGCCATTGACTTTGAATGGAATTCCGTTTCGAGATTTAATTTCTACTGCACCGTGAGGAAAAATATGGGTGATGGAAAAAGGTCCTGACCACCTAGATTTTAGTTTACTCGGAAATAATCGAAGTCGTGAATTAAACAATAGAACTTGGTCTCCTACTCAAAATTCATTAGGCTTAATGTATTTGTCGTGTAAGTTTTTCATTCTTTCCTTATAAATTTCTGAGTTAGAGTATGCATAATTCCTTAGTTCGTCTAATTCATTTATTTGACAAAATCGATTTTTACCTGCAATTTCTAAATCTAGGTTTACACTTTTTATTGCCCAGTAGGCTTTATGAAATATTTCTACCGGCAAATGACAACTTTTTCCATAGACGAGCTTATACGGGGTTGTGCCTACAGTTGTTTTATAAGCAGTCCGAAAGGCCCATAAAGCATCATCTAGTTTATCAGCCCATTCCTTTTTATTTAATCCTACGGTTTTTTTCAAGTATTCGCTTTAAACCTTTGTTAGTCACTTCGGCTTGTCCGTTTGTTTGAGGGTGATATGCTGTTGAGACCCAGTGATAGACCCCATATTTTTTGGTGATTGCAAAAATGGGTACCTCTATCACTTATTAATGCTTTGGGTGTTCCGAAACGAGAGAATAATTTTTTCAGAAATCTTACCACTACTCTTCCATCGTTTGTTGGAAGAGCTTCGGCCTCGGCCCATTTAGACAAGTAATCAACTGCCACAAGTATATATTTGTTTCCTTTTGACGGTAGGAAGGGTCCCATGAAATCGAGTCCCCACACATCAAAAATTTCACAAACGAGAATACCATTTTGAGGCATTTCGTTTTTGGAAGAAATATTACCTGATCTTTGGCAAGCATCACATGTCTTTACAAGATTTTGCGCATCTTTGTAAATGGTCGGCCAATAAAATCCTGAATCAAATACCTTTCGTGCGGTACTAGCGGCACCATGATGTCCCCCATATGGACCTTCATGACAATGGCGGAGAATTCTTCGTGCTTCGCTGCCATGTACGCACCTTCGGATGAGTTGGTCATCACACATTTTGAAAAGATAGGGGTCTTCCCAAAAGTAATGCTTCACATCGGCAAAGAACTTCTTTCTTTGGTGATGTGGCCATCCTTTGGTGACTATACCGCTAGCTAAGTAGTTGGCGTAGTCGGCATACCATGGTTCTTGTCTACTTTCCACCATTTCCAGGGATTCTGTTGGAAATTTTTCATTGATTTGCTCGTCCCTGGTTGCTTCCAAAGCTGGGTCTTCTAGGCGTGAAAGATGATCTGCCGCAGTGTTTTCTGCTCCTCTTTTGTCTTTGACTTCAATATCAAATTCTTGGAGGAGTAGAATCCACCTAATCAAACGTGGTTTGGCGTCTTGTTTCTTGAAAAGGTATCGGATAGCTGCATGATCTGTATAGACTATAGTTTTAGAAAGAACAAGGTAAGAATGAAATTTATCAAAAGCAAATACCACGGCTAGTAATTCCTTTTCAGTAGTTGTGTAATTCTCTTGTGCATCATTAAGTGTTTTACTAGCATAATAAATTGGGTGGAAATGCTTTTCTTTTCTCTGTCCCAAGACTGCTCCAACAGCAAAGTCACTTGCATCACACATGATCTCGAAAGGTAGTTTCCAATCGGGCGCTATCATGATAGGTGCATTGACTAGCATTTCCTTGAGGGTTAGAAATGCTTGATTGCAATCCTTGTCAAAGATGAAAGGCACATCTTTTTCAAGTAATTTTGTTAGAGGTCTTGAAATTTTTGAAAAGTCCTTGATAAACCTTCTATAAAGTCCGGTATGCCCTAGGAAACTTCTGATTGCTCTAACGGAGGAGGGTGGAGGTAATCGAGAAATAGTGTCTACTTTTGCTCGATCAACTTCCATTCCTTCGCTCGAGATTTTGTGACCAAGTACTATTCCTTCCGTTACCATGAAATGGCTTTTTTCCCAGTTAAGGGCGAGGTTAGTTTCCTCACATCGGGATAGCATTCGTTCGAGGTTATCGAGGCATTGGTCATATGAATCTCCAAAGATAGAAAAGTCGTCCATGAAGACTTCCATAGTTTTTTCTATCATATCATGGAAAATGGCCACCATGCAACGTTGGAGTGTTGCAGGTGCATTACATAGACCTAACGGCATGCGTCGATAAGCGAAAGTTCCGTAGGGGCATGTGAAAGTCGTCTTTTCTTGGTCTTTAGGTGCTATTGGAATTTGAAAGTAACCTGAAAAACCATCCAAGAAACAGTAAAATTTATGACCGGATAGTCGTTCTAACATTTGATCAATGAAGGGCAAAGGAAAGTGGTCTTTCCTTGTTGCTTCATTTAATCGTCTATAGTCTATACAAACTCTCCATCCTGTGACGGTTCTTGTTGGTATTAATTCATTCTTTTCATTAGTTATTACCGTCATACCTCCTTTCTTTGGGACTACTTGGACGGGACTTACCCATGGACTATCGAAGATATGATAAATTAGTCCGGCGTCAAGTAGTTTGATGACCTCATTTTTAACCACTTCTTGCACATTTGGATTTACTCTACGTTGTGGTTGTATACCGTTTTATAGTCATCATTCATCAAAATTTTGTGCGTGCACATGGAAGGACTTATTCCTTTAATATCTACAAGCTTCCAAGCGATCGCATTTTTGTGTTTTTTTAAGAAGATTAATTAATTTTTCTTTTTTCTACACTACTTAATTTAGATGAAATAATTACAGGTGATTTACCATCTTTGTCTAGAAAAGCATATTCCAAACCTTTCGGAAGTTCCTTGAGCTCAATGGGTGGGTCTTTAGGAGACTCCTTATTTCGTGGCTCATTTAGATCAAGAACTTTAAAGGTTTGTTCTATGGCGACCTCTTCTTCAACAAAGTGGTCATCTTCTTCACTTGTGTCGGGTGGCTCATCTTCATCTTCAATTAGGGGGTCATTATTGCCAAAAGGGTATTTCATTGAACGCTCAAGATCTATGCTCCTTTTGAATGCCCCTAACTGAAGAGGTAGATTATTAAACTTCCGGTTTTTCAAAGCTTCATGAGTTTTTACAAAAGGTCGTCCCAACACTAGAGGAGCGTCATCAATGATGACAAAGTCGGTTGGGATTACCATTTGATTTGTTTGAACCAAGACATCCTCCACTACACCAATTGATTTTATTACTTTTCGATTAGATAGAAAAATGGGTATTTGAAGTGGAGCAAAATCACTAATACTTAATTTTTCGAAAATGTAATTAGGCATTATGTTAACACAAGATCAATGGTGACATTACTAATAAATGAATTTTGAAAAAAACATGGAACCGGTATAATATCACTAATTCTTTTATTAGCGAAGTTTGATCATTAGTTAACTTAACACTTACCATTTCTTCAATTTTAGTGTTAGTGTATAACTCTTTTAAAAACTTAGCATGAGTTAGTACTAAACAATGATTTTCGAAAGAAGGTGACAAGAGGTTAATTTCTTCAAAATTAGACTCTTCTTGAATTTTAGCGTTATCGGCCTCACCTTTTTCGTTGTCTAACTCATGAGTCGTTTTTTCACTTATTTGTTCTTCCATTTTTAACTCTTCAACTATCGTTTCTTTATTTAATTCTTCTCTTGCACGGGACTCCTCTTCCCTTGCGCGAGATTCTTTTATGCAACGTTCGATAGTTTTAAGTTTTTCTATTATCCTATCGGCTATTTCGGTGATAGAGTAGGGATCGGGATCCTCATGGCTTGAATCCGATTGTTCGATCCTTGGTTCCTCATAGTACCCATATGAAGTAGATGGTTCATACCATTGTTCTTCATTGTAAGTATATGATGGATAAGGGTTGAAATTTTGTTCTTCATAGTACTCATATGAGGTAGGTTGTCCACGCCATGGTTCGTCATAATAAGTGTATGAAGGGGGTGGTTCATATCTTGACTCCTCAAAGTATGAGTATGAAGGCTCATACCTTGGTTCATCAAAGTATGAGTATGAGGGAGTAGGTTCATACCTTTGGTCTTCATAGGATGTGTATGAAGTAGATAGCTCGTACCTGGGCTCCTCATAATAGTTGTACGAAGTGGACGGTTGAAATAAGTTACAATATTGTACCGAGTGCGGGTTACCACAATTAGTGCAATATTCTCTCATGTAATCATCCTCCTCATAGGTGTAGTTGTAGCCTTCTGAGTATTGATCCATAAGAATCACTCAACAGACCACAACTGAGTCTCGGGACTAGAAAACAGAAAATAAAGACGGAAACAGAGGCTGGACACGGCCCCGTGTTTAGTGGACACGGCCCCGTGTTTAGTGGACACGGCCCTGTGTTCAGGGTCTGTATCTGGGCGTTTTAATTAAAGTTACTGGTCTTGCTGAACACGGGGACGCGTTCAATGGACACGGCCCCGTGTTAAGACTCTGTATCTGGGTATTTAACTAAAAATATGCAACACGGGGGCGTGTTCAGTGAGCACGGCCCCGTGTTCAGGCTACTGTAAATGCAAACTAAACTAAAATGCAGAAAAATGTGCGCGCGTTTTAAAAAGAAAAGGTTTTGAAAAAATGATTAGGCCGTCGATTTAAGCTTTCTTAAAATCCTTGTGTCCCCGGCAGCGGCGCCAAAAACTTGGTGCGTGCTAGTGTGTATATGTTTTAGGTATATATTTTAAGCTCTTTTTACACTTTTTAGCCAAGTTTTAAATTTATAAAACACGATATTTACTAACACTACACACACATATGGGCAAGTGCACCCATCGTGGACGTAGTATAGTGTTGGTAAGATTCCGAGGTCGTCCAAGGACACAAGAGCTTTTAGTACCGGTTTATCCTCAACGTCTAACCAAATCAAAATGTTAGAAAAGATTTTAAAACTAAGAAAATAAAACTAACTAAATGCTGAAAAATAAAAATAAAAATAAAAAAAGATAGACAAGATGAATCACTTGGATCCGACTCGTGTATAGTGTAACCTTTGATTATTTTCGCACTTTTGCACTTGTTTAAGAGATTATCTTAGTTATTGTAGTAGGCCCCTCTTTTGAAGGTGATGTTACCCCCAACCCAGTAGTTTGAGTCAGCAAGGATACAATCCTAAAGGGTCGGATTATTGAAAGATAATTAATTAAGTTATTAATGCATAATGTGGTAGGCCCCTCTTTTGAAAGTGAAGTTACCCTCGGCTAAGTAGTCTGAGTCAGAAGGGATACAGTCCTAAGTAGTCGGGTTAAAGTTTTACACTAGACACTTGTCTTCACCAAGTGATGTAAGAGGCTTAGGCAAACATGGCCTTTGGTTATCAAGAACTCTTACGATCAATCTTGGATCCCGAGACGACCCACACACTCTATGATGGACAATGGATGATGGTGGTAGATGATGGTGTTGTGATGGTGGTGGGTGGTGGGTGAAGTGTGAGAGAGGTGGTGTGCCAAGGGATGAGTTGAAATGGCTCCAAGCACTCCTATTTATAGGCTGAACAGAATCCTGGGCACGGCCCCGTGCCCGCTCGGCACGGCCCCGTGTCCGTCTGACTTTCTCTCTCTTCATTAATTGTAATTCGCAATTATAATAAATGCGCATGCAGTAGTCTGACCACGCCCCCGTGTCCACTGGGCACGGCCCCGTGGTGGGCCATGGAAGCTTCTATTAGTTTGTCTTTTCTGCTGCTTCTTGGGCACGGCCTCGTGCTCGCTGAGCACGGGGCGTGTTCAGTCTTCTGCCTTCTTTGTTTTGCTTGGGAAGATGCTGTCGAGGGGTCGGGCAATCCACTTTTGTCCCTTTTCTTGTATTTATGTTAGATTTTGCTGTCTTTTGCTTCTTTTGTTAATTTAAGCTCATTTAATCCTGAAAATACAAAAGGAAGACAAAAGCACACTTTTTCCAACATTAGTACTAAAAAGGGTTAGTTTTATACCATAATTGATATAATTTATATGTTGCATTTTGCGCGTATCAACCCCCTTGGCTACATTCGTCGCGGGCCGCGACCCCTTGACACCAGGCGCAACCCTAGGCCGCCACGTATCCCAGTCATGTCAAGGCTAGTTGTCAACTCAGCAACCCCAGGGCCTACCCTAGAGAGCCTCGCGGGCCGCGAAGGCCCTGTCTTCATTTCTCGTGGGGCACGAGAACCCCCCCTGATCAGCCCTATAAATTGAAGTTCGACGTTCAGTTGTTCCTCGTTCATTTTCTCCCAATCTCTCTCAATTCTCTAAATAGTAAAAATAATTCCCGGGCATAATACCCACTAAAAAGCGAAGCTCTGCCTCGTTGTAAGTATTATAACCCCCGGTTACGTATTAGTTACTCTGCCCGATTGATCTAGAGCTCTGTAACGCATATCTAGGCTCTGCCCGACTCAGTCATTGGAGTTCTGTCTCGGGGGGAGGGTATAGCTAATGTAAATTGGGTTATTATACTAACGCGTGTGCATTGTTTAATTTTAATAGATTATAACCAGGAAGTCACTAGGAAAAATCTAAAATAGCAATGTGAGTAATTCCTCTTTTTGTAAACTATTTTTCCAAAACCTCAGTTGTTTTAAATTATAATTAAGGGAGGCGGGGTGGCAAAGTATTTGCACGTGATGGCATGGTATAACGAGTGATGGACAGGAAGATACCACCACCACCTCTCAATTTCACGCGTGGAACTTTAAGTAGCGTGATAATTTCAATGCGTTATGGGGTTAGCGTGACAAATGGATGTGAGGGGGTGTGGGGGTTTATTGTTGGGTGTTGTGAGTGATGACTATTGCCACCGAAAAAGGTTGTGAGTGATGGAAAATTGTTGATGGCATGGCGGAACTTGATTGGGTGCTTGTGAGTGACGGAATTCTATCACTAGTGACCATCCCCACTCCCCTTAACAGTGATTGAGTATTTGTGATTCTACAATTACTGTCGGTATGTTGGGGTTTTGTATACATAACTTGTTACTACACTGTGAGTAGTAACATTTCCACAAGTCCGGATTGACAATACCGTAGGTGGTAATTAAGGTAGATGTAAACAAATGTAATTGCGGGTTACCCTCAATGCTGTAAAATAATAAAACTTGTTTTGATTAAACTAGGATTCACTCATCAGTATTTCTTGCTGATGAACTTTTTAAAACGTGTTTCAGGTAACAAAATGTGAAAGCCAATTAGAAGCCAGCTGGAGAGCACTGAAGACTTGGAAAAGTGGCTATAAAAGTTACCTAAATAAAGAAGAAGTGTTATTTTAATAAATTAGGGTTTATCCCTATAAACATGTTGTAATGGAAACTTGGGATTTTCCCATGTATTTATTATTATAAAAATGTGGTGTTTTACTCTGATAAACTATTTCCTAACTACGGTCCTGATGAAATTTCCGGTGCCAAATTAATAAACACCGATACCACCAGCTCTGCGAGCTCGCGGCCGCCCGCCTCCCGGGGCAGGGGTCGGGGGTTGCGACAGAAGGTGGTATCAGAGCTACAGTCACTGATTTCAGCCACAGAAGTGTTCTGCTGACACCAAAATTTTATCCATTATGTTAGGAAATAATCCATGTGATTACGTGCATATCTGTATATTATTATTTTGTGTTATTTGACAATTTGTTAGTTTACAGAATGAGTGATCCAGGTCCGTCTGACGCCTATTGTCACCTATCTAATTCTCCTAGAGATGAAGGAACTTCCTCCCAGCCTACTCTCTCGGGGTATTCAGCTGACACTGAAGAGGGAATCTTCATATTTAAGGCGCAATATGAAGAACCATTCCCTACGAAAAAGAGAGGATGGTTTAGTCGGGGAGCACATGAGCGTAGGAAGCGAATGAGGAAGTTACAACAACAAAGGGCTTTAGCAGCAGCAAATAGAGAGATGAACGCCCAGACCCAAGACATAGTCAATAGGCGTTTGGCCAACTTTCACATACTAGCCACCAATGCAGCAGACCCAAACCTGGACCAGATATTGGCAACACAGCTACTGCCGCTGTTTCCAACCCAACCGATGGAAATAGAACCTAACCTAGGAGACCAGGTTCCCACACCTGCCTTCGACCAAAACGAAATCCCTAGATCCCAGCACCCAATCCTCTAGCTTATGATCCATGGGAGGATGAACCTAGGGATTATCGAGAACTCTACCCACAGGAGGAGCCCATACCAAACCCATTAGCACCATATACCAATCTTGACCCTTTAGATCAATATTGGAATGCGGATCAGTATGTTCGGGATATACTAGAAAACCCATACCCATATGGAGAACCGATACCCCAGTACCGTGACCCAATACCCGCACCACCACCACCCATGAGTACAGAAAACGTGCAGGAACTCCGCACATTTGATGAGGAGTTTGTGGATGAAGGAGAGAGAATCAAACAAATAGGAAAGAAGCTCGTTTGAAAATATGACGAGCGAAATATGCAATACTGGATGAACCCCTAGTAATAATAGTAATAATAATAAAATATATATATATATATATATATAAATGCGTGTAGTTTGAAAAAAAAAACTAAAATAGATGAACCAATACCTACTGATGCATAACTAATAGTGTATTTTAAATTCCAGTTGCAGCTTGTAGTAAATATATATATATATATATATATATATATATATATATATATATATATATATATGAAATAGAGTAAATGTCGCAATGCTCGACGGTTTTGATCAATGTGTTTGTTTGTGTGATTGTTTGCATTAAATTTTGTTTTGTGATATTAATACCTGGTAAATGTTTATAATCCAAATGGACAACGAAGTGAATCAGGAAACCAGAATAACGATAATAATGGGAACCAAATAGATAACAGTGCCATCCAACATATAGTGGCACAAGGGATTATAGATGCTATGCCATATATTATCAAGACTGTTAAAGAAGCGGAAAATAATAAAACTAATAGTGGAAGTAAACGACCACCTACTGAACCCATTCACAGCGTAAACAATGGACCGTTACTTCAATTGCCTATTCC
Organism: Helianthus annuus; assembly: GCF_002127325.2. Lineage (NCBI taxonomy): Eukaryota > Viridiplantae > Streptophyta > Magnoliopsida > Asterales > Asteraceae > Helianthus > Helianthus annuus. The sequence goes on along the minus strand of NC_035447.2, from coordinate 99,466,480 downwards.
AAAAAGAAGAAGAACCATGTCATATGGTTGTTCTTACAAAGAATTCTGGTCTTGCAAACCAATAGAATTCTCTGGCAATGAAGGAGCCATTGCAGCTCTACGTTGGATAGAAACGACTGAGGCAGTCTTAAAAATAAGCAAATGTGCAGAAGAAGATAAAATTATGTTTGCTTCCAATCTTTTTAAGAATGCAGCCTTAGAATGGTGGAACACTATTCTCCAGTCTAGGGGAAGTGACAGAGTCTATAATATGGAATGGACTGAGTTTAAGAACATGGTCGAAAGAAAATTCTGTCCTCCCAATGAAATGGAACAAATAGCTAATAAGTTCTTAAATCTTAGAATGACTGGAGTAGACTGTAAGGGTTACACTACCGTATTCTTCGAATATGCTAGAATCGTGCCAACCCTAGCGTCACCAGAACCAGTATTAATCTCCCGTTACATCTGGGGATTAATCAGTGAGATTAGACATGTAGTCAAGGCCGCTAGACCACAAACCATAGAAGAAGCTGTAGAACTAGCACATACCTTAACTGATGAACTAGTACGTACACAAGAAGAAAACCAAAGGAAAAACCTAGTCCAGAAACTTACCCTGGAATTTCGCTATGGTAATTCCCACCGTGGGAAGAACATAGGTTCTACTTCCTCACCTTACTGTAAGAATTGAAAGAAGAAGCATTCAGGAAAATGTTCCATATACTGCAACTTCTACAAAATACCAGGACACAAGGAAGAAGACTGTAGGAAGAAACCCAGTAATGGAATATGCTTCAATTGTGGAGAAAAAGGGCATATCAAACCGAACTGTCCGAAACTAGCTCCAGCCATGAACAACAAGACTACTAAGAATGCCAGAGCATTTGTATTGATAGCAGAAGAAGCCAAGATGATTCCAGACGTGATTGTCGGTACGTTTTTAGTTAATGATGTTTTTGCTAAAGTATTATTTGACTATGGTGCGAACCAAAGTTTTATTAATACTTCGTTTTGTAAAATTCTTAATCAACCATTAACTAAACTTCAACAAGAATGTCTGGTAGAAACAGCAAACGGAGAATCCATTAAGATCACTGAAATCTTGCAGGGAGCAAGAATAGAAATTTTAAACCATAATTTTATTGCTAACCTTTATCCAATGAATCTGGCTGGATTTGATATTCTATTAGGAATGGATTGGTTAGTAGCTAATAAAGCCAGTATTCTATGTGATCAAAAGTCAATACAGATAAATTCACCAAAAGGTGAAAAGATCACAATTAAAGGAGACAAGCCATCTAGGTCCACGAAATTCATCTCTGTGATGAAAACAGCCAGCTATGCAAGAAAAGGATCACTAGTGTATATGATTTCCATAATCATTAACACTAAAGGAAAGGAATTGAAAGATATTCCCGTAGTGTCTCAATTCTCAGATGTTTTCCTAGAAGAATTACCGGGACTACCGCCGGATAGGGAGGTCGAATTTAGAATTCATCTACTACCAGGGACAGCACCGATTGCCAATGCACCTTACCGTTTAGCACCAACAGAAATGCAAGAATTAAAGAAACAATTGGACGAACTTCTGGAAAAAAGGATTCATACAGTCTAGTTCATCACCATGGGGAGCACCAATCTTGTTTGTCAAGAAGAAAGACGGATCAATGCGTATGTGCATTGATTACCGAGAATTTAATAAGGTCACGATTAAAAATCGGTACCCATTACCGAGAATCGATGATCTGTTTGACCAACTGCAAGGAGCTCGGTTCTTTTCTAAAGTCGATTTACGCTCAGGATATCATCAACTGAAAGTACAGGAAGAGGACATTCCTAAAACGGCAGTCAGAACCAGGTATGGTCATTATAAATTTATTGTCATGCCATTTGGTTTAACCAATGCCACAGCTGCATTTATTGACATGATGAACAAAATATGTAAACCATATCTAGATAAATTCATAATTGTCTTTATAGATGGTATTCTCATTTACTCTAAGAGTAAAGAAGAACATGCAGCGCATCTGCATGCACTCCTTACATTATTGAGAAAGGAAAAGCTTTATGCTAAATTTTCAAAATGTGAAATTTGGTTACAAGAAGGGCAATTCCTTGGACATTTGGTTAATCATGAAGGAATTCATGTGGATCCCATAAAGATCGAGGCGATTACTAAATGGAAAGTCCCTGAATCACCAACGGAGGTGAGAAGTTTTCTTGGATTAGCATGTTATTATAGACGGTTCATCCGAGATTTTTCTAGAATAACCATGCCCTTAACAAAACTAACTTGCAAATCAGTTAAGTTTGAATGGGGACCAAAACAGGAAGAAGCCTTTAGAATTCTTACCCATACTAGCATTACCGGAAGGAACTGAAGACTTTGTAGTCTACCGTGACGCTTCTAAGTTAGGTTATGGATGTGTGTTAATGCAACGTCAAAAGGTTATATCCTATGCATCTAGACAACTTAAGAATCATGAAGAAAATTATACAACCCATGATTTAGAGTTAGGAGCCATAATTTTTGCCCTTAAAATTTGGAGACATTACCTTTATGGTAGTAAGTTTACCATTTTTACCGATCACAAGAGTCTAAGATATGTTTTTGGGCAAAAGGAGTTAAATATGAGATAAAGATGCTGGATGGAAATCCTCAGTGATTACGATTGTAATATCCAGTATCATGTAGGAGAAGCTAATGTAGTGGCAGACGCTTTAAGTCGAAAGTATCATGAAAAGCCAAGAAAAGTACGTCCTCTCAAATTAAATCTGCAGATAGATTTAAATGAACAAATTAGAGAAGTTAAAGAATCAGTAATCAAGGGAGATACTGAAAAATTAAAAGGAATGATTAAGGAATTAGAACAAGGAACAGATGGAATATGGAGATTTCATAAGAAAAGAATTTGGATACCCAAACGAGGAAACCTACACCACTGAATTTTAGAATAAGCCCATAAGTCTATGTATACAATACATCCTGGAAGTGATAAAATGTATCAAGACTTAAGAAAGAATTTTTGGTGGATAGGAACGAAAAAGGATATAGCAGCCTATGTTGCCAAGTATCTAACCTGTTTACAGGTTAAAGCTGAACATCAGAAACCCTCAGGATTATTGCAGCAATTAGAAATGCCAATATGGAAATGGGAATTGATAACAATGGACTTTGTTACCAAATTACCCAAGACACGGAAAGATAATGATGCAATCTGGGTGATTATAGATAGATTAACCAAGTTTGCTCATTTCTTACCAATGAAGGAAACTTTCAGTATGGAACAATTAGCCAAGTTATATGTAAATGAAATAGTTTCTTTACATGGAATTCCTTTGTCTATTGTGTCTGATAGAGATAGCCGTTTTACTTCTCATTTTTGGACTAGTTTCCAAAAAGCAATGGGAACCAAGTTAAATCTAAGCACAACTTACCATCCTCAAACGGACGGACAAAGCGAAAGGACAATTCAAACGATGGAAGATATGCTTAGAGCTTGTGTAATTGATTTCGGAGAAAATTGGAATGATCATTTACCATTAAAAGAATTTTCCTACAATAACATCTATCATACCAGCATCAATGATGCACCGTCCGAAGCACTTTATGGACGAAAGTGCCCTCCAGTCTGTTGGGCAGAAATTGGAGAAAAGCAACTGTCTGGACCAGAGATAGTATAGGAAACAACAGACAAGATTATTCAAGTCAAGGAAAGACTAAAAGCAGCACACAATCGACAAAAGAATTATGCTGATAACAGGCGAAAACCATTGGAGTTTCAAGTAGGGGACAAGGTATTATTAAAAGTTTCTCCATGGAAAGGAGTGGTTAGATTCATCAAAAGGGGAAAACTAAGTCCCAGGTACGTTGGACCTTTTGAGATTATTAGAAGAATAGGACCAGTAGCTTACTAGCTACAACTGCCACTACCTCCGAGGATATAACAACCCTACTAAAATACTCACAACACCCCTATATGTCCTAAAATACTCCCCGTATGCTAAAAACGGCCCTGAAATACCTTTTATTTAACAAAAATCAAATAAAACAAGATTTATGGGGCGCCCGCGGGGCGTGACCCCCTTGGCTACATTCGTCGCGGGCCGCGACCCCTTGACACCAGGCGCAACCCTAGGCCGCCACGTATCCCAGTCGTGTCAAGGCTAGTTGTCAACTCAGCAACCCTAGGGCCTACCCTAGAGAGCCTCGCGGGCCGCGAAGGCCCTGTCTTCATTTCTCATGGGGCGCGAGAACCCCCCTGATCAGCCCTATAAATTGAAGTTCGACGTTCAGTTGTTCCTCGTTCATTTTCTCCCAATCTTTCTTAATTCTCTAAATAGTAAAAATAATTCCCGGGCATAATACCCACTAAAAAGCGAAGCTCTGCCTCGTTGTAAGTATTATAACCCCCGGTTACGTATTAGTTACTCTACCCGATTGACCTAGAGCTCCGTAACGCACGTCTAGGCTCTGCACGACTCAGTCATTGGAGTTCTGTCTCGGGGGGAGGGTATAGCTAATGTAAATTGGGTTATGATACTAACGCGTGTGCATTGTTTAATTTTAATAGATTATTACCAGGAAGTCACCAGGAAAAATCTAAAATAGCAATGTGAGTAATTCCTCTTTTTGTAAACTGTTTTTACAAAACCTCAATTGTTTTAAATTATAATTAACAGTGATTGAGTATTTGTGATTCTATAATTACTGTCGGTATGTTGGGGTTTTGTATACATAACTTGTTACTACACTGTGAGTAGTAACATTTCCACAAGTCAGGATTGACAGTATCGTGGGTGGTAATTAAAGTAGATGTAAACAAATGTAATTGCGGGTTGCCCTCAATGCTGTAAAATGATAAAACTTGTTTTTATTAAACTGGGATTCACTCGCTAGTATTTCTTGCTGATAAAACTTTTTAAAACGCGTTTCAAGTAACAAAATGTGAAAGCCAATTAGAAGCCAACTGAAGAGTACTGAAGGCTTAGAAAAGTGGCTATAAAAGTTATCTAAATAAAGAAGAATTTTTATTTTAATAAATTGGGTTTATCCCTATAAATATGTTGTAATGGAAACTTGGGATTTTCCCATGTATTTATTATTATAAAAATGTGGTGTTTTACTCTGATAAACTATTTCCTAACTACGGTCCTGATGAAATTTCCGTTGCCAAATTAATAAACACCGATACCACCAGCTCTGCGAGCTCACAGCCGCCCGCCTCCCGGGGCAGGGGTCGGGGGTTGCGACAGAGGTCGACCCGACCCCTCCCTTCATGGCCCCCGTTGGTCGCCTCTATGAGAGGGACCCCATACGGATTGATCCCTCCAGATTCCCACCTCCATCCGATCACCACACTCACTACTACGACCCACATGCAACATGACCATCTCACCCATCACCACCACCTATGCTACCCACTAACCCCTGCTCATTCCGACCACCTGCCGTCATGCCCACATCCTACTCATTTCGCTCCACGATCGGTTAGGGGTGTTCAAAAAACTCGCGGCTCGCAGCTCGCTCGATTCTCGCTCGAAAAAAGTTTGAAAAAAGCCCGACTCGAAATTGGCTCGGTTGTAAATGAGCCAGCTCGGCTCGACTCAACTCGGTTTGTAAACAAGCCGAGCTCGAGTTTGGCTTGGCTCGGCTCGTGTGCTCGTGAGCCGGCTCGATAAGGTTTACATCCTTCATTTTTTTGTCTCACATCGCTTAGAAGACAAAACTAAGGGAGTATCTCCCATATAAAAGAAGGTAAAGACACTGTACAAAATGAGCTAAATATTTATACTTGCATATTTAGCCATTTGGTTAAATTAAATTGCAATTATGGTCCTTAGTCTATGAAGAGATTCATTTTTAGGGCTTTTTAAGTACTAAATTTTGTGGTTCTTTGTTAGTTCAAGCTAGATCGAGCCGAGCCGAGCTTGCTCGAATTTTAATCGAGTCGAGCTCGAGCCTAAAATCTCAGCTCGATTTGAAATTCGATCTCAAGTCGAGCCAGCTTGAACTAAGTTCGAGCTGAGCTCGAGCTGGGTCGAGCTCGGTTTGACTCGGCTCGTTTACAGCCCTACCATCGGCTGACGACAGCTATTTGTCCCGCCATCATTTAACCTTGTCTCGCGTCATGACAGGTTTAGCAGGCATCCTCGCGATGCGTAGAGATGTGCTAAGTTTTGTTTCCTCGTTTTTGGTGTCGGTTCTTGTCACTAGTTTCCGATTACTATTTGTTTGGAGGCTTTTTATAGTGTTAGAAATCAAGAGAGAAGATCAAGAAATGAACGAAGAATGAAGTCTCTGAGGTTTCCTATTTATAGGCAAATTCGTTTCTTAACTGTTAAGTTTTCTTACATATTAAGTTTTCTTATCTGTTAAGTTTTCTTAGCTATTAAGTTTTCTTAACTATTGAGTTTTCCTAACTATTAAGTTTCTTAGCAATTAAGTTTTATTTGCCGCTAAGTTTTCTTATCTGCTAAGTTTTCTTAACTGTTAAGTTTTTGATTTATTTTTTTATGTCTTGCCGCGCACACTTGGGGGTTTTGATTACGTGTCGTTAGGAAAATTTTGAGGGCTGTTACATCCTCCTCACTTTGTTTTCAATATCGTACTCCAGATTGATTGAAACAAGTATGGATATTTTCGTTTCATCTCTGATTCCAATTTCCAAGTGTAATCTGATCCATGCTTTGAATCCCACTTCACTTTGACTAGAGTAAATCTCACATGCTTTTGAGATTCTTAACTTTTTTTTTATTTTCGACCTATAAAGATATTTCAAAGAACTTTAATTTTTCATTTACCTCTACATCTTGAAAAGGTATGATTAAATTCATGAAATAAATATTTTCTTAAGTTTCATACATGAAATACATGATGTATACCAATCATTTCTTCTGACAATTTTAGCCAATCTGTAAGGAAACCAAAGCCTCTCTGGCCAAAAATGGATATTCAAACAATTAGGTGATTCCTTATACTATCTCCAATGCTAAAGGGGCCCTTAGACGTCCTTACCTGTCTAGTCAGCTGCCACATCATATTCTTACAAATCCTCAAAAACTCTTAATTTCACCTCCAACCATACAAACATCCTTACATATTCTTACATTTTCCACTTAATCACTCACTTTTTCTTTATATTCAATTACGTAAATTATTAAGATGTATTCAAATAATTAATAGAAGCAATATTTAAAATAAAAATAAATAAACTGAATATAAGTAAAAAGGTAACATTTACAATAAATGCATTTATAGAAAAGTTAAAAACAGGGAACTTGTATTAGACATGCAGCGAATATTTTAATTGAATGATAAAAAAGGGGCAGATGATCCCAAGTTATGTAGCCTTTGGTCGTTGATGGCCTAATTGTGTTTAATTAATAAAGTCTATTAAGTCCATAAAACTTCTACCTTAAAAATATATTGAAGATAGTCATCTTGAAAACAACCGCAACTGCTACCCATTTCTACCGGTTCTGTAGCCTTTGATCAATATCATCACTTTCAAATGGAACCACCGCTAGCCTTTGATCAATATCATCACTTTCAAATGGAACCACCGCTGTTAAAGGTCAACAACCATTCAATTTTGTTGTTCAACGCCAATGAGGTGGTGGTTCATTGGCAAAGACAAAACGTTTAAACACTATGGGTAGCGCTGTAAACGAACCGAACGAATAGAACAAGGCCATGTTCATGTTCGTTCGTTAAGGAAAGTAAAATGTTCGCGAACTGTTCACGAACGCATATCGAACATAAGTTTATGTTCATGTTCGTTCGTTAAGGAAATTCAGTTGTTCACGAACAGTTCGTGAACACTGGTCTCGAACACAAACGAACGTAAGCAAATAAAAAAGAACGCAAACGAACATTTAACTTGAAAATAAAAAAATAAAAATATTGTTATCCTTAAACATTGGATATAAGTAGTTAAATACAACCATCAAATGATAAATCAAAACACAAGAAGTCTAATACACCACCAAACAATGAATCAACATTAACTAACTTATACACAATTATACCCAAAAATATGTTAGCATGTCCAAATTTTAGCTAACTTAGAAAAAAATAGGGTTTCAAGTTTCTAGTATGTTTAGATAAAAGGTTTATTATTTATTATTTTTTAATATAATCAAACCAACACGGACGAACGTAACCGAACATATTACCGAACGTTCACGAACGCAGTCGAACGAACGAGACCTATGTTCGTGTTCGTTCGTTAAGCTAACCGAACGAAATTTTTTGTTCGTGTTCGTTCGTTAAGCTAATTAATCGAACGAACATAAACAAACTTCCCGCCGAACTGTTCACAACTGGTTCGCTGAACGTTCAGTTCGTTTACAGCCCTAACTATGGAAGAGGGAGGTCTTGAGCTGAGTTCAAGTTATAAAAAAAATTCCGTTAATAATATATTTTTTTTATACTTCCAACACGTGTAACAAATACCATGCCAGCTGTCTCACCAGTAGTTAGTTCTGAACAAAGAGATTGGTACTTCTACACTACATATAGGTTGACGGCGGTTGCAGAGATACGATACGACGACGTTTCCATGTGATTCAATCCACAGCTTTTATAGTGGAACCCCTCTTGAATATCGTTAGTTAACCACTGGTCCCCACTCAATTATGTGGGCCCCCCTTCCCCTTTTGTCTTTTCCTGTTCCGTTACAGCTATAAAACACCCCAAACCATCCCCTTGTTCCTTCACACCAAAATCTCCAATCATTTGTTGTTTCTCTCTACAAACTCGGATCTTAATTCAGCTAATATCTTATTAAACATATGACTAAAAAGCAGAAAGTGGTGGCTGCGGATGCGAAATCCGGTGTGGAGGTGCCTCCGCCGCTATTCACGGCGGAGGTGAAGAAGCTGTTTGTTGAAATAAATGGAGGAATGAAGGTTAACGCGTGGGTGGATTCGATGAGGGCTTCTTCTCCGACGTCTCGTCGTCGGGAAGTTAGTCGTGATAGGCTTCCTCCTGCGTTGGAGGTGTTTGATGAAATTACGAATGCGTCGAAAGGGAAACAAATAGTCATGTTTTTGGATTATGATGGGACGCTTTCTCCTATCGTTGATGATCCTGATCGTGCTTATATGTCTGATGCGGTAATCTTCGGTTTATATTTTCGCATAAATCTATAAACGAGAAGAGCTGAGCTGGCTAGTTCCAAATCTTGGCTTATACATAAGTCTCTGAGCGAGACTAGAGTCAGCTCGTTAGTCTAATCGAGCCAAAATGTTGAGCTCGATTCATTTGTCTTAACGAACTAAATTGTTGAGATCGGGTTCTTGCTCGGGATCTTAAAAAACTGAGCAAACTCATATAGTTAGGAGTATTCACGTCTCTTTCATCAAATCTACCCTATAATTATATTTAAAAATATAGAGTGTGAACAGTGTCTTCAAATATACGTATAAACACTAACATTTTTCTCTTTACTTCTATCACAACCACTTTTTATAATACATAAACCACTCTCACGTAATTTGATGGAAGGGATCTATATACGCTAAAGAAAAGTTGATTAAAAATATAATTTATATACATTTAAAAATGATTGATCTTATATTTACATATTGATGAGTATATAAAAACAAAAAGTAATATTTTTATACAAAAATATATTTTATATATATTAAAATTCGGGCTTTAAATTTAATTTAAACTCGTCGTTGAATTGACCTTACCGTCATTACCATGGCTCGAGCTCAGCTTGACTCGCTTACAAAAAACGAAATAGACTGCGAGTTTTTTGAACATCCATATACATACTTACACATTGATTTTCACATCATCATTAGATGCGAGCAACCGTCAGAAAACTCGCCGGGTTCTTTCCGACTGCAATCGTTAGCGGAAGATGCCGAGACAAGGTGTACAATTTTGTCAAACTAGCCGAGCTCTACTATGCCGGAAGCCATGGGATGGACATTAGAGGCCCATGTACAGGGTCAAAAAACAAGAAAGTGAGTCACTTCACTTTATATGCTGCAAACACTTGAATCTCCTCCATGAAAATTTACAAATTTGTTGGTGATTTGCAGAGTTCTCCGAGTGTTCTTTGCCAACCCGCGAGCGAATATCTACCCATGATTGATGAGGTTTATGGGATACTCATGGAGAAAACACAATCCACAGCAGGGGCAAAAGTGGAAAACAATAAGTTTTGTCTATCAGTGCATTTCAGATGTGTTGATGAGAAGAAATGGAGTGAGTTGGCTGGCATAGTTAAATCAGTGCTCAAAAACTACCCAAAGCTGAGATTAACTCAAGGAAGGAAGGTTAGAATCGTCTTTTCACCAATATTTCAATTATATATATGTATGTATATGTGTGTGAGAGAAACCAATGTGTAGCGCCTTTATATATATAACGATTGGGGGGAGGGGGGTGTTCTGGGCGCTGTGGGGCGCCATAGGCCCTTTTCACCCCTCCTCATAGTGCTCGACTGCGCATGGCCTAACTATAGCTTTTTTTGCTGGTTGTAGGTATTAGAGATCCGACCCACCATTAAATGGGACAAAGGCAAGGCCCTCGAGTTCTTGTTGGAGTCACTTGGTACAACGTCGTTTGGAATCTTGTTTCAACTTTCAAGTAGTATAAACTATAAATCTTATAAAAAAGGCGCGACTAACACGCATGATGGTTTCTTTGTGTTCAGGTTATGCCAACTGCACTGATGTGTTTCCGATTTACATTGGGGATGATCGTACAGATGAGGACGCCTTCAAGGTCATTTCTTGATCCATAATGACTAGATATTTTCATCATGAAATGCATCTTTATGTAGTAAAAGATACTTTTTCAAATGGGTTTTTATTTTAATCAAAGAAATGAAGAATAAATGCTTTTATTTTATTTTTTGTTTAACTTTAGGTACTAAGAGAAAGAGACCAAGGTTTTGGCATTCTTGTGTCTAAGATTCCTAGGGACACAAATGCATCTTATTCTCTCCAAGAACCATCCGAGGCAAGTTTACCTTTAATCCATGACCTCGATCTAATCTTGACCCGACCAAGATGTTATGGTTTTGTGCCCGTTTTGATCATTCGTTGTCGGTTAACGCAGGTAATGGTGTTTTTACAACGACTAGTTGATTGGAAAGAAAGAACATTGGTTGATTATGAGAGGGAAAGTTTAAGAAGTTTGAAGAAGCAAAAAGTGTGGAAGGATCAAAATTATAATGGAAATTGTGTATGTATATAACTATGCATAAAGAATAAATGTATTTAAGGAAGTACAATGGATAAAAAAAGGAATCGTAAATTTGGATTGTGGGTTTGTAAAAGGGAACAAGTATTTTTTATTTTGTAAGGTATCTAATGAATACAAGGTTTCTTTTATTTCATATGTGTTGTGTGGGGCAATACTTCAAATTTAATACATTATTTTAGACGCTTTAGTTATAGTTTAAGCTTGGAATATGATGATCTCTTTTGAGCATTTGCTTTGTTAGGAAGGTTTTAAACATGGCAGAAACAAGGTTCCAGTATGTTTTTTCTTAAACTACAAAGTATGCTTACAGGTGTGTAGTAAACAAAAAATAATTAAACATGTAGCAAATCGGTATTAATTTAATTACAGTTGTGGTGTTTTTATTGAGCCCAACAATCCAGGCCAATGACTAATTCGGGAATTTTTTTTTATAAAAAATAAATAAAACAAAATTTTATATACATAACTTAAAATTAAACAATAAGCTAATATACCGAATAATCAACTAACTAATATATAATAAATTAGTTATGGGCTAAACTTTTTAGCATTAATAGGCTTAAAGCCTTATGTGACATAAGGTTTGAGTAATTGGGCTTAAACCATTTAATTATTAATACCATAATTTGTGGACTTAAATATTAGTATTTTGGGCCTATTATTCATATTAAATTCGTATTCACAAAAGTAATATATACTAATTTTTGTTTTTTTACGCAGTCAAAATTTCATAGAGGCCGGTGTCAAAATTTAACGGGGTTGATCGAGATATGAACGTATAAACAACAAAAAAAATCCCATGGGGGGCGGGTGTCCTCTATAACCCTTGTGTAGGTCCGTCGGTGATCCAGATGGTTTCCTTGAGTTTTGGCTTTCATCATCAACAGATCTTACATAATTCAACATAAATTGACCTCACATTATGGATGGTCGTTCTGCGGCTTCTTTCCAATATTGTTAAGGGTATTGATGCCCACAAAATGGGGTCAGGAATTAACACACACATCTTTTACTTTCTTCAAAGAACGAATATAGGTGGTTGTCTGATAGAGTACCCCGGTCAACTTTTCAGAGAGACGTATGATTTGGTAATCATAACCGGAGCCAATTCTATTTTCATATAGTATTTTTTTAAGTCCATAATCAATTAGTCATTAGTGTCATCAAGGGGGAAGTAAATCCAAGTGATTCTTTCTTGCAATTATTTTTTTCAAACCAACCATTTTTAAACTTATTTTATTTGTATGCTTTTTAAAACTACAAAAACAAAAAGTAACCTCTCTTTTATGGATTTGACTATATATTGACAACATTTCAGTATTAAAAAGCTCTTGTATTATTGGATGTTTTAGGTATCTTACCATCACTATATTACACCAACGATGGGTGTGCTTACCCTAACATGTCGTTTTGAGTGATAGTACCATATCATGTTGATAAGTTTAAGACTTGAAACCATGTATAAATGATAAGAAGTTAATTATTTACATTCACTCACAAACACGTCACTCAGTGTCACGTAAACTCAGGATATCTTGACTAATCACATGAAATCTTTGTCTGCTGACGTTACTCATGTCATTCCATATGTAGGAATGGTAAAGTGACTTTGGAAACAGTAACGCTCTCCCTATCACTTATATGGGTCATTCTACGATTGCTATATCATATTCAGTTGTGTGACCTTTTGGTTATTTCTAACCTTAAAAACAACATCATTTGTCATTTGAAATAAATGATAAATGTTCTTTACATGTATTAGATTTAATACACCGTGATTTGTGGAATCCTGCCTGCGATCTCTGTTGACCATTATTAGAATTATGTGGTGTTTGATGATGATTACTCGTGGTTTACTTGGTGCTACATGTTAAAGAAAACTCTGGTTTCTATTGTGTCTTAGTGGTTTTTATGTAGTTTGTTCAAACATGATTTTCCAAAAACTGAAAATATTCTAAAGTGATGATGGTAGTGCGGAATTTGTTAACCACTATGTTAGAAAACTATGTGAAGAAAATGATACCTTTCATAATTTACCTTGTATATATATCCCACAGTGAAATGGACGGGCTGAGAGGAAACGAGACTTGCCATGCTTTTAAATGCTCTTGTTGTCGCATTTTATTGGGTAGACGCCTTTAGCTATGCGGTTTACATCATCAATAGATTTCCTACGCAACTTTTGTGCAATAAATCTTCATTTTAGTTGCTTTTTTTTTTCTTTGGTTCCAAATTATAGTAATTTTAGAACTTTTGGTTGCCAAATTTAACTTTATTTTCGTGATTAGGGTGAAGGGGGTGCTCACCTAATAGGTGAGTCCCCTCTCTTACGCCAAACCAATCCTCGTGTGCCACGTCAACTCCCCTCTTAAACTCCCCTAACACCCTAAATTGATGGCGGCACTCCCCTCTTAGGTGAATTGGTTTTTTTTTTTTTTTAAAAAAAAAAAAAAAATCATTGATTGGTCACTCCCCCTCTCTCTCCTCCCTCTCTCCTCGGTGAGCCGCCACCGTTTCTCTCTCCTCTCTCTACTCACCGCATGGTTGGCGGTGTTCTTGCCGACCGGGAAAACCGTTCCCCGCTTGCCCTCCCCGAAGACGCCCCTGATACCCTTATGTTGCTAATAAACTTGCATCAAGAAGCCTTCCATGCATTTTCATTGGTTATTGTTCTTAGTACATAGGATATCATTGTTTGGATCGTTCAACTAATCTATTTCATGTCACACGCCATACATTTTCATTGGTTATAGTTCTTAGTACATGCATTTTCATTAATTATAGTTCTTAGTACATGCTAAGTTTGATGAACAATCTTTTCCACTTACAGGTGTAATGTCTTTAAATGATTTTTCTTTATTGGTTCTTACAAGTATTCTTGATGATTCAAATAATATTTCAACACCTTTGCAAGCAAAAGAAATCCCATCATTAATTTCGAAATCAAAAACAACTCCTAGTCCATGTGCCTCATCCGATGAATAAACATCCAATCAGTCCGCCGAGCCTTTAATTCCGCCTAACTCTTATTCTGGGCCTTATGTTTCGCATGCACTGCTAGCTACCTAGCCGGCCGAACCCCATTCAGAGCCTACTATCTTCTCTCATTCTTCTTCACAAACTACAAACTCGACCCAACAAAATGATACACCGGTCGGGCCTAATATTCCTTCCTTATACGGGTCAATACATCCAATGTTAACCCGGGCAACAACTGGAATTTTTAATAACGACTGTAACATCTGGTCTCTCGTACCACCAGTATTGTCCACCTTCACCTAACTGTTTGCCCATCCAGGAACTAACGGATTTGTTTTTGGTTACATAGGTGGAGGCTTCCTAGAAGGTTACCCTTCGTAGTATTACTCCCACTAGAGCATGCTTAACTGTGGAATTATTCTCTCATCCACTAACATTAAGCCCAAAATGCATTGGTAATTTAAGAGGCAGGACAATCCTTATGAATCAAGAGTACCTCTAGGCCACGACCGAAGTGGGATTTGCCTACGATGTTACAATGGTCCATGTTAATCTTTTATGTATCGTTACAATCACCCCCCGCTTAGGAACTCATCTTCCTCTGTGAGATTTGCCCTACCATCCTGAACGTTACGGGAGTACCATTTGTAACATCTAGCCTCTCATACCACAAATATTGTCGTCTTTGCTGCCAATGAGTTACCCATCTGACGAATTTTTTTTTGGTTACCTAGGTGGAGACTTCCCACGAGGTCACCCATCCTAGTACTACTCTCACTAAGCACACTTAACTATGGAGCTCTCCTCATATCCATGAACCAAGAACTCTCTTGGACATGATCGATGTGGGATTTTCTAGGGTGTTACAATGCCCCATTTAATTTTCTCTACATTGTTACAACGACATCAGGCCTCCTTGGCTTATTTGGAAAATCATCATCTTTGCTTAGCTCTATTTGCTACACATAATATTAAAGGATTTAAAACAGTTGCCAAAAATCCGAACTGGATTCTAGCTATGAAAGAGGAAATTCTAGTTTTACACCCATATAAAACTTGGTCTTTGATTCTTCAACCAAAATTGGCAAATATCGTCGACTTCAAATAGGTTTTTTGCACCAAATTTAGTTATGATGGATTAATTCAACGGTTACAACCTGGAATGGTTATACATGGATTTCCTCAACTCCCTGACATGGATTACTCACATCCATCTGCTATGGTACACGTAATTCTTTCTTTAATAGTCATTAGTAATTGGAAGTTGCATTAGTTAGATGTAAACAATGCATTTTTGCATAGATATCCAAATGACACTGTATATATGGAGTAACCATCAGGGTTTGCTGATTCACACTTCCCTCATCATGTGTGTAAGTTACATAAAGTGTTGTAATGGTCTTAAACAAGCACCACATGCTTGGTTTCAATGGTTAAGCGCGTTTCTTCTTCAAAATGGTTTCTTGTGTAGTCGAGCTGATACATCTTTATTTTTCTTCAAACGTAATGCTTGCAATGTATTTAGTAGTGTACGTTGATGATCTCAACTTAACAGGTAATCAAGAGGCAACTATTAATTCTTTTGTCACTCAACTAAATTGGGAGTTTGCTATCAAGGACCTCGGTGGTTTAAGAAATTATCTTGGTCTTAAAGTGGCTCGTACAAGTGATGGATTATTTCTTAGCTAGTCCAAGTATGCACATGATATTCTTGAACTGGCAAAACTACTTGACTCGAAACCGATTCATACGCCTCTAGCAGCGCATGAGATGTTTTCCTCTACTGGTACACTTGTTAATGATTAGACTTTGTATCGTTTTCTAGTCGGAGCATTCTGGTACTTAACGATTACTCACGTGGATATATGGTATGCAATAAATTAGTTGAGTTGGTTTTTACGGGCACATATTGTCTCTCACAATATTGACTTTGGACTTTCGTAAACTAGGCCCAAACATACCTTTATTTTAGGTTATTCAGAAGTCGATTGGGCGCATTGTCTTGAAACACGCCGATCCACTTATGGTTACCTGATATTTCTTGGTGGTAATATTGTTTCATGGAGTGCCAAGAAATAACCAACAATGCTACGTTCGAGTTGTGAATCCGAGTATCGTGTGATGTCCAATACTACACGATTACTCACGCCTTGGCTCTGGATTTGCCGACGCTCTTATGTGACAACCGAAGTGATTTATTTCTCACTTAGAACCCGACAACTACAAACGGACAAAACATATTGATGTGGATTATCATTTCATTAGGGAAATCATCTCTTTGGGTACACTTTACACGAAGTTTATTCCAACCAAGCATTAGGTGGCATATATATTTACCAAGAGTCTTCCTCGACCATAGTTTGAACACTTTTGATATATGCTTCTTCTCGGTCCACCATCGTTTCACAAAAGCGAGAATATTAGGGATACTAAAGTTATATAAACATATTGTGTACAAATTGTAACTTGTTATTTCTGTGACTAACACGTTTTGTATTTTTCTTAATATGTTTTTGGGGCAACGCCCTAAAAAAAATTGTTGAGCTCTAAAAGATTGTTTATGTACTAATGTAAACACAAAGTTCATTACTTACCTAGAGAGGAGAAAGTTGGTTTGAAGAAAGAGGTGGACATACATTTTTTAAATGGCTTCAAGCCTGGTATTATATATGTTTTGTTCCTTTATAGAGGCATATGTTGTTTACCTAAAAACCAGTTATGATTTCTTTATTGGGCGCCAGGCAAATAAAGCATAGTTGGTCATAAAAATACATATTCTATTTTTGTATGGTGTCCAATCTCGTATTAGAATCCTTCTACTTTTGAAGATAGAACATATTTCATATTATTAAATAAAGACATGTAGTAGTGTGTGTATAAGTTATACATAAAAATTGAGTAATTCACATTTGTAGGTATTCATCATTTATGAGCAAAACCATTTACGTAATTGCACGGAAATTATCTCCCCCCATTTGTAAATATGTTTAGCATGTTCCCATTTTTATGACATTTCAAATAGTAAATAAGCAACATCTATTTTAGAGCAATAATTCAACTACTTGGGTGTAGTAGCGATTCTGATACCACTATGGATGGACCATGATCTCATTAATTGCCTGGAGACCAATTCTATGAACACCACCCTTGTACTTATTATTATTACTCCACTTTTAGGTTCCTTGAAAGTATTTTATAAAGACATCATAATGGGGAATATTCATACATGCGTGTTATGCTTTCTTTAATTTATATATTTATATTCATTTAATGGCTTAGATCTTATGGCATCAAATCTATTATTTTGAAGGTTCTTATACTTTTAGATTATCTATGAGTACACATGGGCATATTATTTAGGTCATCATATAGTAACTTTACAAAGTATGTATGGGATAATAAAACCTTGGTGGATGAAAAGGTTCAAGTTGCAAAAATACTATACTAAAATACCATATCTACTATTGGCACACAATATTTATTTGTAAGAAGTGCAAAAGAGAACCCTACTTTATTAAGACAAGACATGAGATTCTAAACATTTTTTGTATCTTTGAAAAACATCAATACAAGCTTTAACATGAAATATAAAAAGCAAAGTTTAAGACCATGAATAGAAGACAAGATGCCTAATAAAGGTGTAGGGTTTTTAAGGATCTAGAAACTTTTGACATGAGGCGAAAATTGCTTAGGCAAATATGCATTGGTAAAAAAACAACATATAACATGAATGATGAAACAATTAATTAGTATGTTTTGATAGTCACATACATTCGTAATAAACACAACAATAAGAAAACCATAACTATTTAAAAAAAATCATTTTATAACCTAATATTTAAATCCGAATTGGTATTCGATATATGTTTTTAGAATTAAGTCATTAACAAATAGAGAGGCAAAAGTAAAATAAAAAGATATATATATATATATATATATATATATGGGATCAGGAGAAAACGCTCAAAAGTGTGAGAACGGTGAGAACGCATCCTGGCCCAACATGTGTTACGCGGCATAGAGAAGGGCAGGGGTTTTTTTTGTCCTTTTATCTTCTGCTTTTACAGTTCCGCTTTTCCCAATATTGTTTTAATTTTTGGGGTTTAAGATTTTTGGCGTTAACCAAATTCAATAATTAATGGCGTTTAATGGTTTCATTGTATTAACATTTTGGCATTTATGGCGTTTATTCAAATCGTATGTCATTGGAACCCAGGCGGTCAGGAAATCTATCTGAATGACGTTTTTCAAGGCATTTTAAACAAGATGGCCCATGGTTCTATTATTTTTATATACATTTCGGCGTTTGTGGTATCTTGACGTTTTACAATTGTTAGATTATATTTCAACCACATGAAAAAAAATACAAGTGAAGAAAATAAATTCAAAATCCTAATCGGATATCTCTTCACAATCTTCACTGTCATCAGTCTCTCTCTTCTTTAATAGTACAAGAACTGTCACCAAATATATGGCGTTTTATGTAAAACTTAACAAACCCATCGGTTTGATTATTTTGCCTGCTCGTCTGTTGAAGTGGTTTTTTGTGGATGTTTGAGGACATAGATCTATGACGTGTGGGTGAGTTTTTCGTTTTTTCTTCATCTTGATCTTCATCTTTATAATCATCCCACTCTTCAGTGTCATTGATCTCTTCTCCTCATCCAAGCCTTCTTCAAGAACAAAAAATACAAAATGCCATATGACTGGCATCAGTATTTTTTTCTTGAATTTTTGTCCATGTCATGTAGCAAAATCTTACTGAGTTACTCCCCTAGGCTAACAATTCATTCAGTGAAACTTCACGAAGAACAATACTGAATATCCAAGAAAGCATATTAGCCATCTTTGATTTTTTTTTTTTTTTTTGGCGTTTTACAATGAGTGATATTTAGTAGTATTGGCATTTGTTTTTTTTGGTTTGATCAAATGGAAGTTGCTGAGACGTATCATTTTATAGGATGTCTTTTTGGCGCCTAAGTTAGGCGGTGCATTATTATAATAAAGTATTCGTCTTTTCAGTTACTGTTTGTAATTATTGTTTTTTATAAGCTTTATCTCTAAAGTCTGTAACACGTCCCATCTTTCAAGTTTGGCGTTTTGGATTCTAATATAATAAATTTTCCCTATCTTCAGTATTACTGATTTGTAGTTACTGTTTCTAGTTACATTTTCAAGTTTGTTTGTTTTTTTTTTTTTTTGGGTTTTCTATAATACTTGTCCAAAGTAATTTTATTATGGTTTGGTAATTTTTGTGGCGTTTTATGGCATGTTGGCGTTTTGACAAGCATTTGGCTTTTTGGCGTTTTTATTAGATATAACGTTGTTATTATATAACAATCAACTGAAAAAGAAAATTAAACAAAATAAATATTGATCTTCCAAATCTTCACTGTCACCAGTCTCTTTCTTCTTTTGAAGCATCTTCACTGGCTATTTCGACTTTCGTATGATTTTTTTTATTTTTGTTTTTTGAAGTAGTTTTTTTTTGTTGCCGTGTGGAAGCACAAAGTCTGAAATCAGCCTCTTTTTCTATAATATTTGTCCATCTCATGCAGCAAAATGTTATTCAGTTTACACCCTTTCAGCCAAAATGTTATCTTTTTAGCGTTTTACCGAGAAAAAGAACACCACTAAATAAACCATCTTAAAACTCTAAATTTGATCATGCTAAAATCAATAAAGTGTTGTTGTATGGTGATGGACAACATTTTTAATCCTCAGTTAAGATAGATAACTGACAATGTTGTCCATCCCATACAGCTAAACTTTATTGACAACAAACCTCAGTAATGTTTTTATATGTTTTGGCGTTATAAATTGGATGGAAGTTGAGGATAAGTCAATAAGATTTTACTCAATGAAATGGACAATATCTTTACTTAATGATTTTGTCCATTACATTGAGCGAAAGCTTATAGACAACCAAACTGAATTTCTAATAAACGTTTTGGGTTAGAAGATATTTGATGTTTGGGTTTTTTGGCGTTTATCAGACGAATGGTATATATTAAATATGGCGTTTGAGGTTTTGTGTGTGTTTTTACTTGAAGGTCTGAGTTGTTGTATATATAGGATTTTTTGGCGGTTTTTTTAGGCGGGATTTTATTATAATTAAGTTTGGCGTTTTATATCTAATAGCGTTTTTAGTTAGAATGATGTGTGATTTTTGTTTGGTGTTTTATTTTCATGAGATGGCGTTTTGTTTGAAGTAGTCAAAAGACGCTTTTACCCTTAATGAAGCGCGTCCACGTAATAAAATTGATGTTATTTACGAAAACGACACCGCGCCAATCTAGTCCATAGATTGTTTTGATCGGACGATCCATAAGCGTTCTCACCATTCTCACACTTTCCACCGTTTTCTCTAAATCCTGACCTTATATATATATATAGGGAGAAGATCATGCGAGAACCACCTCTTATTGCGAGAACCGCGAGAACCAATGTGAACACAACCAAAAATGCCTAAAAATAGCTAAAAATCACACAAATTTTTTTTTAATATTTTTTATATAAAAATCGCTACTTTTCGAAGCCAAAAAAAATTTAAAAAAAAATTTTTGGCCACTAAAAGTAGTGATTTGAGCATAAAAAATATTAAAAAAAAATTAGATTTTTTTTTATTTTTTTAGATTTTTTTTTAGGTTTTTTGGGGGTTTAGTTTTTAGCATTTTAGCTTGGGGGGGGGGGTTAGGTTTTTTGGGGGGTTTTAGTTTTTAGCATTTAGCTTGGGGGGGGGGTTAGTTTTTTTTTTTTTTTTTGGGGGGGGGGGGTTTAGGTTTTTTCTTTTTGGGGGGTGGGGGTGGGGTTAGGTTTTTTTAGGTTTTTTTTTTTGTTATTTTAGGTTGTGTTCACATTGGTTCTCGCAATTCTCGTAATAAATGGAGTTCTCGCATGAGCCCTTCCCTATATATATATATATATATATTATACATAATCTTAAAGTTCAAAGTGGGTGATTTTTCATTAATAACCCCTTCTTTGCAAATTGTCATGCAACCCCCTCCACTTTACAAATTATAATTTATAATTCTTACTTTATTTTAAAAATTAACCCATTTAGTTTTTAATGTTTTAGCTTTAGCCTTGTACCATATTTAATATATATTTTTAATCTATTAGATTTCTTACTAACTTAATTTTTCTTCATTAACTTTCGTTCGATAATTTCGTTTTTCAAAAACTAATTCATCGCAGTGTTTAGAAAGTTTGTAAAATATCATTTTGACCCCCTCAAGTTTTTAATATTTCGAGTTTACCCCTTTCGATCTTTACTTTAAAACTACTATTTTTACGTGCGTATTTCTATGTACATGTGGGTATAAATTCAATTTGTTGTACGTTTCAACGTAAACCTTTTTTTGGAAATGAGTTAGGTTAAATACAATATGATTTAATTCTTATTTTAAGTACGTTCTTAGTCATTACTACGTA
This sequence comes from Helianthus annuus, assembly GCF_002127325.2. Taxonomy (NCBI): domain Eukaryota; kingdom Viridiplantae; phylum Streptophyta; class Magnoliopsida; order Asterales; family Asteraceae; genus Helianthus; species Helianthus annuus. The sequence goes on along the minus strand of NC_035447.2, from coordinate 99,444,852 downwards.
AATTTTGCTCCAAACATAGTAGAGTCAAATATAATACGTTTCATTCGACGGTATAAATTAAAGTTACTTTACGTTTCGACCACGATGCGCGACTGGTAAAAGTAATATTATATTATATATTACACCTCATGACTTTGGTACTTTCAGTTTGCAAAACGTTCATGTTTACCCAATGTGTTTTCTTTTGTTATTTTGTGATTTTTAAAAAGCTCTAATTAATCCATTTTGTTTACACATGTCAATTTGACCTTTATACATATTTTATGTTTTTTATACTTTCCTATGTATGAGTCAAATAACATATAATACACTATGATTGTACACTTTAAGTTCGATTTATTTTACATTTTTATCCAACCGCAATGCTTATATAGGTTACATTGAGTTAAATCAAATACATTGAAACATACGTTTTCATATGGTTAACACATCACATAACGCTTGAACTAATTCATTCAATATTTCAAAGAGCCCGCGGCGTATCGTCCGCGGATCATATTACTGGTATATATATATAGAATTGCGCTAAAATAAGAACCACCTCCAGTTGTAAGAACCGTGAAAACTACTTGATCCGGGGCGAGTTGGACCAAATTTTTTTTTTCATAAACGTAGATGTGTATATTATAAACACATTTGTCAAAAAAAAAATTCAAAAAAAAAAATGCCGTGTGTGTAGTTTTGAGCACCACAAGTTTGTGTTTACGGGTACCGTAAATTTTCCGGTAAGATTTACGGTACCCGTAAACACAAACTTGTGGTGCTCAAAACTACACACACGACATTTTTTTTTTTTGAATTTTTTTTACAAATGTGTTTATAGTACACGCATCTACGTTTATGAAAAAAATTTGTTCCACCTCTCCCTGTACGGTGTAGTTCTCACGGTTCTTACAACTCGAGGTGGTTCTCATTTTAGCGGTCCCATATATATATATATATATATATATATATATATATATATATATATATATATATATATATATATATATATATATATATATATATATATATATATAGGGGATGGTTCAAATGAAAACCACTTTTAACGTGAAAACTCGAAAACTAACTAAAAAAGCCTAAAAAACACACCAATTTTTTTTACAATTATTTTATTAAAAATTGCTAGTTTTTGTGTATAATTTTTTTTTTCAACAATAGGAAAAAAATCAAAGAAAGAAACAATAGGAAAAAAATCAAAGAAAGTAACTTTTGTTTTCAAGTCAATGGATGAAGAGTAAAAAATTGTCAGATGGAATGGAAGATGATTACGCGACATGCAATGGAAGATGATTACGTGACGGTTAAACAAAGATGTAAAAAAGATTGATTAATTTTTGATGATGCAATTATGAGTTTATGCACACCTGCATATCTATATCACTTTCATTTTAAATGATATTGCGAATGTCATGTATGTGGTTAGCAAATGGAAAGAGAGCAGAAGGTGTGAGGTTGTGAGCTATTGCGAATGTTATATGTAGGTGGTTTATGGACATGCAATTCATAAAGAAAATTTTATTTTTATTTTATTTTTCTTTTCTGTTTTGTTGTCTTTTGATGGTAATATGTGAATAGCTTTTGATATAAGAAGTTTGGTTGATATAAAATGTCTGACTTGATTGATTGGTTTATGCACATGTGCATAGTTATGCTTTCTTAACTTTACATGGTGGTTGTTGGGATAAAAATATATTTGATTGTTCAGGTATATTGGTAATGTATAACGTATTACGGATTGTTATGTTTGTTAATATATGATGTATTTTGTTGTTTGGTAGAGGAAATATTGGTTATGCACATGTGCATAGTTTGATATAACATACCTATTAGTATTAAATAATGTATACCGGATGGTTATATTTGTTAATTTAGGATGTATTATGTTGTTTGGTGTAGTGTATGTTGGTGATGCATATGTGAAATGCTTATAATGCGCATGTGCATTAATAAAAAATAATGAACATATCGGCAATGAATATACGTATATTGTGAAATATTGTATTTTTTTATTAATATCATATTACGCATGTGGTATCTTATTACGTATGAGGTACCACATTACATATGATGATATATATGTAAATGAGAACGGATTATATGTAGTTAAATTATTCATGTATGCACATGTGCATTATTTGAAATAGTTCCATGTGAAGTGTAAAAGTAAACATGTATGCACATGTGCATTTTTTTCTGTATGCGCATGTGCATGTTTTCTGTATGCACGTATGCATGTTTTTCGAAACAGTAACCATGTTGGTAATATATATATTGATGTGCTAAAAGTAGTTTAATAAAAATTAACTAAATTAACCTAGGTTTTACTCTAGACTCCTTAAGACATGACTAAACTACTAACCGGCAAGTGAACCGGTCGACTCTAGTAAAGCTAAGTAAGTCCGGATATCGAACCCACAAGACTCTTTAGACTGTGTAAACTAGATTTTATAGACTTGACAAACTGACACTAGATTTTATAGACTTGACAAGCTGGCACGACTAAACTGGTTTTTATATTTTTGAGGGGGGGGGGGGGTTCTAAAATCCTAAATTGCAATTAATTAAATTTAACTAACAAAAACAAACTTGAACACAACTGAAGTTATGATTGAACTCAGTGATGACATATAACTACCTAGGTTGGAATTCCAAATATTATCGTATGGCTTTCTATCGGATGCTAATGTGCTATGGAACCAGGATCTTCAAATACTAAACCCTAAGAGAAACCGAACATGACTCCCGATCCTTCTCACGGTTATCTAATTATCTAGAAAAGTGCCCTAGAGTGACTAACTACCTCACAGTGGAAAGTCTAAGACAACTATAGAAGTTGATTTGGTTTAATAGACAAGGAATTGGCAAAGCAACTAAAACAGGCTTCTCACAAAGATCTAATCCTAGCAATTTACCAATCTAGACCTATCAATAACCTAGCACCTCATAGTGACCAGAATTAACAGAACATCAATACCTAATTAAATCATGAATATTGTTTCTATCGTTTATTGGCCAATTCACCAAAGGATTACTCAAACCCGTAAGGCTCCATTCCATACCTTCCAGCCTTATAAATATTGAAACATGGGTTGCTAAATCACACGTTAACATCCATCACTATCTAGAGGCTAAAATGCTCTTCGATGTCTTTTTAGCATTTCCAATGGAGTACTAAAAATTTCTTTCTAGTGCTCAAATACTCCTTTGGTAAATCAATTTTTCAAATAAAAATTGTATAAAAATATATTTAGTAGAAGATTCCAAACGTCTAGAGGTGTTCATTAAATCTTATTTTCCTTGTTTACTAACCAAACCAAACCGAATTATTATATATATCAAATGATAACATAGGTTTACTACAGTGTCAAGGGGCATATTTGTAATTTACGCCTTTCAAGCAGTTTTAACATTGGCTTGCCACGTTTGTTCTCTGCTCCTTGTGAGCTCAACTCCTCACTTTTCATCTTCAGTTTTGCTCCCCTGGTAACACAAAGAGAGAACGATAGAAAAGGATTTCACCTTTGTTATGTGATTTTCAGCGGATCTGGCCCGAACCCCACATCGCTCCACATCAGTCCACTGATTTGAACATACAAACCCTTTGTGGAAGTCGGTTTCATCTTTTGACGGCGTCGGAGATATACTTGCTCCAACTTTTTCCCTGTTTTTTGGTTAGTTAACTTTTTCCCTGATTTTTGGCTAAAATCTTGAATACCTATTTACCTTCTGATGCGGAAGTATAAATTTAGTTTCTAGAATATGTGATCGTAGTTCATCCAAGTTTGGCCATTTGGGTGCAGTTTAGGAATGTCAATATTTTATTGAATATGCTATTTGTGTATTGCAACGATACATCACCAACAAAATTATGTGCATTGATTAGTAGTTTGGAAAGGATTGAGCTACATTTGATGAATATAATTTTATTTTCTGTGGAAGTTTATTTCAATATGTCCATAATTTCAGCACTAATTCATTACTAAAAAAAGTATTACAAAATTCATATCCATATATGCTGAGATGCTAGGTTTGACTTACTAAAGGTCAACATTTCTCCTGACTTTTTGTGTGCAAATAAGTGAAATGTGCTCAGGAAATTTGCAGTCTTGATATTAATGTGTAAAGGTAATGAGCAATGGGTTTAAAAATGGATCTCTGTGATATAAAATTGAAAAACGGAATAGATGTTTGCTGGTACAAATTAGGAAGTTAAAAGTTAAAACAATCTATGGAAAGCATTAAACGTGGTACACACTGCAGCTACATACTACTTGTAGAAGTGCTAACTCTATCTTTCTCTCTTGTAATTTAGGAAATTTCGCCAACCCATAAAGAACTGTGAAAACAAGATACCATGTTCACGGCTTCAGGATGAATGGACAGCCTTTGGACTCTAGAATGGCATATTGCAACTACGAAAACAATTGCGCTTTTGGTAGACATAGTTCATTCATAAATTGATGCTTGTGTTCAGTTTGATTCGTACTCCCTTTGTTTCTTATTATTTGTTTTCTCCATGTTAATAATTGTCTTTTTATAATGCAATTGGCAATGCACTATCATCTCTTTTTGACAAGAAATGTAGATAAACATGTCCTTTTTTCGTTTATGTTAAACTAGGCCAACCCGTTAACCTTTCTTCTATCCCGCCTGTGTTAACCAATAAAAAAAAGTATAAATATGTAGAAACTGATTTATTTTAATTTTCATCAAGGCATACTTCGCCCGCCGCAACGCGGCGGGATACATCCTAGTTATAACTCAAAAACAAAATGAAAAGTAACACTGGATCAAACTTATCTATAACAGGCCTTAACAAAACTGTGGTCACTCTTTGCAATCTGATTACAAATTGGGCTTTCTAAAGCCCATATTAAGCCCATCGAGTACTGGGCTTTAAGCACCCACTAGTCCACTACAATAAAACAATATTTCAATCAATTTGTAGATCCTTTTCAAGACAACCCAACATGAACATAACACAAAGAAAACATGTTTCTAAAGTCGCTAAACAGCAATAAAGTACAAAAATGGTCCCTCACATTTTTATTAATGCAACATTCACTCATCTTTAATTCATTATTATATAAGATCAAAATATCTAAATCATGGGACACACCATCATTAATGGAGTTTAGAAACCTACTCACACATATGTGGAAGAGAGAGAGGAGAGAGGGATTACAAAAGAGGAATCTTGTAGTAGGGCTGACAATAGATATCTGTATAAAATACGATTAAACTTGTTTACTGAAAAAGTACACTATTTGGTTTTTTACTTTTTTAAAAATAAATAGAATTAGGAGACTATGATCCATCATTTCTTCTCCTTGGTACATAAAACATACAACAGCGTTATAGACATGAAATATAAAGCAGTTAAACAAGTTGTATTCATGTTTAATACTTGTGTTATTCGCGTCGTGAGAGATCTGTTAAACCCGATAAGACATGATTTATAGTCCGTGAGGAGAGAAAAAGGGTCGTGGTCTGTGAAGAGAATGATTGCGATTTTTAGGCCAGTTTCCCGTCATGCCAACATGGAAGAATTTTCTTGAGTTTTTTCAACTCAAGTGAGTTTTCTTCCTATACTTCACCTAGGGGTAAGTTTAAATGAGAACGCTTAATATTGTGAGAACCATGAGAACGAATAAAAAAACCGTGAGAACTTGATAAAAAAAAAACAATTAAAATTCAAAGCTTTCTTTTACACTTATCATTATTATTTAGATACAATGTTAGAAATTAAATTTACATGTTTAAATTTACATGAATTCGTAAATAAAGAAAATTTACACATGTGTAAGTTTGTCATTTACACATGTGTAAAAAAAATCTAATAAGAGTGATTTTGAAAGGAGAAATGAATTAATAGATGTTGTAAATTCGTTTTTTTATATTATATTTTAATTACAATAAGTTTTGTGTTAAAAAAATAGTTTTGATTGGTTTTTTCATTCGTTCTCATAATTCTCACAATATTTAAAGTTCTCAAGATAACCCTCCCATGTATATATGTGGGAAAGGATAAATCGAAAACCCACCTTAGTTAAAGAAACTCAGAAAACTTCATCTCCACCATCCATCTCATTTGATCAATGGTGGATATTAAAAAGGTACAAAAAGTTACTTTTTCCAGACAAATATTACAGTCTGACAAAAAGAGTAAAGTGTTACACTTTTCTCTCTCATATCTCCTCTCTCATTTGACACAAAAATGTGACAGTTGCATTGTTACACAAAAATCTCGCTGTAAAAAAAATTAACATGTTTTTTACGCACATTATAAAATAAAAACTTCGTAAATTATAAGTTCTAAAATCTATACGCTTTATATAATAAAAGAAGCTGATGTCAAAACATGATAAAAATGTGTTATAGTTAAGTTGCAAAAAAAAGTGAACAACTGAAAAAAAAATGTAACGTATTCTCTCTCTTCTCTCTAGCGTTACGAAAAGTGTATTAGTGTCAGAAAATGTTGTAGATGTCAGTAAAAATGTTGCAGCGGAAAAGTGTAACACGTGGCAACATTATGTTCATTCATTAGATTTTCAGAGTTTTTACAACTCACATGAGATTTTTCCCTATAATTCATCATATATATATATATATATATATAGGTTTAGGATCCTGTACAAAGTGCTTAATTTGTAAGAAGTGTAAGAAATATTCCTGGAATGACAAGTGTCCATCCTCTTAATTAATTCAAAAGGGTAGTTTTGTAATTGTACATTTTTGTCATTTAATTCAAATTCAACATAACTGATCCAAAAATAACCGTCCATGAGATTGTTTAGGGATTTGAACGAATTTTGTAATTTCCTGCAAAGATACAATACGATTGTGTTATACGTATCTTTCAATCATCATTAATTATAAATACATAAAGGATTATCAAATCGATATCCCCATTCCAGTTGTTTAACGTCTGCGCCTTTTTTCGATTCTGGTGTTTTATATCAATTTGAATGGAGTCCAGCGATGCAGGTTAATGTGTATCATAGTGTTTTATTCTGGTGTTCTATTAAGTTGTATGGTGTTATATTCATAGAAGGTTGCTGGGGATTCCAGATAAAACACCATGACTTGAATCATGGCGTGGTGTTTTATCTGGTGACATTGTTCATGGCATAGTGTTTTAAACATCTGGAGACAAAACACCACGCCATGAACAATGTCTCCAGATAAAACACCACGGCATGAATAATGTCTCCAGATAAAACACCACACCATGAACAATGTCTCCAGATAAAACACCACGCTATGAACAATGTCTCCAGATAAAACACCACGCCATGAATAATGTCTCCTGATAAAACACCATGACTTGAATCATAGATGTTTAAAACACCACACTATGAACAAGGTCTCCAGATAAAACACCATGACTTGAATCCTAGTCTTGGTGTTTTAAAATCTGGGAATGTTTTGTATTTATAAAACACTACGCCATGAACAATGTCTCCAGATAAAACACCACGCCATCAACAATGTCTCCAGATAAAACACCATGACTTGAATCTGCGATTACGTTTTAAAAATCTGGGAATGTTTTAAAGTATGAAGAAATTCGCTGATTTTTTTTGGAGATTGATGACGGTTACATATAATTCGCTGATCTTTAGGAGTTTGATGGGTGGTTTTGAAACGGTTACCATATTTGAAATGTTGGAAAAGTCACTATTGCCCTTCAATTTTTACATAAGGTCCTTCTAATTAAAACACAATTTACATTTTATACCCTATTGATCTCAACCATTAGATCAAATATCCAATGGTTTAAAACAGTTCTTACCCTTCTTACATTTTAGACACTTTTTACCATATCCCTACCCTATATATATATATATATATATATATATATATATATATATATATATATATATTGATCGTCATATTTGTGGTACACTCTTGTTTTCATTAATTATAAATAAAATGTGTGGATGTTATTAGAAAAGATACTACTTTGATCAGCTTTTATATTTTAGAGATTATCAAGAAAATAAGCTAAAATGGTATATTTTTATTAACCTAAATGTATTAGCAAAATAAACAGTTGGGCTTCTTTGTGTATGCGGGGTAACGCAAAAAAAAGGATTTTGTTTCAGGGGACGGAAAGAGGGAGATTGGCAGACGGCGGAGTTGAGGACAAGGCAGACGGGACACACGGAAAGGCAGCCCGTTTTTTGGCGGCTGTACATGGTTCAAGGCATGAGCGACTAGGTGGTTTTCTTTAAGTCAACGGCTCATAGGGTTTAATACTTTTCTCGGGTTTCTTTATATTTGGATTTGTTTTTGACATTGACAACGTCGTATAAACAATTTAATGAGTTGGTTTATTTATACTATTTGCATGTATTTGAGTTCTTGCTTTACAACTTGCTCGGTTGATGACAAAACCTTGTAGCTTGTTGGGTGACATAGAGTAGGTTGACTCACATTAGTAAATAGGGTAATTAAACTGTAAAAGATCTGATGACAAAGACCTGTTTTTTATTACCACTTAAATTAACCGACTTTTCAGCAACATGTCTATGTGGTGTTCAATTAATGATTAAACTGAGTTTGGTGTGAACCTAGAATCCGAAACTTGGAGGACTTTGCCTTTATCTTATGTGACTTTCCCCGGATGATTAATTTCTAGATTTTCACATTAAACTTTGTTTTTCTGTTTCTTATTAATTGGTAAATCTTGACCACTTGTGTTGATTTTGTGAAACGTTTATTATATTTGAATTGTTTGTCGTTTATCAAGCGTATTGGCAACATACTTGCGTTGTTAGCGGGTTGGTATATTGGTGGGTAATTGGTATAATTAAACGGGTTATTAGGTTGTATGGTGAATCTTAAAAACTATCCCTAATAATTAATCAAAGTCATTAATTCCAAGGCCATGTCTATGTGGTGTTATGAATCTGTAAACGGGTTTTCTGTGTTAAACTTGCAATCGGGATTCTGGGTGGGAGTTGCTTTTCTTTAATATATAATAATTCTCTAGTTAAACACTAACCACAAATTTCCCGTGGATACGATACCCTACTTACGCTATCTACGTAGTTTAATTAGGTTTTTGATTGAATCTGACAACAGTCATTATATATTTAGGGTAATTACACTTTTCGTCCTTTATGTTTGTATCGGATTGCAATGGATATCATTTAACTTCAATAATTACAGTCACAATCCTTTATTTGTAAAACTCGTTACACCTTAGGTCCTTTGACCCTAACCTGGTTAAAACTTTCAGTTAAGTGAGGTCATGTGCAACCCATGTGAGGGCAAAACAGTCATTTAATATATAAGAAAAGAATGTCAAAATTTAAAAACTTATCTAAAAATTATAAACCTAAACAATCATCATCATCTCCCATGTACTCTCTCTCTTTCTCTCTCTCTCTCTCTCTCTCCCTGTACTCTCTCTATCTACATACCACTTCTACAACAATCATCATTTTCCAGACAGAAGGTTCTTTCAAAGCGTGAATCAATGCTCTGTATGTCGATTCCATCCTTCAACAACAAACCAATTAAACAATTTCAGTAACAATTAAATAAAGTAATAAACACAGATCTGCACCAGAAACCCTAATTCACAAATCTCAAAAACTAGATACCTGTCGTGGGTCTTCGGTTAAGCCGGTGGGACTTTCTATATTGGTCCAACCAGCTAAGATACTCACCCCTGGTGCTATGAAATTAGGTTTGAGTATTTCTGGTGTGAGTGGATTTGGACCATGGGAACTGAACGCTGCAACCATGGGTGAGGGTTGGATGCCTAATTGAGTTCCTCCAGACGTAATCAGGTTTGCCTTTTGGTTCCCTGTTTGTCACACCCCAACCGATGGCGGAAACATCGAAGTGAGACGAAATAGATTGTTCGAGACATCATAACACTAAATATTGTGAGAAGTATTTAATTAGTAAATTTCATTTCATTTCTAAAGAATCAATTACAAGAATTTGAAACAAAGTACAACATGAATAATGAATTACCATACAATAAGAATACAAAATTTAAAGTGTGTATCTAAGCATCCTACTAGATTCCATGCATCATCAACGTCATCTCAAAACCTGCAACATGTTTTAAAAAAAGCATAGTTCAATACAAAAGTATTGGCGAGTACACAAGTTTTAGACTCGTGTCGTGTGTATAAAAGCATTTTCAATCCAACATAACATTTGGTATACAAAGTCAAACTATCATGCAACACAATATGTCAATTCTAGTGTCCACTAGTATTTAGTATTTAGCATCCCTCGCCGCAAGAGTGACGAGACCGTTATGTATAATAAATAGCATCCCTCGATACCGAAGTAACCGAGACCGTATAGTATAAAACTTAACAAAACACCGTCGGGTGGTGTGCTACTCCTATAGCGCTATAATTGTTTAAGCCGAGTTAACAAGTAGTATGTATTCTAGTATGAACTTAAGCATAACAAAGCATGTATACGGATCGAATGAATAAAAGCATGTTTGTATATTGTGCATTATATCAAGTAAACATGTTGCACCCAAAGTGTATTAAAAGGAAAATGGGTCAAGTGTACTCACATTGGTTGCGTAAGAGAATTTCTTGAAATAACGCACGAGTAAAGGTTGGAGAAATCCAAGAGAACGAACGGGAAACGATTACCCTATATTTCGAAATATATAACGAATTCGTTATTATTTATTTGGTAAAAAAATAAGAATCCTAATACTTAGGGTTTACAAATATATTAATTATTAAAATTATGTCATTTCTTTAACGTTTTATGTAAAAAGAACAATAAGTATAACTTATTATTAATATTTAATGTTATAAGACAACTAAAATAAGATATTAGTTGTTTATGTTGTTTTAATAAAATTTAGTGCTTACAAAAAAAAATGGCAAGTGACAAGTTTTGAATTTCTATTTCATTTATACTTGCTCAACAGTATCTCCTTCTTTAAAACAAAGCAACAGAAAGCAAGCGAGCATGTATGTGTATATTCGTATATATCTTTCTTTATTTTAGAACTAACAGTTTAGTGTAAAAGATTGATAACATCAAAAATTAATGTTATTGCAAGGGATTTAAACAAACGAAAGGGATTCAAAACGAACAGAAAGTATACCGGACCGATGAGCGAGCACGGTTCCATCGTGATTTCCGGTGGGTTCTCGGTTGAATTTCTAGCGTCGTTCTTCTCTTTCCGACTACGCGTGGTGTCGTCTTTCTTGTTAGTATAAACCAGGCAAGAAACAGACCATGTAACCAAAGCAAGAATCCATTGTATTTGTTTTTAACTTTTACTTTGAAAGTGATAGAGATGAGAGAACGACGAACGAAAAGAAAACAAAAGAATAGATGGAACGTATACCATAAACGAGGCGTGCCACAGTCCGGCTGTTCTCCGATGTCTTCACGATCTACGGCGGCGTCCGTATACCTCCGGTGGATTATTTCTTGTTCACTTATTCAGAAGGCATGTTCGGGAGCGGGAATGCAAGATAGAGTGCGGTTGAAAGGTGGGACGCGTTTGACGAAAAAGGAGCAGGCGACGGTAGTTGGGAATAGCTTCTGAATAACTAGGTTCTTATAGTGTTCTAAGTCTTTATTAATCATGGAAATGAGTTGTGATTGTGTGCTATATTGAGTCTTTGGAAATAAGGAAGAAGACATTGGTAACTGTTTGTTTTGGGCGGCAAAGATTGAAAAAAAAAAGACAGTTGTTTGTGTATTTAACCAACGTATTAAATAAATAGGTTCGAAACCCGCGGCTACAAGTTGTTTATTTTTAAAATTTTTTTTTTTTTTTTTGGTGTTGACAAGAATTACCAACTAACCCCTTTGATTACTACTAACTTGGTTAAACTTATCCTAACTTGGTTAACTAACATTGAATCCTTACACTAACTAGATCATTTTTATAAAACGAACAAAGCTTTTAGTTGTAAATTTAACTAGTTTAATTATTTAAACAAATAAATATATAAATAGGGTAAAGTTCTTGTACAAATAATCTTAACATACTAAACATACAAATTGAAGGAAAACTCAAAAAGACAAGGTGGCATTTTTGTAATTATCAATAACTATCAAAGTTACTTTACAAATATACCTAAAAAAACCTAACCACTCCCCCCACCTCCAAAAAAAACCTAAACCCCCCACCCCCCAAAAACCTAAAAAAAACCTAACCCCCCCCCCCCACCCCCCAAAAACCTAAAAAAAACCTACCCCCACCCCCCAAAAACCTAAAAAAACCTAACCCCCCCATCCAAGCTAAAATGCTAAAAACTAAACCCTCCAAAAAACCTAAAAAAATCTAAAAAAAAAAAAAAAAACACAAATTATTTTATTTTATTTTTTTAACATTTTTTATTAAAAAATCGCTACTTTTAGTAGCAGCAAAATTTTTTTTTTTTTTTTTTTTTGCTAACGAAATGTAGCGATTTTTTAATAAAAAATGTTAAAAAAAAAATTTGTGTTTTTTTTAGGTATTTTTGGTTGTAACTTTGATAGTTGGTGGTAATTACAAAAATGCCACCTTGTCTTTTTGGGTTTTCCTTCAATTTGTATGTTTAGTATGTTAAGATTATTTGTATTTGATCTTTTGCCTATATAAATAACCCTGTTTATAACGAATTAAATTAGGATAAAAATCTTTCGACGATTATTCATTTCGCGAAAATTTTTGTGGGTTCAAGGTTAGGAATCGAATTTCAAAATGGGTCGGATTTCGGGAACGGGAACCCATTATGACAGATGTTACACTGTTCTTCCCTAATTTACATTTTACCATCAAATAGGCATGAGCTTTTTGATGTAAAAGAATGAGGCCTGGGGTTGCGGGTGGTGGTAGGTGGGTGCCGAAGGTTGGGGTGGCGGTGGTAGTTGGTGTTTCCGCCGTGGCTCCGCCACCAAGGGTGGTGGCCGGCCGTTACTAGAGAGAGAGACATGAGAAAGAAGATAGATAAAGGGGATAAGGTTGATGTATTAGTTTGGGGTGGTGGTAGTTGGCTGCTGTCGTGGCTCCCCCACCAAGGGTGGCCGACCGTTTTCTAGAGGGAGAGACGCATGAGAGAGAAGAGAGAGAGGGGGGATAAGGCTGTATGTATAGGTCAGGTTCAAGAAAGGAGAAAGGAGAAAAGGGATAATTTAAAAAGATTAGGGTAAAAAGACATAAATACCCTCATGTGCAAAGCACATGTCATATTTAACTGAAAATTTTAACTAGATTAGTGCTAAAGGACATAGGGTGTAATGAGTTTTACAAATAAAGGATTGTGATTGTAATTATTGAAGTTAAAGGCTATCTATTGCAATCTGACACAAACATAAAGCACGAAAATTGTAATTTACCCATATATATATATATATATATATATATATATATATATATATATCTAACTACTATAATAAAAGAAACCAACTTTTGGACACGTGTCATTCATTGAAGGTATCCTCAAATCTATATTTATCTTATATTAACTAAATAAATAATAAATTAATATTAAATCTTATCATACTTTAATAAAATATTATCCTCAAATCTAAATTGTTAGTTTAATATATTTTTAAAACATATACCTATCTTATCTACTTATCATATATTTAAATATATAAATAATAAATTAATACTAAAAGTTATCCTAATTTATTAAAAATATAATTTTTTTATTATTTGGTATACAAAATTATATTTATTCAACTCGTGTAAAACGCGAGGTTTTAAGGATATAATTTTTTTATTATTTGGTAGATTTTTCAACCCGACTATACACGGGTTTTTTAAAGATACGAGGTTTTTAGTATTTAATATATAAAATTACATTTATTTAAGATATAATTTTTTATTATTTAGTAGAATTTTCAACCCTACTATACACGGGTTTTTTAAAGATACGACGTTTTTAGTATTTAATATACAAAATTACATTTATTTAATCTGTGTAATACACATGATTTTTAAAGACATAATTCTTTTTTAGATCTATTCAACACGTGTAATATACGGGGGTTTTAAGAATGTAATTTTATTTTATTTGGTAGATTTATTCAACCCGATTATACACAGGTATTTTAAAGATACGACGTTTTTAGTATTTAGTATACAAAATTACATTTATTTAATCTGTGTAATACATATGGTTTTAAAGATATAACTTTTTTTATTATTTGATATATAAAATTACATTTATTTAACCCGTACAATATACATGGTTCATAAAGATATAACTTTTTATTATTTAATATATAACTTTTTATTTATTCAACCCGTGTAATACACGGGATTCTAACCTAGTATATATATATATATATATATATATATATATATATATATATGTATTCGGATAAAGGAGAAATTACTAAAATGTCCAAGTTTTCATGTAGGTCTAGATTTGACTCTTTATACTTCTTACATGCTGACCCACTGTTTAACAAAAAAAAAAAACCTTTATGATCTTGTGAAACATAAGTAGATGCCAAAAGCTAATTTCATAGAACAACATGTTAAAAGAGTCCAACGAATGGTTTGCCAAATAGGTTATTTTGTAATATAAGTTTTTTGCATCACAATTAATTTATCTAAGCATTAGGTTCCTTTTGTGAAATTTTTGTTTGGGATATAACTCTAGCTTTGTCGAGGTTGAAGAAATCAGATTTGACAAATTTGTAATATTTACATTCCATTCTCAAGAGTAGGCTTGTGACTTGGTGAATACACAAAACAATAATATTCACAGGTTAATAAGATCATCGTATGCATTGTTTCCTCCTTGAATCTTGAATGTAGCTTTCATTTGTCAACCGAACATAATCGTTAATTTATGGTGAATGATTTTTCTTTTAACGGGTGATCAAGACTCGTTTGCAATACTTGTTTACAATCACTAAACAATAAGAATTATCTATCTAACTTACGTAGTTATGTTGGTCGATATAAGTTGATTGAAGTGTATATTTAACACTGGAGTAAATCAATGAGGTGAGAAGATGACCTTCTGAAAAGAAATAGTTATAAGAGATTTACTAGACTATATGTTTTACAAGATAAAAGTGGAGTGACTGACGAGGTTATCTAGAACTAACCAATCTTCTAATAATTAAACTAAGAACTATAATTTGATTTATATCATGGTTGTTCATGAGTTATGTACAATACTAAATGTTGTTTGGTTTTCCCTTATCCTAATACTAAATGTTGTTTGGTTTTCCCTTATCCTATTAAGTATGTATCAATTATTAGGGAGGACAGGACACTAGCTGGTAAGTCTCTCTTGGCTTAGAACCTGAGCCAGAACACTGTCACCACTTATGTGGGTTAGGCTTGCCACAAAAGAACCCGTGTAGTGGTGATGGTTATGAGGTCAATATGACCGTTTGAATTGTTTGACCGTTGATTTTTTTTATATAAATCAAATTCAAATAATCAAATAATTTTCTCTATTTAACCAATTCATTCCAATGTTTTAATCTAACCCATTCCTCTATATATCACATATACTCTCTCAAATTATTAGGATGTTTGTTTAATTTGTAATGTTTAAGTTTTATGAAATGTTAAGTTGTATGTTTAATTATTTCATGTTTAATTAAAATTAGAAGAAAAAAAAATAGTTTATGGCACGGGTAAGAAGTCGTCAGTATTTTATGGCTAATGAGTAATTTTTAACAAATTTTGATATGACGAAATTTACTTAGTTAAGACATTTAGGTGTTGTTTGTTTTTTCAGAGGTCAAACATCTGCAGTCTACGGACCACATCTGCAGACATCTATAGTAGAAGAGGTGGACCAAACCTCTACAGTCTGCAAGAAGAAAACTGTGTTGATGCACTTGTGTCTGTACTTTGTCTGTATTCAGTCTCGATGTAAAACGATGTCTAAGTTAGCCTTGTAAGTTTGACCAAGTCAACTATCCTCCTAGTTTGACTTGGCCAAACAGTTTGTTTATGGTTGTCATTTGTCTGGCTCGAAGGATGCTCATCGAAGGATCAATGTTGATCCTTCGATGAACTCGAAAGATGAACCTTCGATGGATGATTCGATAGATCATCCTTCGAGGTTAATGCAGATCCTTCGAAGACTTTGTAATCGATAGATGATCCTTCGATCACCTATCAGATCCTTCGGACAGGACAACCTGGGCTGGGTATATATATACCCATGCAGTGTATGTTGAAAGACAGATGCACACAGAAGGATAGAGAGAAAGTAGAGAGCATTCTGTCCGAAACACACACACACACATAGTGAGAGTTTGCAAGTTTGATTTGTAAGCATTGTGCTTGTAACCGAATCCTTCATTCGTATTAATACAGTGGTGTTAATCGGTGTACCTTTGTGTGTTTTTGTTTATACTTGTTTCATCTCGGTTTGCTTGCTAGCTTGGATTCCGCACTCGCTAGTGGGTTAGTATAACAAGGTTTAGGTTCGTCATCCTCCGAGAGGGACCTACAAGTGGTATCAGAGCCGTGGCTCTTTACCTTGTTTAAAACCGGGTTTGTTCAAGTTCTTGGTGTGTTTGGACACTTGGTTTAGCACCCGTTTTTGGTGGTTTTCTTGCTTTTTATAAACTGAAAAACGAGTTCTAAACCTTTCGGGAGTGTTCAAGGTTGGGTTGGGTAACTTAAAATCTTGTTCTAAAAGGTTTGTTGTTTTCCGGCCAAACTTCCGGCTGTATTCCGGTACTGGTTTCTGGATAAGATATTTCCTTTTTGGGACATTTTTCAAAGTCAATTTACAAGTTGGTAAAAAGTTGTGTCTGCACATACCTTCTGCCGAAAGTTGTGCACCAACCCATCACCTTTCCCACCTACCCGTCAACTTTGTGTCAGTTGTGTCAGAGCTCATCGAAAGACATCCTTCGACATCGAAAGATAATCTTTCGATCAAGAAGGTTCGACAGATATCCATCCTTCGAACATCTTTCGAAGCTTGTGTTCTATCTTTCGAGCCAAGGAATCTTTTCGAAGGATACATCGTTCGAGCTACTGTTACTCATCGAAAGATAAGGATCCTTCGTGTTGGTGAATCTTTCGAGATCTGTGTTCGAAATATAAGAAGAATCTTTCGAAATCATCTTTCAAAAGATAAGGATCCTTCGTGTGGTCAATCTTTCGAAGTCAATCTTTCGAAGTCATTGTTCGAAACTCAACAGTGATCTTTCGAACACTGTTGATCGTTCGAACAAGTATTGATCTTTCGAACAAGTCAGTATCTTTCAATTCGTGTCTGTTTGCATTTAACAGTTTGTGTTTGTGTAGGCTTTCTATTAGTATTTGATCAAAATGAGTTGTACAAGTCCTTGGGATTGGAGTTTGGACTCACAATCTAGTCAAGAACTAACTTCTGCTGCAGCTTGGGCAAAGAGTATGTTTCCACCGCCATCAATCAGTCCAAGTCAATGGGCTTTGGTATCCAATCAAAGTCAAAGCATTCAAAACCTTTTGATTAGTGAAAGCGAAACGGGAAGCAACAATCGTCCACCGAAGTTGAACCATATGAACGATTTTCCATCATGGAAAAACCGTTTTCACACGTATGTTCAAGGGCAAAGCACCGATCTTTGGACATGTTTCATCAATGCGTTCAATACTAATCTTGAAGTTGCAGCTTCCACTTCAGAAGGTTATGCTAACATGCTCGAAAATGACAAGAAGGCTTATGAATTGGAGAAAAAGGCCTTTGCTACACTTACACAAGCACTCAATAAAGATATCTATCATCAGTTCTCCTACTGCAAGACCACGAAAACATTGTGGGATGCCTTAGTTGCTAGAGGAGAAGGCAATACAGCTACTCGAAAGTCTCGTCATGATTTGTTGAAGAAAGAGTTTGAATCGTTTCAGTTTTTGGAAAACGAAACTCTAAATGATATGACAACACGGTTCTATCATTTGATTAGTGAAATGTGTGCTTATGGGGTTGTATCTACTCAACAAGACATGGTGAATAGGTTTGCTGACGCCTTGCCTCCAAAATGGAGTTCGTTTATTGAGTTGTTGAAGCACACTGGAACTCTAGACACGGTTAACATCTATGAGTTCATTCAGAAGCTGGAACATAAAAATGATGAAGAAATCAGAAAAGCAAAGCGTGCTCCCGCTCCTCAGAATACAGAAATGTACCTTCCAGGTTTCGATGTTTTGGCAAGATCTGCTGCAGCTCAGCAACCTAAGCTGCAAACTGCATTTGTCTCCAACACAAGTTCAAGTTCTCTTCCGTTTCCTCAATCAACTGCTGCTCCGGCTTTTGATCCAAGGTCTTACATTCTTGTCCCAACACAGCCACAAGTCCAACCTCCACAACAACAACAGCAGACTCATTATACAAGCAATCCTCAACCTCAAAACCCTAACACAATCCGAGTCGATAATTCAAACCTTTCACACCTCAGCATTGAAGTTGCTAAGGAGCACATGGAAATTATTAATACAATGGTCAGTGCTTACTGTGGTTTGGTAGCAGGTCAGCTTGGAAACATCAACATGACCAATGAAGATTATCAACAGATCGACAAGGAAGAAATGGAATTGATGGATATTAAGTGGGCTTTTGCAAGTGCGGTTAGAAGGGCCAAAGACTTTATGGCTCGTACTGGTAGAACTTCGTTGGAAGGAAAGAAAGATACGAAGTATGGGTTTGATATCAACGCCGTTACATGCTTCAACTGTGGTAATAAAGGGCACTTCAAACGTGAGTGCACTCTACCAACAAAACATGGCAATCACAACCCTTTCAGAAACCAGACGAGTACTACAAATGTGAATGCCCAGCAAGAAAACCGTGAGAGGAGGATGGTGGCAGTTAATAACAATCAGGGCCAGCCTGGAACTTCAAATCCCAATCGGGCTTTGGCTGTTCAAGCTGATGAGGGATGTGACTGGTCAGTGCAGTTTGGTGATGATGATCAGAGAAGTGGAACAGCTTGTTATGCAAAGATCATCGAGCATGTTCATAAAGAAGAGTCCTCCGGAAGTGATGACAGTTCTGGTTATTCTGGAAGTTCTGATGAAGAAGGCTCTGTTTCTGGGGATAATCACTCAGAGTCTGATGTGAAGGAGGAAGGAGGTGAAGATATTCAGGATCTTCTGAATGAAGCTGATGAGCTTAAATGTCAGAAATCGATTCTGATTAGGAAGGCGGATACTGCATCAAAGGAAATGGAGAAGTTGTTTTCTGAAGATGGAGCTTTTTCTTTTCAAACTGCCTTTATGGCAAACGGTTCAGCCTCTTCTAGTCAGGTAAATTCTGAACCTCCTGCTCCTAGTGTTTGTAAATCATGTGCTGATATGAAGCTAGAATCAGAAAAGCTTCATAGTCATAACCAGAATTTGGTTATTGAACTGTCAAAATGCAAAGAGGCGAACATGGCTTTAACTCGGAATGAAAAAGAATTTAAATCTGTAATAGAAACATTAAAGAAAAATGTGTCCGAGGTTAACAAAGTAGTTTACCACAAGCAAGTAAGTATAAATGAATATATTAACATTGTGGAAGAAACTAAGAAGCAATTAGCCATTGCCCAATGCGAGCATGATGCGATCAAACAAAAATTGGATAGTTATTCTAACTCCCAATTTGTGCTTGATCACATCATCGAGGTTCAACAACCGAAGGGAAATCAGAAAGGAATAGGGTATAAGAAATGTCCGCCCCCCTTGATGAACAACTATACCAAGATGCCTGATGAGGAGGAAATGCCTCGGTATGAACCCAGTGTGCCTCTTGATGTTGAGGAATTTGCTGCTGGGCTAGGGTTCAAACCGGACAATTCTTCGAACACATCTTCTGAGCAACAAGAAACGTCATCATCCATGAAGCAAAGTCCTCCAACCATTGATGACTATGATTCTTCAGATGATGAATCAGATGTGAGTGACAAGGATGAATCACTTGATGAAACGAAAGGAGTAGAAATTCCAATTGAGAATCATATTCTTTGTGATCCTCCTACTCCTGCCGTGCAACTTGTTGTCAAGCAAGTGATAGATCCAGTCAAAGCTGTCAAAAATGTCGAGAATGACAAGGAAGGTATGTCTGCTGTTAAAAGTGATAATGTGTTGTATACTTTGGTCGGTGATAGTAAAATTTATTCAAACAAAGATTTTCCAATCAAAAATGTCAATCAATCCTTGATTGACAAAGTGTTTGAAGATACTACTAATAAATTTTTGGGAAAGACCATTCCAGGAGTTGTGGTAACACAATGTGATCCTGTTCCAAAATCAGAAATTAGAAAACAATTTGGAAACCAAAAGTCACCGACAAAGCAACAACCAATTGCTTTTAAGGGTAAACAACAACAACGAGCTCCAAAGCCAAAGGCTAAGGTTGAATCAAAAGGAGCTCGTTACAAGAAGAAAGCAAAAGATGTTAAATTTGTAGCATCAAAAGGTACGGATAAAATTGAGACTTTTGAGAACAAATCAAACACTGATTTTGTACAACAAGTCAAGATTTTGAAACGTAACAGCGATAACAATTACACCCAACACACAAACGGGTGTGATGAAAGAGCAAGTACCTCAGGTTCTACAGGTTTGACATCTGCTAGTCGATCCAGTTCTCCTAAGTTTGTTGAAAGGAGAACTTGTTTCAAATGTGGGAAGTTTGGGCACATCATTAAAGACTGCACAAACTCGCCCAAACCAAATTTTGTTGAAAGAACCCCTTCTGAACAAGGTCACTCACAACGTCGTTCTGTTTCTCCAAAACATGATAAAAGAACTGTTAAGGAACAAGAAACGAAACAACGACGTCATAACATCAAAGCTGTTGAAAAGGCTTTAAAATCTGAAGTCAAAACGGTTAAAAGGAAACCTAGTTTGTCACAACCATTAAAATCAGAAACTGTACATAATACACAATCTGGTAAACAAAGACAAACTTGGAGATCTAAAAAGGGTGATAGTTCAGGGGGAGTTAATGTGTTTGAAAGCCATCAACAGATCGAGCTCACGTTTCGTGATGCTCAGGGACGACCCAAGACCACTAAGGCTTGGGTCCCCATTCTCAACTGATGTTTTGAATGACATGTGCAGGATGTTCTAGGAGGAACTGTTAATAGTCATTGGATTGTTGATAGTGGAGCATCCAGACACATGACTGGCGACTTACGACTCCTATACGACGTGAGAAATATTAGAGGAGGGTATGTTGCTTTTGCGGGTGACAAAGGCGGATTTATCACTGGAGAGGGAAGTATCTCCAATGGCATCGTGTGCTTTGATAAGATCAATTATGTTAAGCAAATTGATCACAATCTTCTCAGTGTGTTGCAAATCTGCGATAAGAAATTCACCGTGCATTTTGATGATGCCGGCTGTTATGTGCTAAAACCTGGATTCAAAATTCCACAAGAATGGATTCTCTTATCGGCTCCGAGAGTTAATGATCTTTATATTCTCGACATGAGCCAAGCGATTACAACATCTGCACAAGTCACTTGCTTTGTCTCAAAAGCCACGGAAAAGGAGTCTATATCTTGGCACAGAAGAATGGGACACATTCACTTGAGAAAGATGAACCATTTGGTGAAAAATAATCTTGTGAATGGTGTGCCTGTGAGAAGTTTTCATTTGCAAGATATCTGTGTCTCGTGCCAAAAAGGGAAGCAAACAAAGAAGTCTCACCCTTTGAAGAAAATCAACACTGTCAGCATGCCTCTCGAACGTCTTCATATGGATCTTTTTGGACCTATGAAGCACAAGACAACATTCGGAGATGCTTATTGTCTAGTTGTTACTGATGATTATTCTAGATTTTCTTGGGTATCCTTCATGGCACACAAGAGTCAAACTCCTGGCATCCTCAAGGATCTTCTTACAATGTTGGAGAATCTCTATTCGTTGAAAGTGAAGAGGATCCGAAGCGACAATGGAACCGAATTCAAGAATCAAGTTATGGATGAGTTTTGTACTTCTAAAGGCATTCTTCATGAGTACAGTTCTCGTTACACTCCACAACAAAATGGTGTCGCGGAGAGGAAGAATCGAACGATTATAGAAACTGCAAGAACAATGTTAGTAGAGTCGGAACTCCCTATTCAACTCTGGGGGGAGGCTGTATCGGCTGCATGCTACACGTTAAACAGAGTTCTTACAGTAAAGAGACATGGCAAGACTTGCTTCGAACTCCTTCAGAAAAGGAAACCGGATCTTTCTTACCTAGAACCGTTTGGTGCTCCATGTACTATGATTGAGCCGGATGGAAAGTTTGGAGCAAGAGCTATCGAGGGTTTCTTCCTTGGATATGCAACTCCAAATTTTCGTGTTTGGAATCTGGCTACCAAAAAGATTGAGCTTTGGAGTGAAGTGAGGGTTCAAAGGTACACGAGTCCTGTTAGGGCTCCGGGTGATCCGTGGATGTTCGACTATGATGGGCTATTTGACTCCTTCAATCTGCCAACCTTTGACGAAGAATCAGCAGCGGCTAGGATGTTGTTGGAAAGTGACAACGCTGCTGTCTCGCCTTTGGTTAGACCTATTGTTATTGACCCTCAAGCTTCTTCGTCTGTCAACAATATGGTTCAAAATGAGGTTTATGAAGATGCTGCTGATTATAATGATTCTTCTGAAGATGATGAATATCATGATGCAGCTGAAGGAACTTCGGCTACAGCTGCTTCTATTCAAGGTGCCTCTGGTGATACACCTCATACGCAGAATGTAGACACTGCTGAAGGGAATGCATCCACCTCTACCCACATTCCTGGTGTGGAGTTGGTTGTTGATCTTAAACTTACCAATTTGGGTATCAATGCACGTGTGCCAGAAAATCCTGAAATGAGGATTCATGATACCCACCCCCAGCAGAATATTATAGGAGATGTCCATCGCGGTGTGCAGACGCGTAATCAGCTGAGAAACAACCGGAATGCTGGTTTGTATTCAGCTATAAGAGAATCTGGTCAACAAAATGACTGGTCCTTCGCGTGTTACGTGTCACAAGAAGAACCAAAATCGTGGAAAGAAGCATTGAAAGACAGTGCTTGGGTTGAAGCCATGCAGGAAGAATTGCAGCAATTTCAAAAGCTTGGTGTTTGGAAGCTTGTTGAAAACCCTGAGAACTACAAGAAGATTGGCACTCGATGGGTCTTCAAATGCAAGAAAGACGACCGTGGAGTGGTTATTCGAAACAAAGCTCGTTTAGTCGTTCAAGGTTTTCGTCAGATAGAGGGAATTGACTACAACGAAGTCTATGCACCTGTTGCACGTCTGGAAGCCATTCGGATCTTTCTGGCTTATGCCTCATTCAAAGGATTCAAGGTTTACCAGATGGACGTCAAAAGTGCATTTTTACATGGTGTGGTTGAAGAAGAGGTATATGTCGAACAGCCTCCAGGTTTTGAAGTTCCTGTTCATCCCGATCGGGTTTGGTTGCTCAACAAAGCTCTCTATGGTCTTCATCAAGCACCGCGAGCTTGGTATGCAACCTTATCTACCTATCTGCTGGAGAACGGTTTTCGAAGAGGTCTTATCGATTGTACTCTCTTCATCAAAGAACAAGATGGAGATCTTCTTCTGGTACAGGTATATGTTGATGATATTATTTTTGGTTCTACTAATGATGCTTTGTGTAGGAATTTCGAGCGCATTATGCAGGATAAATTCGAGATGAGTGCTATGGGGGAAATGACCTTTTTCTTGGGCCTACAAGTGCAACAAACTGAGTCTGGGATTTTCATTCATCAGACTAAATATGTTGGTGACATCTTGAGCCGGTTCCAGATGTCTGATGCAACGCCCATTGGTACCCCATTGCCAACTAATCACGGAATTACTCCTGACTTGAAGGGTGAAGCTGTTAGTCCTTCGTACTATCGCGCAATGATCGGATCTCTTATGTACCTCACAGCATCAAGGCCAGACATAATGTACCCAACGTGCCTGCTTGCCAGATATCAAGTCAACCCGAAGGCCTCACATCTTGCAGCTGTAAAAAGGATTTTTCGTTATTTGAAGGGTTACCCTGACACCGGTCTATGGTACCCTAGGGATAATAACTTTGACTTGATCGCATTCAGTGATTCTGATCATGGCGGATGCAAAACCGACGGCAAATCCACAACGGCTGGATGTCAGTTTTTAGGAAATCGCCTAGTCACATGGCAGTGCAAGAAGCAGACGTGCGTCGCTACTTCAACATGCGAAGCTGAATACATTGCTGCCTCAAGTTGTTGCTCCCAAATTCTTTGGATCCAACAACAATTGCGGGACTACGGTTTTGAATTCCTAACTACTCCTATTTACGTTGATAATTCTGCTGCATTACAGATCACTAGAAATCCTGTGCAGCACTCAAAGACCAAACACATCGAAATCAAATATCACTTTATACGTGATTGCTTTGAGAAAAGACTAATCGATGTTGTTAAGGTCCACACCGATGACCAACGTGCCGACCTTTTTACCAAAGCTTTTGACAAATCTAGATTTGACTTCTTATTATTGGTAAACGGCATTAAGGTTAAGCAAGAGTAAACCAACATCGGAAAATCATTTTTGTAAATACCTTTGTGTTTTAAATTTGTCTTAGTTTATTGATTTTAGGGGGAGTAAATCCAAAAATCGGAAAATCCAAAAACATTGAAAAATTTCAAAAACACAAAAACAATAGAAAAACAAAAATGAGTTTCCTGGCGAGCAAAAGAGAAAATGATAGTACATCAGTGGTCTATTCAAACCTCTTTTAACCTTAAATGAAAAACGATAAGCAGCTCTATATAAGATGTATCGGTAGGCTCACAATCATTTTAAAGTGTGCAGGGTGATATAAATCTTAAATCGACTGAAGATCAGGTGGGAACCACTCATTGGCATATGGTCTTAGTACCGAAATTTCGTTTGATAGATTGCCGAGGTTCTGAGATATTCGGTCTTTATGCCGCTTATCATCTGGGTATCATGGTTGTATTTATTACCGAAAAATAACGGGGATGCAAGTCTAGATCTTCCATGATACCATACATACGTGTACATATTACATACTGCATTCGACCTCAATAAGTGATAAACAATCACATGTCCATATCAAATAAGTGATAAAATATCACATTTATCCGGGAGTCAAGTTCGTCTCTCTGCTGTACGGAAGTACTGACCTGTTCACGGACTTGCTCCTGTGCCCTCATGCATATGAAAATCAAGTTCCTCATCAATAAGTGATTATATCACATAGGGCTTGTTTTCAAATAAAAAATAAGTGAGTATCTCACATCTTATACGGTCAAACAGATGATAATCGGTATACTCACCGGTAAGATGAATTCTCGTGCATACCTTGATACGGGAATGTGTCGTGATGTGGATGAACACCGGTCGGTAAGTATAAATCATACCTTAACGTATCCCCTCGCCATGATTACATCTGATAAGTTGAGCTTAAGTGGACAACAATACCGATAATTGTTATAGGATGCTTATCTTAATATTAACTAACTGAACAACAAGAGTGTTTTGACATGACTGTACACTGATATGATTCTCTTACCCTCGAAACTCGCAAAAAGAATGTCTGTAAATATTATTTACTGCTTAACTTTTATTGTTTTCTTTTAAACAGTTTCGTCGTTTGGTGCATATCAGCACGGCATTAGCGGTGATATCGTTTGATAACACTCAAAGGATATTAAAATTGTTGTCTTTTAATTTCAAAAATACCAAAAAGATTTTAGGTGAGTTTTAATATAAACTTTATAAAAGCCAAAAAGATTTTATTTCTAACTATTCCAAGCAGTTGTTTTCTTGCATGTGCAGATTCTAAACTTTAGCGGTGTTTGATTGTGACATGGTCATTCGCGTGTCATTTGTTTATACTAACTATTCCAAGCAGTTGTTCTCATTACGCGTTTAGATTTCTTGCATGTGCAGATTCTAAAGGCTAGGAGAACATGGTCGATGACAAAGCTTTGGAATGAAGACACGACGTGAAGGCGCTCAAAAGATGAAGATGATCGAGTTGCCGCTGGCCATCATCAACACCACAAGGATCTCACTTCATAAAGGTCAAGTCATTCACGAGCATAACTCAAGGGGGAGCTTATGTTAAGGGGGAGCTTGTCAACACACTTCCTACATGATACGGGTAGTTTGTTGATACACTCTCTGCTCTCAAGAAGTGAAGACTTTGAAGATCATCCGACATTGAAGACTTGAAAGGACATCCGAGACTTGAAGACATGAAGATCAACGATGATCAAGATAGAGACAAATCTGCAAACATCGAAGATCGAGACAAAGCTACAGCCAAGGGGGAGTTTGTTGATGCACTTGTGTCTGTACTTTGTCTGTATTCAGTCTCGATGTAAAACGATGTCTAAGTTAGCCTTGTAAGTTTGACCAAGTCAACTATCCTCCTAGTTTGACTTGGCCAAACAGTTTGTTTATGGTTGTCATTTGTCTGGCTCGAAGGATGCTTATCGAAGGATCAATGTTGATCCTTCGATGAACTCGAAAGATGAACCTTCGATGGATGATTCGATAGATCATCCTTCGAGGTTAATGCAGATCCTTCGAAGACTTTGTAATCGATAGATGATCCTTCGATCACCTATCAGATCCTTCGGACAGGACAACCTGGGCTGGGTATATATATACCCATGCAGTGTATGTTGAAAGACAGATGCACACAGAAGGATAGAGAGAAAGTAGAGAGCATTCCGTCCGAAACACACACACACATAGTGAGAGTTTGCAAGTTTGATTTGTAAGCATTGTGCTTGTAACCGAATCCTTCATTCGTATTAATACAGTGGTGTTAATCGGTGAACCTTTGTGTGTTTTTGTTTATACTTGTTTCATCTCGGTTTGCTTGCTAGCTTGGATTCCGCACTCGCTAGTGGGTTAGTATAACAAGGTTTAGGTTCGTCATCCTCCGAGAGGGACCTACAAACTGTTTGTTTTTTAACTTCTGCAAGCTACTGAAATAAACTGAAACATAAATAAACGGATTTATTAAAGTTAAATGAGGTTTATAATAAATTTTCACTTCATTTTAAAACATTCCAACAAATCACCTCAAGAACAATTCAACTTCTTACAACCTACTATTAAAACCATTCACATTAAACAACATATATTCAGTTAAAAATCTAACAAGTCCAATGATCAAATTAGAAATCAAGTAAAAGTATGTTGGTATGAATTGAAATTAACCATACTGCAATGATAACTGCAATTGAAACTGTTTAACATATAACACATAACTTGATTAATTCTGTCAAATATAGCAACCAAGATAACAAATTTTATAACACACATCATAGTAAAAACCTAACAATTACCTTTGAATTTGTTTGTTTCAAGATTGAAGGGTTAATTGGGCATGTTGGATATGATCATCGGTGGGAAGTTGTGGGACAAGAAGATCAAGATTAAACTGTGCTGCAGACAACATAGTGAGTCCGTCTTGAGCAAGACCGTTCAATCTGGGCAACGATTTTTTGTTGTTGGCATCTTCACCGTCGGAGGAGGGAGGAGGCGGCAGCCGGGAGGAGGGAGGTGGCAGCGAAAGAGTGGAGAAGGGAGGAGGGAGGCGGCGATGGCTGGGGTGGAGGAGATGGAGAAGGAGCTCTAGGGTTTTTTTGTGTGTTTGTGATATCTGGCAAAAAAAAAAGACAAGAAGAGGTAAGAAGAGCTTGACCCACATCTGCATCAAGAAGAGGACGCGCGGACCTTTTTTAATGAAAGGTCTTCGAGAAAACAAACAGTTTTCAGACCCAAAGGTCTGCGCTACGCAAAAATAAGAGACAAGAAAGCTCTTCTTGGAAAAAACGAACAACACCTTATACAACTCTTAAATGCCCCTTCCACCTTAGACCATGGTAGTATAATGGAAGTGATATATCATCACTTGGTAAGCTCATCCACCACTTATTTCATGTTTTAGAGCCTTTATACTGTGTTCCTTAGTCTCATTTAA
Organism: Helianthus annuus; assembly: GCF_002127325.2. NCBI lineage: Eukaryota > Viridiplantae > Streptophyta > Magnoliopsida > Asterales > Asteraceae > Helianthus > Helianthus annuus. The sequence goes on along the minus strand of NC_035447.2, from coordinate 99,416,944 downwards.
CCGGGGGGAATGAATTAAGAGATAAAAGGAAAGAAAAAATGTAAAAAATGTGATTTTTTTCGTGTTCCCGAGTTTAATGAAAAGTAAAAGGAAAAAAAGAAATTAAGCATTTTATGACGAGTTAGGAGGAAAAGAAAAGAAAGAAACAACTTTACCATTATACCCTTTAAACATAAAACATTTTAATTAGTATGAGGGTAATTTAGTAATTGATAAGATTTTCTCTCATAATTTCTCTGATTTGGGAGGATAAATATACGTACACATTTTTTTCCCTTCTTCCCCATCCCTTTCTATCCTTAAAAAATCTCAAAAACATAATTTTTTTTCATATTTCATCTCTTTTCCTTTCTCTTTCCTGTTAAATGAGACTCTCTTAAATGAGACTTCAGAACAAAGTGTTAAAAGTGAGTTTGGACACAACACTTGGTAGATATTTTTGATGCTTACATCATCCAATAGTTTAAAGACATCATGTCTAATTATTAGAACCAATAATTGCACATGTGAGTTCTTGAAATTCTACCCTACAGTGATTGTCTACGTTATGATCATTACTTAATTCAATTACCATTAAAATTTAGAAATGAATTGAATGATAATTAAAGGTTTAGCTGTATATATTATAACTTCTGATAAAAAATAATGTTTTTGGTTAAACTTGACAAATGAATTGATTTTGTAGACTGACTAAACATGATTTTAAACAATCAATCACATTATAAGTGATCAAACTTTGTTTTAGTGAATTTTGAAACCAACAAATAGTGACTGGTTAAATTGAACCAATAAACTTCATTCCACATGCAAATGAGATAGTTGTTAGAACGTGGGGTATGGTGGGGCTTGGGTTGGGGGCATGAGTTGACACGTGGAGTTAAGCCCTTTCACCGTCTAGTGACGTGTCCGTGGGGTATGGCGGGGCGTGGGTGCACCGCGTGGGTTGGCATGTTATTAATATATATATATATATATATATATATATATATATATATATATATATATATATATATATATATATATAAAATTTAAAACCCAAGGCGAATAGGAGGCCGCCACATCAAACCCAAGCCCGCCCTACGCCCGGCTTCAAACCCAAGCCCCAAGGGCCACGCCCCAACCCAAGCCCCAAGGGGTGGTGGCTTGGGTGTTTTCCCCCAACCCACGCCCCAACCCAAGCCCCACCCCACAGTCTTAGAGAAAAAGTTGATGTTCCTTGTGATCCAGGTATCCAGGTGAAAGGGCGAATACGGGTGACACCAGTTCATCTTGGATGGGCGATTAATCCACAGTCGTGCCTTCGGGGATGGGTGCCAAAGGGCTGGTGACGGTTGAGTAGTCAACCTTGGCCACAACGCCCGATATCACAGTAATTGGTACGTTATTCCTTGTCGTTAAAAAAATAGAGCTTCCACTTTAAAAAAGAACTCCACTTAGGCGTTGTAGCATTTTATGTAAGTTGAACAATTTGAATTGTTTAACTCTTTCATACAAATATCCTTAAATATCTAGACTAGTAGAGGAAAAGTCTAGAAGCCTATGTGTTTAAATTAGTATATAACATACTATTTAGTATGGTAGCTACTTGGTTATTTAGAAGCCTAATTGTAATTGTCCAAGGTTATTATATAAAGTTATTTTAAAATAACATTGTCCATTTTAAATCTGAATATATATGCGTTAGCGTAGTAGAAGTTATCATAATTTTTTAAAGATAATGACAACTTTTATATCACAAAAATTTAAGGGAAAAATCTTTGAATTTCGATTTGTTGACCTCGCAATCCAACGACATCTCTTTAATTTTCTCCACGAGCTTGTGCTTGTTTACATTTCCACCTTTAAATATTTTATTTTTTATTGCTTTCCATATATTCTGCATAACCAAATGTATACTTTATGAATTATATACTTCATGTTCTTCGATTCGCTTAATCCATTAACGCTCAACAACATTTCTTCAACTGTAGAAAGTGACTGACCCACCGGATCATTCATCCAATTTAGCAACTGCTGCCAAGCTTCAACGGTAAAAGTTACCATATTTATGTACGTGAACAATTTGGATTGTTTGGATTTACTGTTTATAGATTTAAGGTGGAAGGGGCACTATCGGTGACCCCTTCGGTGAACCTTCTTTGCTGATCGGGGAGGCACCCCTTGGGAGTATTCGGTGTTCAGTGAAAGCTTATTACGGTGAGTAGTCACCGAGTGGGGAAAATGAGAGAGAAGGGAGAGAGAGGGGGTTAATGACGGGCCTCACTCTTTTTCAACCAATCACAAATTTATCTTTTATTTTTAAAGAAATTGTTTACCACTCTCCATGTATTTGAGCACCCCTTGTGTTTGAGTGCAAAATAGGAAGTGAATGGGGAAGTTGACATGACATTTTATTATTGGTTAGGGGAAAAGTTTGCCATTCCCCATTTAAGGAGCACCCATTCCACCCTTAGACGATGGGGGTATGGGATCGTGGAGGCCATCAGTGAGCTGAGTTGGCCTTGGCCCCCGATCGGGAACACCCCCCGCCCCCAAGAGATTTTGGTGTCATCGGCACATTTATTCCGATCACCCCGAAGAGAAGGGAAAGAAACATTGGAAAGAGACATTGTGCAACGTCTTTTTTTTTATTTTAAAAATACCTTAATTATTTTTTTTTTCAATTTAAACCCCTTTAACCATTTTTAAATTCACAATCTAAATTTCTCTCAACTATTCTTCACCATTTTACCAAAAAAAAAAAACTCATGGATCTGAGCCGATCAAACTCGCGTCTATTCTTTCCGAACACACCCGCTACTCCTTCGACTCAACCTCCACTCGTGTACCCCACGACACCGATGGATCCATTTTCGTTTAGTGGTTTTAGCCAAACTCCAAATGCTTGGCAAATTCAATACCAACATCAACAACATCAAATCAAATCAATTTTCGTCGGGGAGTTATAGTGCGGGTGGTTCCGATACACGTTGTGTTATCGATATAAACGATGAACCCGAGTTCGAAGATGAAGCTCATAGTCCTGAAAGAGACCGTGCGGTGCTCTCGGAAATGAAAAACAAGATCGCGAAGAAATGGCTCGTAGGAAGTGAAAGTGGACTTTAATTTTTATTTTTTAAGTTATGTTTATTTAAATTATGTTTTTTTTTAAGTCTAATGTAATTTTAATTTAATAAATGAAAACTTTATTTTAATTTATGTATTAAAAAAATAAAAAAAATGAAAGAGGGAAGGGGAAGAAAGGGGAACAACACGCCACCCATGGGGGAGTAGTGATGAGGTGAACTATGTGGTGAGGTGGGCCTAGGTGGTCATGGGGAAAGAGGAACCACTACTCATGGCGTTATGTAAGTTACTATAAGTCTGTGAGGTGTGGGGCGTGGGTTGGGGCGGCGGTTTGGGTTTAACGCCGGTTGCTCCACCCCGGATAAGCGTTGGGTATGGCGTTGCCCTTTTGGCGTGGGGATTGAGCCTGGCATGGGGCGAGGGACTGGGTGACATGGATGGCTTTGGTTGGCTGGTTCGATCTAACCGTTGGGGGTAGGCGTTGTCAAACCAAAAAAAAATCCATATTGCTGGCCACGCCAACCTAAGCCACGCCACACCACACCCCTAGTTTTTTAGTATTACCTTGTGGATCTCACACTCATCACATATCAAGCAATGCCTCTAACCCAAACCACTCCACATCCCATATTCTAACTTCTATTTTCCTATAAAAATGTTGGATCTAGTGTGCATTTAATATAAAACAAACTATTTGAAAACCTATTTGGTTGAAAACTTGTATGCCAAAAGCATAGCTTTTACCTTCTCACTCAATGCACCGACACTGTGATACTCACATGCCACCCTCATTTTATTAAACTTCAGATCCATATCACAATCTGAATCTTAAAAACCTGTTACCAGATCATACATAGATTTCACCAAACATGGCACCACTCAATATCCAACCTTTCACAAAGGTGCTCTTTTTGTTTGTACTCTTTGCTTTATTACTTGTACCATCTTCTTCTTCTCTTAAACCCACCATTCAGCTTGTGAGTAGGAGAAACTTATTGGAAAAGAATCATGTCCAAGAATATTCAGATGGGGTTCAACAGTCTGCCAAAAAGAAGCAAGGTACAACTACTATTGCACTAGGTACAACCACCCAAAGCAAAAACAAAACCAAACTCATCAAACCCACCACTACTACCACTTCAAATTCCACTAAAACCCTCAAACTTCAAGACAAAACCAATCTCAAGAAACTCAACTCCACATCCAAACCCACTTCAAAAACATCAACTTTATCATCAAAATCCACAAAATCCACTAATTCCACAAAACCTACTTCAAAAACACCAACTTTCTCATCAAAATCTACAAATTCCACCAAACCCACCTCCAAATCTCCAAATAACACAAAACCCACCTCCAAAACCACAAATCCCACAAAACCCACTTCCACTTTAACCCAAAAATCAAAAGATCCAACAAAGAAGAACAAACCAACTATTGAGAAAAAGTCAACAAAACCTTTGACTTTTGTACAAAAGGAAGAACAAGAACAAGAAGAAGAAGATGATCTCATTTCAGAATTCAAAGATCTACCAACAAGATTCCAAGAAACGCTAATCCCAGATCTAGAAGTGATCTCAACAACCTCAAAATCATATCTCAACAATGCCAACAAACAAATCTCAAAACAATTCAAACCAATAGTGGGCAAAAAATATGCACCAATAGTTGCTTCCATCATCTCATTTGCATTTATAATAATCCCATTTCTTCTTGTCACCCTTATTTTCAACCAAATAAAAGCATACTTTTCACTTCAAAAAATCATAATATTCATCCAAATTTACCTCTCAATCTACTTCTCAATACTTGCATTATCTTCACTAGTTACTGGGCTTGAACCATTGAAGTTTTTTTACAATACTTCACAGTCAACTTACGTGTGTATACAATTGTTGCAAACTCTTGCTTATGTGTTGTACCTTCTGCTTGTTTTGATGTACTTTGTGTTGGTGTTCTCTACGGAAACTGGTGTTGGGTCGAGACTGTTGGGCCTTGGGCAGATGTTTGTGGGCTTTGCTGTTGGGCTTCATTGTTATATGACGGTGTTTCATAGGGCGGTGCTCCGGCAACCACCCAAGACTAGCTGGAAGGTCCACTCGGTTTATGCCACGTGTTTTTTGCTGATTTGTTTGTTGGCTACTCTAGAGAGGAGGAAGAAAGCCTACGTGGTTGATGGATGTGAGGAAGAGAAAAAGAATTAGTTTTTTTTTATAATTATTTATTTAAGTTAATTGTTATAGGTTTTATGAGGTTTGAGAAGTTGAAGGAAATAATTATAAAAAAGTTATAGTTTTTTTGTATTATATTGAGAAAATAAAAAAAAGAATAATCTTGGGTTTTAGTAACTATGTGTTTGTAGGAAAAAGAGTATCGACAACTAGTGTTATGCCCCGCGCGTTTTGGCGGTAAGCAGAATATATATTTTGATAACATATATGTCTGTGTTTCGGTTACTTGAACATACTATTTGTAACACAACCTCAATAAAAATTACATCGATACATAGGTAAAAATAAGCTCGTCATAGGGTAACTTTACTAAAGTCCAGGAGTAATAGCGTTTGTCCACCAATAGCAAACGATCACTATTCCCCCAGGTTGATTCGTCACAATAACAAGGGGAAAATGTTAAAAGATGAAATACTAAAAGAAATAAAAGTAGAGGGACTGAACATGCACACAACCAAAGTTAAAGTAGAGACACTAAACACACATATGAACAAAGCTATCAATAAAAATGAAGTTTTTTTTTAACTGAGTGGCTAAACACGTATATTACCAAAGTTGAGGGTTTAAAAGCAAGATACAAGAAAACACGATCAATCACCAAAAGGAATAAAAGTAGAAGGATTAAACATGTACACTAATAAAGTTATAGCTGAGGGACGAAACACAATATAAACAAAGTTAACCAATAAAAGGAAAACCCTTTTAAAAGCAGAGGGGCTAAACACGTATTTTAGCGAAGTTGAAGGTTCGAAAGTAAAATATAAAAAGTCACGATCAATGGTGGGTGTCAAGCAGCTACATGGCACTATTCCTCCTCATGGTAAATGTATTATTAGTAAATGTGTTAAAACTTAGCGGTGGATGGTTTATAAGAATCTTTTATACTGTAAAATGTTCGTGATTGAGAGACTTTTGGTTATATTTTTTTTGCTTGCATTGATGAGCGTTATTAGACATTTCACGAAAGTCGAAAGAGACTTCTTGTGATATTTGGCGTGTGAACAAGCGAGAGAGATGTAGATAGGCAATAAATGCTCGTATTCACTATGTGGTGTCCTCTCGAGGAGAAGATATTTATAGCTTGGGTCCTTTAGAACTATTGATTATGAACCAATTAGTGCGGGGGCTTGCACGCTCATTGCTTTTAACGTATAATTTACTTGTCTATTTTATTAGAGTTAATTACACCGTTAGTCCTTGTGGTTTATGGAAAGTAACAAGTTCGGGTATTAATAGTTTAAAATCACATTCTAAGGTTCTAACTTTTCATTTTGTAACAATCTGGGGTATTAACAGTAACTTTTATTGACTTTTTTTGTTAAGTTTGAATGAAATTACTAAAATACTCTTTTGCAACCACAAGGACCATTTATGTAACTAATTGTATCTTGATCCAGGGACCATTTGGATTTTTTCAAGTAAAATTTTTTTAACGTGAGTTAAAAAGTATATAGATTATTTCTGGTTGGTACATATATTCCCAATTTCCCACTATCAAGGCCGACTACAATCCATAACAGTTTGAATCATCGGCTTCTCCGGCGAAACAAAAGTTCCTCACAACAAGGTTCTCGGGAGAGGTCTAGCCGGTGCTATTTCATTAAAACTTTATAAAAATAAACCGTGAGTTCGAGATGGACGTAGATGATGTGCAAATTGAGTTCGAGATGGAGGCCTACGATGATGACGATGATGAATGGTGTCGGATTAGGGCTTGAATTGATGAACTGATGGACGAAGATGATGAATAATCAAGGGTGAAGTGGTGAATTGATGGAGATAAAGTGGTGAACTAATGGAGGCTACGATGATGTTTGTTTAGGTTTTGGGGTATTTTATGGGTTTTAATTTTTTATTATATTATAATATTGCCCTATTTTTGTGTAATTACAAAAACAGTCCTTCACTAACCATATAGTTACATAATTAGTCGTTTAAATGTAAAATTATTAACTAAGCTCACCATTAAACTCATCGCCCCCGTCGACTGTTTTCACCCTTGTCACATGTTAATCAATTATATGTTCCGAACAGACAAATTGTAACACATGTTAGATTAGTATATACACATCATGGTGTTTTGTAAACCATTAGCTTATACATGAATACATGTCGGTGAAATTATTCAAAATTTACATCACATCGACCATTTGTTGATATCTGAAATACTTTAGACGTATCTATAGACAAAGACATTATTATCACTAACATGGAATGCTCTAAAGCATTATTTAAAGGTTGTGTACTAGGATTATGTGACAACACAAATTGAATACTAAGATCAACAAATAATAAAATGAGTTAACTACATGGTTAGTCCTTATGGTTTATATGAAGTAACAAGGTCAGGTACTAATAGTTTAAAATCACACTCTAAGGTATCAACTTTCAATTTTGTAACAACCTGAGGTATCATAAGTTAGTTTTTCTGTTAGTTCCAAGTGCATTTAAGTCAAACCGTAAAATCATCAATCAAAACAAGCGTAAGCCAAACCGCTTGCTTAAGTTCAAACAACTCAGTCGGTTTTAAAGGTTTATGAACACCCCTAGTATGTTGGTAAATCCATATTTGTGTGTTGCGCCATCGAATTGTATGGTTTTAGTGTGTAAATCCTGTTATTCTCAGATCCATAACAAGATAGTAGCAGGGTTTCATGAAAGTTACATACGTTTATATTGTGATATGTATGTTCGTGAACGTGTGTAACATGATCGCTGGTTAATATTTGTCAAAAAAAAAAAAAGATTTCTAAAGAACTTCAAACTTATATATTCAAAATTCTAAATATAACTAAAATATATAAGTAATTATAAACTGTGTGAATACAAATCAAAATACAATAAAAGTGACATAAGACAATGGCAGGCTAATCCTGGCCTGATGATTACGAATAAATGAACATATATTCGGGTCGGGTTATACTTTAAGGGTACAGGCACAAAATCAATTAGACCAATTTATCAACCATCAATTAAAGCCGAATTTGTAAATAAAATGATTGAGCCTCAATAAGACTATGACTAGTTAAGCCTGGGCTGATTTTTTTTTTTTTTGAACGGCAAGGAACGACGTGCCAACCACCGTGACACCGGGCGCTGTGGCTAAGGTCGACTACTCGACCGCCGCCAGCCTGAGCTGATGGTCCCTAGTTCCTTACCATACACAACTTAAATTATACATGATTCTGTTCTCTCAGGCCGAAACTGCAATCAAATCACTAGTGCACTAATGAGTAGCTAACGTGGTCTTGACTTTGAAAAGCGTGAGGCGCTCTAAGACCCAAAATACGAGAGGTGGGGTGAAAGCTTCGTGTACAGAGGTGGTTGTTAATCTCTAAACACCAAAAAATGGGATGATAAAATACTTATAGATTAATTGTACATTTCTTATCCAAATATATAACCAAAAAGATAGATTTACAATAAACTAAGCTAATCTCTGATCAAAATAACTCACACACTCAACCTCATCATATACCCTTCTCTCCTCTCTCTTAACCCTCTTCTCTCTTTCTTTCTTACTTTAAACATAAGCTCGTTCAAGTATTCGAGTCTCAACTGGGATCCGTAACAAGAGAAAGACCTCTTGGCTATCATCACAGGGTTGTATCTGTATACCATATACTATAATCTAAGTTAGAAGGGCTGCACTGCACCCCTTGGGACCAAAGATGAAAATGAAAAACAAACCTAGTGCAAGAAGCGCCCATTTAACCCACACTTATCACAACCCTCTAACCCATTTACAGCCCGCCAACCCATTTATATTAATGGGTTAAACAAGTCATGCTTGAGTTACACAATTTTAAGAAACGTTCTGTTCAACCAGTCAACCTGCCAACCCAACATAACTGACACCCCTACCGGTACTTGCCACCGTAGATAGACTAGCATTCTTGCATTATCATTACCCAAATACCCACCATTAACCCAACACCAATCTTAAAGTCATGTACACCCAATACATTTAGAATAATAACATTCTACTTCTTAATATCCACCATTCACACACAGTACCAGAATCAGTTAAACCTTCACAAAAATGTAGAACTAAAATCCTATTCTAACACACAAAGCCTCAAAACCTCAACAATCTAAGGGGCTGTTTGGCAACTTCTGAATGATTAAATGCTAAATCAGTAAGAGGTCTGAACCATTAAGTGCTGAATCAGAAAGAGGTTTGAACCATTAAGAATCAATATAATGCTTAACCGTTCAAAGGCAAATGTCTGACCAATTTAGATTAGAGATCTTAATAATGCTTAATCATTCAGATTAGAGGTCTTAACCATTCAGACTCGGTATAATGCTTAACCATTCAGACATCTGCTCGCGAAACAAACAGTCTGAACCATTAAATGTTGAACCACTAAGAGGTCTAAACCATTTAAAGACTCGTTAAGAGGTAAACAAACAGCCCCTAATTCTAAAACTATGTTAACCTCAAACAACTAACCACAAACACATAAAACAAACACAAACAGAATCACAAATTCATCTATTATTATTATTATTATTATTATTATTATTATTATTATTATTATTATACACAGATACACAAACATGAATCATATATCTAAATTCCAAACCAAACATCCAAAACTTAAAAGCCACAAACACCTGCATCTTATTCAAACCAAAAAACATTATTTCGGTACCGAAGATTGAACAACAAGATGAGCAAGCTGTTGTTGTTGATCAACAAACCTTCTTTTAAGATAACTTTCAAGAATCTCCATGACCGATACGAACCGTTTCATCTCAACAAGCTTTTTGCTGAGCTCCGCTTCTCGTGCCCTAGCTCGTTGAAGCCGTGCTTCCGTTTCCGCTAGCCGTAATCGGAGGTTTTCGACGGCCTCTGTGTTGACGTCGGTCAGCGGCGGAGACCTGGTTGTGTTGTTGTCGTCGTGGAACGGTGGTAGGCGTTGGGAGCCGTAGCACATGGTGGTGGAGGATGATCGGAAAGTTTTTGTGGTGTGTGAATTGAGGGTTTGTAAGAGAAGTTGTTGAATTTGGGGCTCTTGGTTGGTTGTTTTGTGGGATTTGAGTGAATTGCAATTTGCACCTTTGGTTACTAAACATTTGACATTTTTGTTGTTTGTATGGATAAAGTTTAAGTGTGAGTTGGGCGGCAAACGAAGCAAACGAATCAAACGAAAACAAACAAGACATTGTTCGTGTTCGTTTGTTAAGAAATGTATGTTTACGAACTGTTTATAAACACTTACCTAACGAGATTTTATGTTCGTATTCGTTTATTATGGAAATGAACTTGTTCGTGTTTGTTTGTAAATTTTAGTCAACGAACAAAAATGAACACAAATTAGCACGAACTAATGTTCATGAATAGGAATGGAAAAAAAACGAACACAAACAAGCGTTCATGAACGTAATATATTATCCACTGACTCTTATTAAATATTTTAATTGTTGGAATTTTGAAGTATTTGAATAAAATATAAAAGCTAAAAACATTAATGAATTATCGAACACAAACGCACATGTTACCAAAAGTTCACGAACATAAACGAATGAACACGGCCTCTATTCACGTTCGTTCATTTAACTTAACGAACGAATTTCTTGTTCGTGTTTGTTGGTTTAATAAACGAACGAACATAAATGAACTTCCGTCGAACGGTTCACGAACTGTTTGCCATACGTTTGGTTCGTTCACAACCATATGTGTCAGTAATAATCAAATCGTTAACTAGAATTGAACTGAAAATCGGTGAAATCGAATCAAAATGAACTAAAAATAGATTCGAAACCTAATTAAGCAAAAATTGGTAATTGTTTTTTTATCCTTGGTTAATTGAAAATAACCGAACTGAATCAAACCAAACCATTCATATTTTCATTTATTTCTAGTATTTATTCGTGTATTTCATGTATTATATGGTTTGTACCTCCATTTCTTGTATTTATATCTCCATTTCATGTATTAATAAAGAAAAAAAATTAGCCCAGGTTTGGTTTTGGATTAACCAAAGCGAACCAAAAATCGACAAACTAACCAAATAAACCTAACCGACTAAACGAAACCCGGTTGGTTAATAAAATAGATTAACCGATGACTTTGTTACGCTAAGGTTAATATTGAACTGTGCATGATGTGCGTAAGTGTGTATATGTTTTAGGTATATATTTTAAGCCCCTTTTACACTTTTTAGTCAAGTTTTAAATTTATAAAACACGATATTTACTAACACTAAACACACATATGGGCAAGTGCACCCATCGTGGACGTAGTATAGTGTTGGTAAGATACCGATGTCGTCCAAGGATACAAGAGGTTTTAGTACGGGTTTATCCTCAACGTCTAATCAAATCAAAATGTTAGAAAAAGGTTTTTAAACTAAGAAAATAAAACTAACTAAAATGCTGAAAAATAAATAAAAATAAAACAGATAGACAAGATGAATCACTTGGATCCGACTCGTGTGTAGTGTAACCTTTGATTATTTTTGCACTTTTGCACTTGTTTAAGAGATTATCTTAATTATTGTAGTAGGCCCCTCTTTTGAAGGCGACGTTACCCTCAACCCAGTAGTTTGAGTCAGCAAGGATATAATCCTAAAGGGTCGGATTATTGAAAGATAATTAATTAAGTTATTAATGCATAATGTGGTAGGCCCCTCTTTTGAAGGCGACGTTACCCTCGGCTAAGTAGTCTGAGTCAGCAGGGATACAGTCCTAAGTAGCCGGGTTAAAGTTTTAATAGTAGTTTAACTTATGAGGGGATCAAAGAGTTTGGACCCCCGCCATCCAATACCTTTGGGTATTGAAGGAGGTCCTACTAAATTTGACCCATGTCCTTTGCAGGATCTATACACTGAACAATGGCAAGAGTCTTACCAAACCGTTCCCTTAACCCCCGACCAGGTAGCCAACATACCTCTATATAGACCGTGGAGATATGAATGGTGAAAATCTTTTATTTTATATAGACAGCAAAATAATGCCAAGACACCACAGACAAACGATAAGGAAGAATCACCTTCAACATAAGAAACTAGTAATTAAAGTCATTAATACAAAACCAATTAAAAAGTGTAAAAGATTAAATGTAAAAAGTATTACACTAAACACTTGTCTTCACCAAGTGATGTAAGAGACTTAGGCAAACATGGCCTTTAATTGTCAAGAACTCTTACGATCAATCTTGGATCCCGAGATGACTCACACACTCTACGATGGACAATGGATGATGGTGGTGGATGATGGTGTTGTGATGGTGGTGGGTGGTGGGTGAAGTGTGAGAGAGGTGGTGTGCCAAGGGATGAGTTGCAAGAGCTCCAAACACTCCTATTTATAGGCTGAACAGAAGCTCGGGCACGGCCCCGTGTCCGCTGGGCACGGCCCCGTGTCCATCTGACTCTCTCTCTTCATTAATTGCAATTCGCAATTTCAATAAATGCGTCTGCAGGAAGTTGACCACGCCCCCGTGTCCGCTGGGCACGGCCCCGTGGTGGGCAACAGAAGCTTCTATGAGTTTGTCTTTTCTGCTGCCACTTGGGCACGACCCCGTGCTCATTGAGCACGGGGCGTGTTCAGTCTTCTATCTTCTTTGTTTTGCTTGGGAAGATGCTATCAGGAGGTTGGGCATGCCACTTTTGTTCCTTTTCTTGTATTTATGTTAGATTTAGCTGTCTTTTTGCTTCTTCTGTTCATTTGAGCTCATTTAATCCTGAAAATACAAAAGGAAGACAAAAGCATACTTTTTCCAACATTAGTACCAAAAAAGGGTTAGTTTTATGCCACAATTGATGTAATTTATATGTTGCATTTTGTGCACATCAGTGCACACCCCTAAGTGAATCATTTTTTATTAGAACTTAAGGTTAGGGTTGGTAAACAAACTCAAACTTAAGGTAATGAGGTGTGTACGTATGAGATCGGATATGAGATTAATTTTTAAAATATTCACGAGTAAGGCTTTGCTCTACCTAATAACCTGAAATAAACATATTCGCACAATGCATGAAATTATTACAAAAATGTCTAAATGTAGTGTTGAGAAGAAGAAAAGTGTACTAGTTATTGTTTTAGCTTTGACATGTTGTAAGAACTTCGAGAATATTAAGGACATCAAGGATCGAGAGAAGGAAGCATTATTGGAATTGTTTTTCAAGTCCAAGAATCGTAACAATAACAAAGAATATGAATGCGAATGGAATAACTCTGCAAGAACTTTTATCATAACCAATAAAATATAACTCAAAAAACCTGATTGCAATAACTCATAAACCATAAGTCTGGTCTCTAAATAATGTCTAACCCTAACTTGGTGTCACACCCCGACCACGTAAAACAACAAATCGTGGCGGAAACGTCGGGGAGTGTTGTAACAGAATCATTGTTTCACAACCATGGATCAAATAGTTTTGTTTTATTGAATTATTAAACTCAATGTTTTGATACAATTTAGATAAATACAAATAACTGTTTCTCAGTTTTAAAGTCGCTAAGGCACAAGTCCATCCTATGTGTAGCATGCATCAGCAATCATCACATAGTAGTACCTGAAACACATATGAAAATAGGTACGTCAGCATAAAAATGCCTGTGAGTAACATAGGGTTTTGTGTATTAGATTCATGGCTTTGGATAATACGAGAAAAGGTTTTATGTTTTTAAAATAGCCATGAATCTAATGTAAAAGTTTTGTTTCTGAAAACGTGTCGTTTTGGAAAAGGGTTTATAGTATAGACAAAAATAAACTTTGGTTTTGAAAAGTATGTACAAACAGTATAATAAAGTATACTTTAGTTTTAAATAGTTAAATGGATAGTATATCAAAATATACTTTAGTAAATAAAATAATAGCTTTGGTAGTATATCTCAAATATACTTTGGTTTAAGGATAAAAGTATCGATAGTATATCAATTTATACTTTGGTTTGAATATAGCATATCAATTATGCTTTGGTTTAAAAATAGCATATCAACTATGCTTTGGTAGTATATCAGATTATACTTTGGTTTATGAAATAACAAAGTCGGTAGTATATCAAACTATACTTTGGAAAACAGTAGCATATCAAACTATGCTTTGGTAAAAGTAGTATATTAAAACACATGTTGGATTTTGTACTTAGTATATCAAAATATACTTTGGTAGATCACATTTGAGAGTACATCAGACTGTACTTTTGTAGTATATCAACATATACAAAGAAAGTGTGATTTGGTATTCATTCAAGCCTTAGTGTATCAAACTACACTTTGGAGACTATAGAAATACCACGAAGGCAATTTCTATTTGGTAAAAATTTGGTTTTTGACATTCCATACAACAGGAATGGGGTGTCTAGTCCTATAGCGCTATATCATACTACCAATCGGCTGGGTGAATGTGTAAAAATGGTACAATCCAACAATTTGTTTATTAAGTTTTGGAAAATCAGTGTTTAAACCATAGGTAATTGTTTATTTTGTCAAAAGAATATGTATTAAGCATGTGTAATCATATAGTTTAAAATCAGGAAAATAACAGATAGGCATATATGTTTCACCCCAAAACAATTGAAAACAGTAAAAGAGGGGATTATGTACTCACTTGAGATTGCAAGTATCCTTGATTAAGTGTCCTAACAAAGCTCGGGAAATCAAGGAATCAAGTGGCACCTAGTATGGATCACTATGTTAAACAATCGGATCCTAAATCGGAAGATAGGATAGAATGAGGTTCTATAAATCAAATGAGTAATTGAACTCATATGGTATGATTTAATAGACCCTACATTCTGATTGGAAAGCCTACCTAAGTGCTTTTGACCCGTTTCGACACATTATGGCAACATAAGTCACTATAATGCGTCGTTAGCGTAAAACTATGTCCGGATGGTTATCTATGTGCTATGTCAAGTCTTACATGCCCAATTATCCCTATACATGTTACTAAATCAGATTATATGTCGAAAATATGTTCACATAATCAAAATACGGATTTTAGCTTCAAAAGGGCATTTTGGTCATTTCCTATGGGCATACAAGCTAACTAGCAAATGACTAACCAATCCTAGGTGATCATAAGGTTATAACCTCAGTGGTTATTCTCTATGAATCTATGATCACTTACTAAGCTTGGTCGGATCCTAAAGATAGACCCAACGGGTCGGGTTCAGAAGTATAAGCGGTTGTTTAGACCGCTTACCTTACGACCCTAGACAAGCACAAACTAATAGTGTCGAGTTAGACATGTCAAAACATGTTTAACTTACTGATTTGGTATCAAAACAAAGTGTTTTGATACCCTAAAGTAGTTCCGTTGCAAAATGCGTGCTAAAACGCATTTTGACCGAAACTTTGACTCGACACTACAACTAGTTAACGTGGTAATCAGCGGCTATAATCACGAAGGATTATAACTATCGTGATTACAATCACGTTTCAAAGTTCAATTGAACTTTGATTTGACCAATTGATGGTCAAAACCGAAAGTCAAACTGTTGGCCAAACGTTTGACTTTCTGCACTACATAAGGAAAAAGCAATAAAAAGAATGAAAGAAGCTCACTTAGGGTCCTTGCTATCTTTTCAACAAGAAGACAAAGTCCCAATTCAGCTTAGGAGAGCTCCAAAGCAGATGTGAAGGAGAGAAAGAATGAATGAGCAATGAACAAGTGAATGGAGTGGCCTATTTATACTTGTTGGTGATCAACAAGATCATGACAAGTGGTTTGTTTAGCCATTAAGCAATGAATCACAACCATACAAGTGTAATTGACAGCTATACTTTGCTTGGAGAGGTACTAACTTGGTCACCACACAAAGGAATTGCAAGAAAGGTCCCTGAATTATCAAAATGATGCTGAAAACAATGTTTCTGCCCAGATGTGATGGTCGCGTAGCGCGACGGCATAGGCAGGGGATGCTCGCGCTACGCTACCATGTGTCTGATTCAGCAAGTTTCAAATAATTACAGTTTTGGTCCCTGCACGTGTTTAAAGCCTTTTTCGATGCGTTTAAACCTCGTTAACCTCATTTCAAGGCTCTAAAATGAAGTTAAAGTATAGGGGACTCAAAACATGCTCAAAAATGTCTCGGATGTCGGTTCGTTTGATCGTACAATCGCGTTGTTCGGTTAATTACGACGGAAGTCGTAACGAACGCAAAAGCGATCCAAACTAAGCGACGAATGGAATTTTTGCATGCCGATCACTAAAATAAAAATATTTTAATGTGTACAAAAATTTTGGATGTCCAGATGTGGTCAGAACGTAAGATATGCGCGAAAATGCAAACTTACGCCATTTTTGACACTTTTAGTCCCTGTAAGATCATATAGGCATGTTTTCGCACACCGAACCTATCAAAGCTTATTTCTAAGCCATGTTTAGGTTATATATAGTATGTTTAACTTATGATCAAGTTCTGGACTATAAGTTACCTTACGAATCGGTATAGTTTCGCAGTTTGACGCAAATAGTCCCTGCGATCGAATAAACTTGTTTTTGCCATACCAAACCTTCCAAAACTTATTTCTAAGTTATGTAAAGGTCATTTAAAGTATGTTAAGCCTATTTCACTATTCCGGAGTGTTTGTTGCGCTAAAACTGATTACGTTTACGCACCGGTGCGCATATAACTTTCCAGAAAGCGATTTAAAGCTCGGAATTGAACAAGAATTGATATGTGCAAAGGATACATATATTTATACAAATCCCAGGTATGAAACACAATGTTTCATAGGTTTGGCATTTGTTTGGTGTTCGTGGTGACACAGGTGTCACAGTCTCCCCTACTTTAGGAAATTTCGTCCCGAAATTTAATTCTAGAGGAAACTTGTGAAGACAACTGTGATCGTTTCGCTTTCAAGTGAATCCTTCGTTTCCCAAGTAGAACTCTAGGTCACGTTTGGATTCTTAGCGAATCTGTTAACTGCCAAAATGTCGTTGTTGTAGTACCAAAAACATGGGGTTTTGAACAACGGATAGGAGAATGTTTCCTATGAAGACTATTATAGGAAACTTGTGTGTGCTCGAAATCAGAGTCGGAGAATGCAAAATAAGATTGACATTGGTCAAGGTCCAGGACTTCTAGTAATTTAAATAACGCTACTTTCGCAATGTAATAAGGAACACTTATATATAGGAAGTACCAGCGGCGTATGTCACGGCTCCCCGACCCACCCTGGACGGAGTCGGGGCCCGCGAGGCAGTTCCCGTGGTATTTAATTTATGCGGCAGCGGAAGTCTTTTTATAACAGGATCTTTTCACCGTAAAATGCTCGTTTAATATATTACACCAAGTTTTAAGGGATAAATCCCATAATTTACAATAAGTTGATTTCACACAGAAATCTTTATTTTTCAAAACACGTTTTATTGGTTTATTTACATTGAGCCACTTCTCTGAGCTTGATAGTGCTTTACTGCACTTTTCCTGGATCACACAGATCACCTGAAACATGTTTGAAAAAGGTTTTGTCAGCGGGGAAATACTGAGTGAATCATTCTGTTTTCTAAAACGACCCGTTAGTTATAATTTACAGTATTAAGAGCGATTACAATGTTTCTATCAACCAATTATCAAGAATGGGTATTTGTCACTCGATTCATTTCTGTGACTGTGGTCATACCACTATTGGGTCCCGTTGCCCTAATAGTGACGGTGTACTCACACAGAGTAATAATAACTCACATAGAGTAATATTCACTCACATAGAGTGATAATAACAGTAATGTGCACAATACCCCACATACCAGCTGTAATTTGGTGATTACAAAGACTTAATCCCTGTAATTATAACCTTGAAAATAATTTGAGGTATTGTAATACTTACTCACAAACTGTGAGAAAACAATTTAAAAAGAAGAATGACTCACATTGCAGATTAACGAGCAATAAATATAAGCCTACTGATTAGCCTTGCTTAAACCTAATTTAACACAATGCACACACACAGGTTAGTAACTAATACAACAATTACGTCAATTCACGAGATTAAACCTTCACCACGATTAATCAGTGCAATACTCGTTAATTCAATCGGATTCACAACGAATAACAGAGCATAGTCCGAATTCGAACAACACTCTAATATTCAAGTCGAAATCACGACGAATAATCAAAGTACAAGCTCAATTGAGCAGCACCCGGACTATCGTTGGATAGTTATAATCGATCGGACGTTGAATCGTAATAGCGATCGAGTTATTACCCTGATTGCGGCAGCGTTTCGATAATTGTGTGTGTTATGAACGAATTCTGTTATAACTCAGCGTATACAGCGAGTTTTTCCGTCGTTCAAGTGCCAAATTTCAAGTCCCAGACTCCTCTATTTATACATGAAATTTGACACCGTCGCGTAGCGCGAGGGGTACCCCCTATAGGCGTCGCGCTACGCGAGTGGTAACCTATGTTCATTGGGTAGCTACGTGTGTAACTAGGCTTGCTGTGTTGACAGTTTTATCAAATTCGATTTTGATTGAAAGTTATGAAGATAATCCTTGGCTAGGTTTATCCCCCCCTGAGTTTTAGGGGCCCTGCTGATTGTTCTGGAAATTTTAGGGTTAGTGCAGAATTACTTGGGTTTCTTAATTAGGGTTTCCTTAATAGCTAATTACCATCCTAATTATGGATTTTAGTGACAGTTGTTACATCCTCCCCACCTTAAGAAAAATCTCGTCCTCGAGATTTACTGGAATAGATGAGGGTACTTTCGCTTCATTTCCGATTCCAGTTCCCAAGTGTATTCTGGTCCTCTCTTGGATTCCCATTTGACTTTTACTAGCACTAGTCGTTTGTGTTTGAGAAACTTGACTTTTCTATCTTCGATCTGTAGTGGTTTCTCTATAAACTTCAACTTTTCGTTCACCTCTACATCTTGAAGAGGTACTACCAGGGATTCATCTGATAGACATTTCTTGAGATTGGATACATGAAATACATCATGTACTCCAGCTAGTTCTTCTGGTAGTTGTAAGCGATAAGCAACTGGTCCGATTCGTTGAATCACCGGGAATGGTCCAACGTACCTTGGACTTAGCTTTCCTTTCTTTCCGAATCGTACTACTCCTTTCCAAGGAGAGACTTTTAAAAGTACTTTATCTCCTACTTGAAATTCTAAAGGCTTACGACGATTGTCTGCATAGCTCTTTTGACGATCTCGAGCCGTTTTCAATCTTTCCTTAATCTGAGTTATCTTGTCAGTAGTTTCTTGTACAATTTCAGGACCTGATAATTGACTTTCTCCGATTTCTGCCCAACATACCGGGGTTCTGCACTTACGTCCATATAGTGCTTCAAATGGTGCAGCTTCGATGCTTGAATGATAACTATTGTTATAGGAGAATTCAATTAATGGCAATTGGCTATCCCAATTACCCCCAAAGTCAATTACACATGCTCGGAGCATGTCTTCTAGAGTTTGTATTGTCCTTTCACTCTGTCCGTCTGTTTGTGGATGATAAGCAGTACTTAGATTTAGTCGAGTTCCCATTGCTTTCTGAAAACTTGTCCAGAAATGAGATGTAAAACGACTATCTCTATCCGATACAATGGAGAGCGGGACTCCATGTAGGGATACTACCTCGTCCACGTAGAGTTGTGCTAACCTTTCCATGCTAAAGGTTTCTTTCATTGGTAGGAAATGAGCTGACTTGGTTAATCGGTCTACGATTACCCAAATCGCATCATTACCTCTTTTGGTTTTGGGTAACTTTGTAACAAAGTCCATTGTTATAAGTTCCCATTTCCATACAGGCATTTCTAACTGTTGTAGTAGTCCTGAAGGTTTCTGGTGTTCAGCCTTAACTTGTGAACAAGTTAAACACTTGGATACATATTCGGCTATATCCTTTTTCATTCCTATCCACCAGAAATTATTTCTTAAATCTTGGTACATCTTATTATTTCCTGGGTGCATGGTATACCTAGATTTATGAGCTTCTTCTAAGATCTTATTTCTTAATTCTCCTTGCTTAGGTACCCAAATTCGCTTCTTATGGAATTTCCAAATTCCATCATTTCCTTGTTCTAGTTCTTTTAAGTAACCTTTCATTCCTTCAGCATCATCTTGGATTGCTGTTTTCTGAACTTCTTTGATTTGTGCCATTAAATCTACTTGTAGATTTAACCTCAGAGCACGGACTCATTTCTGTTTCTCATGGTACTTACGACTTAAGGCATCTGCAACTACATTTGCCTTTCCTTCGTGATATTGGATATCACAGTCGTAATCGCTTAACATCTCCATCCATCTTCTTTGTCTCATGTTTAACTCTTTTTGCCCAAATATATATTTTAAACTTTTATGATCTGTATAGACAGTAAACTTACTTCCATACAGATAATGTCTCCATATCTTAAGGGCAAAAATTATGGCTCCTAATTCTAGATCATGAGTCGTATAATTTTCTTCGTGCTTTTTCAATTGTCTAGAAGCATACGCAATTACCTTCTTGCGTTGCATTAACACACATCCGTATCCTAATTTTGAAGCATCACAATATACTTCAAAGTCTTCTGTTCCTTCAGGTAAAGCTAAGATTGGTGCATTCGTCAACCTATGCTTTAAAATCTTAAAGGCTTCTTCTTGTCTAGGTCCCCATTCAAACTTAGCAGCTTTACAGGTTAACTTAGTTAATGGTATGGCTATCTTGGAAAAATCTTTGATAAATCGTCTATAGTATCCAGCTAAGCCTAGAAAACTTCTTATCTCCATAGCTGTTTGTGGAACTTTCCACTTCGTAATTGCGTCTATCTTAGCAGGATCTACATGGATACCTTCGTGATTTACCACATGACCTAAGAATTGTACTTCTTGCAGCCAAAATTCACATTTCGAGAATTTGGCATAAAGCCTTTCTTTTCTTAACACAGTTAAGAGAACATGTAAATGCTCACAATGTTCTTTTTGGCTTTTGGAGTAAATAAGTATATCGTCGATGAAAACGATTACAAATTTATCCAAGTATGGTTTACAGATTCGATTCATCATGTCCATGAATGCTGCTGGGGCATTTGTTAATCCAAAGGGCATGACTGTAAACTCATAATGACCATACCTAGTTCTGAAAGCAGTTTTAGGTATGTCTTCTTCTTGTACCTTCAACTGATGATATCCAGATCTTAAATCTATCTTAGAGAAATACCTAGCTCCTTGCAGTTGATCAAAAAGATCATCAATCCTAGGTAGTGGGTATCGATTCTTAATCGTAACCTTATTCAATTCTCTATAATCGATACACATTCTCATCGATCCATCTTTCTTTTTCACAAACAGTACTGGTGCACCCCAAGGGGATGAACTAGGTTGTATGAATCCTTTGCTTAATAATTCATCTAATTGCTTTTTCAATTCTAGCATTTCGGTAGGTGCTAATCTATATGGTGCTTTAGCTATTGGTGCAGTACCTGGAATTAAATGAATTCTAAACTCTACTTCTCTATCAGGTGGTAATCCAGGTAATTCTTCTGGAAAAACGTCTGGGTATTCTGAGACTACTGGGATATCCTGAAGTTCCTTATCCTTAGTGTTAATGATTACTGAAATCATATACACCATTTCCTGTTTTCTTGAATAACTAGCCAATTTCATTACTGAGATAAATTTCAGTGGCTTTCGAGGTTTATCTCCAGTAATTAAAATTACTTCTCCTGAAGGTGTTTGAATTTCTACTGCATTTTTGTCACATAGGATTCGAGCATGGTTGGCTATTAACCAATCCATTCCTAATACTACATCGAATCCTGCTAAATTCATTGGTAACAAATTTGCAGAAAAGTTATGGCCTAATAATTCTATTTTTCCTTCTTGCCAGATTTTATCTATTTTTACAGAATTTCCTTCTGCGGTTTCTACTGTGAAGTTTTGCCTAAGAGTGGTTAATGGTAACTTAAGATCTTGGCAAAATAAAGTATTTATAAAACTTTGGTTCGCACCAGAGTCAAATAATACTTTTGCAAATACGTTGTGAACTAAGAACGTACCAGCTATCACATCTGGAATGAGTTCGGCCTCTTGAGTGGTTAGCTGGAATGCTCGCGCATTTCTTTTGGTTGTTCCTTCAGCTGGTTTGGCTTGGTTAACTACAGGTTTAGCTAGCTTAGGACATTCAGATTGAAAATGACCTCTTTCTCTGCAATTATAACAAACTTTTGTTTTCTTCCTGCAGTCTTCTTCCCTATGTCCTTTCATTTTGCAAAAATTGCAAACCATATTGCATTGTCCATAATGCTTCTTTTTGCAAATTTTGCAGAAAGGAGATGATGAGGATTGCCCGGTTCCTCTTTTCTTGGCATTACCCACACGAAATCCCTGGGTAATCTTCTGAGCTAATTCCTTCTTACGATCTTCCTCTCTTGTGCGTACCAATTCATCTGTTAGGGTATTAGCTAATTCTACAGCATCGTCAATGGTACGAGGTCTCGCAGCTTTAACGATGTTTCGGATTTCACTAATTAAACCCCAGATGTAACGAGAAATAAGTACCGGTTCTGGCGAAGCCAGTGATGGTACTACCCTTGCGTATTCAAAGAATGTCGAAGTATAGCCCCGACAATCTACGCCTAACATACGATGACTCAGGAACTTGTTTGCCATTTGTTCCTTCTCGTATTCGGGACAGAATTTTCTTTCTACCAAACTCTTAAATTCTTCCCAATTCATTGCATAAGCTACCCTTCTTCCTTTTGCCTGGTGGACTTCCTCCATTCGAGTGCTCCTTCTTTGAACAGATTTGATGCATACATCACCTGATCCTCTTTGGCACATTTACTTATTGCAATTACTGCCTCGGTTTTCTCTAACCAACGCAGTGTTGCAGTTGCCCCTTCGTTACCTGCAAATTCAGCGGGTTTGCAAGCAAGAAATTCTTTATAAGTGCAACCAGGCGTTGCAGCTTTCATTCTTTTAGGGAGTGGGGCCTGCTGCGGATCATGATCGTCATGACTGCCGCCTCCATTTATGCTGTTACTGCCGTTATCTTCTGGAATACGTTTACTAGGAATTAATTATGGTTCGGCAGGTTTCTGAACAGCAGCCACAATTTCTGGAATAGCATGAGCTATCCCTTGGGCGATAAAGTGCTCGATATCTTGTCGAGTTATATATTGATCTTCCTGTTCTTGCTCAGATTGATTTACTTCATTAATTGGTTCATTGTTAGCGTTTTCCATCTGCTTATTGGTAAAATTATTAGTGTCTAACCTTTCAATGACAAAATTCACATAGATACACATAGATTATCACATCATACGAGTATAACCAAAATTGTCGATTTCTCGACTTTTACTTTGTTAGTATATTGTATATGCATCCATACACACCGTATCTTACAGAGTTTTATTGCCCATTTTACAGAATTTTAAGTTACTATCATACAATACGGCTTTCTGTGGTTTAACTGACGGTTCTAGTAACGATGCTCCCTCTCATCGTACTTCCAAGTTAGATGCTCTCCCATTTCCCTGATCCTATTACCTGTACCTATCAGTTCTTCACCGAACTGACGAAGTTCAGCTAGGTTTTCATTACTCATGGGAGGATTTGGGAGTGGTTCTGGGTCAAATTGTGGAAGGAAGCTATAAGGACTGTTAACTATATTTTGGAATTGCCAGTCATTAGTCCACCATTCCTCCATTTGGCCTAATGGTCTGGTATGAACTAGTGGGTCTGGAATAGCTGGTCCTAGGTTTAGTGGGAATTGAACTATAGCCGGGTAAGAGAAGAGATTATCGTTGATAGGCTCTAAAACATCACAATTCTCTAGTAGGCGATCTATTTCGTCCTGGAACGTGATTTCCTCAGACTGTTTAGAGCTTTCGCCAATATCTATTCCCTTTTGTTTCAGATCTATTCCTATTTCCTTTTCGGGTGATTTCGAACCTTCTCCAGTTTCTATTTCCTTTCCCTTGTTCATGATCACAGGATTTTCTATTTTAGGGAGTCTCCTAGTGGTAGGTTTCGTACGGCGCACTTTCCTCCACCCTACGTATCTTCTCTTCTTTTTAGGTTTGGCTTTTTCCAGCGGTGGAGCTTTGAATTCCACAGGTTCTTCTATGTCAGCAATGTAACCAGTAAAGTCGTGAGAGACTTCGATAGGCACTGGATATAAGTTGAGATTCTGGAATGCTTCCGACATCTCATTCATGCTGCATAGTATATATGCAAAATGCAATGTTAAAACTTTGGAACAAAGTTTAACAAACAAACACTGAAGTTTTATTGCATATTACTTTTTGTACAGAAATAACGGAAATAAACACACTGGAATTTTATTTATTTACGGGATTGTGATTTTTCTTACTAGCCCCAACTTATTGGATATTTAGAGATTAGCATTTTCTGCTACAGTAGCTAGCATATAGAGATTTGCCCATTTCTCGTCTATTTTATCTTCCCAAGGTGTATTATTACCCAACTCTTGGACTTCTGGGTCAAACCTAACTCTCTTGGTTCGGGGTTTCTTTTTCTCCTGACTCTTTTTAAGTATCGAATCCCTTTTCTCTGGGGGAAAGAGGATTTTCATAATTTGCCTTGCGGACAAAGATTCCTTCTTCTAAATCTACTGGGTTTTTAGAAGAAGATGCCACATCTAATTTGTGGTAGATAGCAGACAGCTTTTGCTTACCCATACTGTAACTAAAAATAGCCAGTTAATAAAACATATAATCACCGAATAATAATTAGTAAAATTAAGTCCAAATGCTTAATTTAGGCTTAATCAGTGGCTCGATCAGTGGCTCAATTTAATTATTAGCTCTGATACCACCTTCGCTGTCACGGCTCCCCGACCCACCCTGGACGGAGTCGGGGCCCGCGAGGCAGTTCCCGTGGTATTTAATTTATGCGGCAGCGGAAGTCTTTTTATAACAGGATCTTTTCACCGTAAAATGCTCGTTTAATATATTACACCAAGTTTTAAGGGATAAATCCCATAATTTACAATAAGTTGATTTCACACAGAAATCTTTATTTTTCAAAACACGTTTTATTGGTTTATTTACATTGAGCCACTTCTCTGAGCTTGATAGTGCTTTACTGCACTTTTCCTGGATCACACAGATCACCTGAAACATGTTTGAAAAAGGTTTTGTCAGCGGGGAAATACTGAGTGAATCATTCTGTTTTCTAAAACGACCCGTTAGTTATAATTTACAGTATTAAGAGCGATTACAATGTTTCTATCAACCAATTATCAAGAATGGGTATTTGTCACTCGATTCATTTCTGTGACTGTGGTCATACCACTATTGGGTCCCGTTGCCCTAATAGTGACGGTGTACTCACACAGAGTAATAATAACTCACATAGAGTAATATTCACTCACATAGAGTGATAATAACAGTAATGTGCACAATACCCCACATACCAGCTGTAATTTGGTGATTACAAAGACTTAATCCCTGTAATTATAACCTTGAAAATAATTTGAGGTATTGTAATACTTACTCACAAACTGTGAGAAAACAATTTAAAAAGAAGAATGACTCACATTGCAGATTAACGAGCAATAAATATAAGCCTACTGATTAGCCTTGCTTAAACCTAATTTAACACAATGCACACACACAGGTTAGTAACTAATACAACAATTACGTCAATTCACGAGATTAAACCTTCACCACGATTAATCAGTGCAATACTCGTTAATTCAATCGGATTCACAACGAATAACAGAGCATAGTCCGAATTCGAACAACACTCTAATATTCAAGTCGAAATCACGACGAATAATCAAAGTACAAGCTCAATTGAGCAGCACCCGGACTATCGTTGGATAGTTATAATCGATCGGACGTTGAATCGTAATAGCGATCGAGTTATTACCCTGATTGCGGCAGCGTTTCGATAATTGTGTGTGTTATGAACGAATTCTGTTATAACTCAGCGTATACAGCGAGTTTTTCCGTCGTTCAAGTGCCAAATTTCAAGTCCCAGACTCCTCTATTTATACATGAAATTTGACACCGTCGCGTAGCGCGAGGGGTACCCCCTATAGGCGTCGCGCTACGCGAGTGGTAACCTATGTTCATAGGGTAGCTACGTGTGTAACTAGGCTTGCTGTGTTGACAGTTTTATCAAATTCGATTTTGATTGAAAGTTATGAAGATAATCGTTGGCTAGGTTTATCCCCCCCTGAGTTTTAGGGGCCCTGTTCCTGATTCTGATTGTTCTGGAAATTTTAGGGTTAGTGCAGAATTACTTGGGTTTCTTAATTAGGGTTTCCTTAATAGCTAATTACCATCCTAATTATGGATTTTAGTGACAGTTGTTACAGCGTATCCACCATGCCCTTTTACATTGCTCCCATCTCGTTATTCTCATCACTATAGGTCTTAACACATGACAAAACTTGCTGTGGTTTCTGTGCACTGAATTCCATAATTACGTATGCATCCATAATTACGTAATTCCTTGCACAGTCCGCACAGTTCATCTCATAATGCGTAGGGTAAAATCAATCGAATAACCATGAAATGACTTGACTAGACCACCAAAGGATATTTTTAACTAGATCAATGAACGATCCTTTTAACCAGATCAACACATGATCTTCCTTAACTAGACCATTGTATGATCTCTTTAAATAGACCACTTAAGGGATCTTTATAACTCGGAACCAAATAATCGTTTTGAATCAGCACTTTGGAATCCAAGGTTCTTACTATTTGCATAGAAGCCCCTTAAGGATTTAAGACAGTACTTTGAGTATCCTTCTGAGAATCTAACATATGAAAATACGGAAGATTCCACCAGGACTTAGATAACGAGTTTTGGAGTTACACATAAACACAAAATCACCAAATTGTGTATTCGTTAATTTAATTATTAGCTCGTTTGTGAATTTGAAGTACACTAGAAATCCAATCACGGACTTTAATTAGTACTTTAAAATATCCTCAAGAATCTAACTATGAAGATAGGAAGATCTTATAAGGATTTGGAATTTGTTTCTGTCGTGTTATAATATTCGTATTAGGATAAATAAAGAATCCAATTAAGGACTTACGACAGTACATTTATCAAATCAAAGATTTGAAATGGTACTTCAAGTATCTGATTAAGAATTGCACCTGTACTTTGTTCCTTAAAAGAAACTAGTACTTAGGATTTTTGGGGAGATCACAAATGATCATAGAATGAAGGAACCACACGAGTAGTTTGTTCTGGAAAGAACATGGTTCTTTGGTGTCAATATTGTAGAGGTATGCCAACACATACATAATCGGATCAGTTTTGGAAATAAAATTGGAACAACCATTTTATTTATAATAACTGAATTGTCTCAAATGTCAAAAGATAACAAACAAAGGAAATACAAAAGACTAATTGTTCGCTGCTGCATTGTCATTTGCATTTGCCTCGTTTATGTTAAATGCTCGTCCGCGCACTGGATTTGCATTAACAAGTCTCGGGCAATTGTTCCGGTAGTGAGTAAGATCACCACAGTTATAGCACGATCCAGGTGGAAATTGTGCTTGAACAGCAGCAGGATTTGCAACATTCTGGTTTTGGATAACATGACGGCAGGTTTCAACCAAATGTCCCAATCGCCCACAGTGGGTACACTTGAGACACGGTGTTTGATTCACATGATGATGGTTGCATTTGTTGCACAAGGGTGCAGTACCAATATAGTTCTTCCTAGCACGAGGCTGTGCTGGCTGATTTGGTGCAACCTGATCATTCTGAGCAACTACTGCGAAGTTTTGTGAAGCCTTACGCTTCTTCGACTTCTTAGAGGACTCGGTCTGTTTATCCTTTGGTTTATCTTGTGCTGTCTTGTCAGATGGTCTTGGATCGCCTTTTCGGAAAAGCTTACCCTTCCTGATTTGAGATTCAGTCAGGGTGGCAGATAGTTAAATGGCTTGTCTGACGGTAGTAGGGTTGCTACCAGTAACAATATCCTGAACTGGGTCAGGAAGACCATCGATGTATCTTTCAATCGCCTTATCCAAGGGCGTAACCATGGTAGGACATAACAGACTCAATTCCTCGTAACGATCAGTGTAGGCTCAATTTTCACCGCTGTCTTGTTTGAGATCATCAAATTCCCGTTCCAAAGCCCTAAGCTCATGACGAGGACAGAATTCCTTCATCATTAGAGCCCGAAGCTCTTCCCAGGTTTGTGCCATTGCTACATCGGCACCTCGATCCCTCATTATGCCATTCCACCATGTGAGTGCTCTTTTCTGGAATACACTCGACGCAAACTCAACTTTTCGCTCGTTTGGGCATTGTACATGACGAAACGTGCTTTCGAGACTCTCGAACCACTGTAGGAGCCCCGTGGCCCCTTCAGACCCAGTAAATGTAAGTGGCTTAGCTGAGTTGAATGTCTTAAAGGTGCACTGAACATTGTTATTATTTGCCTGATTTATCTGGGTGATAAGGTTCGGGAGTATAGCAGCGAATTGCTGAGCGATTAAGGCTGCCAAGGCGGCATCCTGAGCTTGATCACGTCGAGGAGGCGTATTCTAAAAGGGTAAAGAAACATGAGGGAAAAACGAGTGAGATGTCATTGGATATTCAAAATTGGATGTTTAAGAATATCGACAAGGCATAAGGATTGTGACCATTTGTTCGTTACTTAAAACAAACAAACGACACTGTGACAAATCAAAGTAAATGGGTCAACATAATGTATCACTGAAGACATGCTCGCCTATAAGTGAACACTCCCCCAAGAGTTCCCAGGTAAGAGTGACTGGTCCGATACTGCGGATTTGTACGAACACTCTAGCCTTAGACAGAAAAATCAGGGTAAAGGCATTCACCCTTCCAGTTTGCACGTGTTCACATTATTTAGACCCAAACTTTGACGAGATTTTAAAAACACCAAAGGCTTAAAAGTCTAAAAACAAATCATCTAAGGATAGATGACTTCTTGTGATGTTTTGAAAAATTTTGACTCGAGAGAACGAATTGTGTTTTGTTTTTGTTAATCACCTAAGGATAGGTGAAGTGTATTGTTTTAAGACTAAACACAAGATAACTTGTGTTAGGGTCCTAGGAAGGTTATAGTCTAGGTCAAAGCATTACTAATAACCTAATTCCCTATAACCATTGGCTCTGATACCAACTTTTCTGTCACACCCCGACCACGTAAAACAACAAATCGTGGCGGAAACGTCGGGGAGTGTTGTAACAGAATCATTGTTTCACAACCATGGATCAAATAGTTTTGTTTTATTGAATTATTGAACTCAATGTTTTGATACAATTTAGATAAATACAAATAATTGTTTCTCAGTTTTAAAGTCGCTAAGGCACAAGTCCATCCTATGTGTAGCATGCATCAGCAATCATCACATAGTAGTACCTGAAACACATATGAAAATAGGTACGTCAGCATAAAAATGCCTGTGAGTAACATAGGGTTTTGTGTATTAGATTCATGGCTTTGGATAATACGAGAAAAGGTTTTATGTTTTTAAAATAGCCATGAATCTAATGTAAAAGTTTTGTTTCTGAAAACGTGTCGTTTTGGAAAAGGGTTTATAGTATAGACAAAAATAAACTTTGGTTTTGAAAAGTATGTACAAACAGTATAATAAAGTATACTTTAGTTTTAAATAGTTAAATGGATAGTATATCAAAATATACTTTAGTAAATAAAATAATAGCTTTGGTAGTATATCTCAAATATACTTTGGTTTAAGGATAAAAGTATCGGTAGTATATCAATTTATACTTTGGTTTGAATATAGCATATCAATTATGCTTTGGTTTAAAAATAGCATATCAACTATGCTTTGGTAGTATATCAGATTATACTTTGGTTTATGAAATAACAAAGTCGGTAGTATATCAAACTATACTTTGGAAAACAGTAGCATATCAAACTATGCTTTGGTAAAAGTAGTATATTAAAACACATGTTGGATTTTGTACTTAGTATATCAAAATATACTTTGGTAGATCACATTTGAGAGTACATCAGACTGTACTTTTGTAGTATATCAACATATACAAAGAAAGTGTGATTTGGTATTCATTCAAGCCTTAGTGTATCAAACTACACTTTGGAGACTATAGAAATACCACGAAGGCAATTTCTATTTGGTTAAAATTTGGTTTCTGACATTCCATACAACAGGAATGGGGTGTCTAGTCCTATAGCGTTATATCATACTACCAATCGGCTGGGTGAATGTGTAAAAATGGTACAATCCAACAATTTGTTTATTAAGTTTTGGAAAATCAGTGTTTAAACCATAGGTAATTGTTTATTTTGTCAAAAGAATATGTATTAAGCATGTGTAATCATATAGTTTAAAATCATGAAAATAACAGATAGGCATATATGTTTCACCCCAAAACAATTGAAAACAGTAAAAGAGGGGATTATGTACTCACTTGAGATTGCAAGTATCCTTGATTAAGTGTCCTAACAAAGCTCGGGAAATCAAGGAATCAAGTGGCACCTAGTATGGATCACTATGTTAAACAATCGGATCCTAAATCGGAAGATAGGATAGAATGAGGTTCTATAAATCAAATGAGTAATTGAACTCATATGGTATGATTTAATAGACCCTACATTCTGATTGGAAAGCCTACCTAAGTGCTTTTGACCCGTTTCGACACATTATGGCAACATAAGTCACTATAATGCGTCGTTAGCGTAAAACTATGTCCGGATGGTTATCTATGTGCTATGTCAAGTCTTACATGCCCAATTATCCCTATACATGTTACTAAATCAGATTATATGTCGAAAATATGTTCACATAATCAAAATACGGATTTTAGCTTCAAAAGGGCATTTTGGTCATTTCCTATGGGCATACAAGCTAACTAGCAAATGACTAACCAATCCTAGGTGATCATAAGGTTATAACCTCAGTGGTTATTCTCTATGAATCTATGATCACTTACTAAGCTTGGTCGGATCCTAAAGATAGACCCAACGGGTCGGGTTCAGAAGTATAAGCGGTTGTTTAGACCGCTTACCTTACGACCCTAGACAAGCACAAACTAATAGTGTCGAGTTAGACATGTCAAAACATGTTTAACTTACTGATTTGGTATCAAAACAAAGTGTTTTGATACCCTAAAGTAGTTCCGTTGCAAAATGCGTGCTAAAACGCATTTTGACCGAAACTTTGACTCGACACTACAACTAGTTAACGTGGTAATCAGCGGCTATAATCACGAAGGATTATAACTATCGTGATTACAATCACGTTTCAAAGTTCAATTGAACTTTGATTTGACCAATTGATGGTCAAAACCGAAAGTCAAACTGTTGGCCAAACGTTTGACTTTCTGCACTACATAAGGAAAAAGCAATAAAAAGAATGAAAGAAGCTCACTTAGGGTCCTTGCTATCTTTTCAACAAGAAGACAAAGTCCCAATTCAGCTTAGGAGAGCTCCAAAGCAGATGTGAAGGAGAGAAAGAATGAATGAGCAATGAACAAGTGAATGGAGTGGCCTATTTATACTTGTTGGTGATCAACAAGATCATGACAAGTGGTTTGTTTAGCCATTAAGCAATGAATCACAACCATACAAGTGTAATTGACAGCTATACTTTGCTTGGAGAGGTACTAACTTGGTCAAAAGATTAAAAATAAAAAGTATTATACTAAACACTTGTCTTCACCAAGTGATGTAAGAGACTTAGGCAAACATGGCCTTGATTGTCAAGAACTCTTACGATCAATCTTGGATCCCGAGACGACTCACACACTCTACGATGGACAATGGATGATGGTGGTGGATGATGGTGTTATGGTGGTGGTGGGTGGTGGATGAAGTGTGAGAGAGGTGGTGTGCCAAGGGACGAGAGAGAATGAAACCAAGCTCCTCTATTTATAGGCTGAACAGAAGGCTGGACACGGCCCCGTGTCCGCTGGACACGGCCCCGTGCCCGTCTGACATTCTCTCTCTTCATTAATTGTAATTGCGAATTACAATTAATGCGCCTGCTGTACTTTCACCACGCCCCCGTGCCCGCTGGACACGGCCCCGTGGTGGGCAATGGAAGCTTCTACTGGTTTGTCTTTTCTGCTGCTTCCTGGGCACGCCCCCGTGTTCGCTGGACACGGGGCGTGTTCAGACTCTGTTTCTTCTCCTTTGCTTTGGGAGGTGCCGTTGAGGGTCCGGGCAGTCTACTTTTGTTCCTTTTCTTGTATTTATGGTAGAATTAGTTGTCTTTTTGCTTCTTTTGTGATTTTGAGCTCATTTAATCCTGAAAATACAAAAGGAAGACAAAAACACTATTTTTCCAACATTAGTACTCAAAAAGGGTTAGTTTTATGCCTTAATTGATGTGATTTATATGTTGCATTTTACACACATCAAATACCCCCACACTTGAACTTTTGCTTGTCCTCAAGCAAAACTCTTTAAATGTGGCTTGCACTCCAAAATGGAATAGGTAGAAGAGAAGTTTTTAGCTTGTCCTAGAGTGTCGGGAATCCAAGGTCTTTATAAGTTTTAGTTTTGTTTATTTACAATCCTATTCGTTATGATTTATTTTGAACGTCTCATAAGATAAATTACTTATTTGGGCATAGCATGCCTTATTAAAATTCCATTTATATACAAGTTCACATACCTCACGGGAGATCACTCAACACTCGGCCGAAGGTGTATATTTTAGTGAATCACTCGAGAGCGGCACGGAACTTACGCCTTCCATAGGCTTGCCAAGCAATCAATCCTCCTCCTTTTTA
Organism: Helianthus annuus; assembly: GCF_002127325.2. NCBI lineage: Eukaryota > Viridiplantae > Streptophyta > Magnoliopsida > Asterales > Asteraceae > Helianthus > Helianthus annuus. The sequence continues at coordinate 99,384,008 of NC_035447.2, read as the reverse complement.
ACTTTTTACCTTTGTAAATATCAAGAGGACTTTTTGGGGTAAAGGGTTAGGCTTGGGTTAAAGGTGGGTGGTTGGTTAGTGGTTAGTAAAAAGGGCGAAAATCGTAACAAGCGTCGGTTTTCGTGAAATACCTTGTTTTTAGTGACTTTTTATTTTTTTGAAGTATTTCTCCAAACAAGCTTTTATATAGCTTTTGTTTGTTTTTGACTTCATCACTATATTTTATTTTATTTTTTTATTTTTTTATTTTTTATTTTTTTTTTGATCGTCACATAAAAAGGTGAGTTTACGAAAAAGCGAGCTTGTTACTAAAATAAAGGGTGAAAAATAAAAAGGTTTTTGGTGGGTAAAAAGGGTTTTGGGGTAATGAAATGAAAGGTTTAGGCTCAAAGGGGCTATCTAGGGGGATTTTGGGTAGGTAATAAAAAAAAATGAAAAATAATGGTTTTGAAAGAAAAATGGTTAGTCCTAATGCCTCCATCATTTACTTACTTGGGTTTAAGTTGGTAAGGACCGGGAATGTATCGTCGTGGCAAGTTGTAGATTTGTAAGAACCGAGCGGCTATTCACACAAGAAACGAAAAATGAGCATTTAGTCTAAATATGTATATTTTTATGCTCAATAAAGGCTCAAAACTCACTTTTGTGGGAATGGGTTTTTAATGTGACCAAGTATATATAATCAAATTTTTTAACTAGACTTGTTATGCCGTTTCATAATTTTCTTATGTTGGTTCTTTTTTTTATCACGACGCTATCGGTTGTAAACTTGTAAAAATATAACCTTTTTAGAACTTGTTATTCCCAACTTAAACTAAGACAAGTAAATAAAAAAAAAATGAAAAAGTTTTTGAAAAAAAATTTGGGGTGTTTAGCGATTCCAATAGAGTTTTGTGTAAGGCTTGTGTTTAGGATTTTGCAAAATTTCATGGTTTTAGCATCCCCCCCACACTTAAATTACACATTGTCCTCAATGTGTCCAAAAATAAAGTTTTTGGTTGATTAGAATGTGTAAAAGTGGGTTTAAAAGCAAAGTTTTGTGTTACTGGCATCCTGGACACGGCCCCGTGTTGACCGGGCACGACCCCGTGGTCAAGTGCCAGTAACAAAAATTAGAGAATTGAAACAGAAGCCTGGACACGGGGGCGTGTCCGCTGAACACGGCCCGTGTCCAGTTACCTGAACTGGGTGATTTTCTGCAGGGGGCTCAGCACGGGGCCGTGTTGGTTGGGCACGGCCCGTGTTGAGCCTTCTGTGATGGAGATTTTTGTCGGGTTGCTCTGTTCTTCTTGCATGGTTCCATTTTTCTCGTTCCCTTTTTCATCCATTACCACCATGAGTGTGTTTTATACTCAAGACAACCATCAATCATAAAAACCATCATAACATTACTAATCATAGAGAGACATTACATAAAGATAAAGATAAAAATTACATAAATATTAAACTTATGGAGTTCTAGCCCTATGTTTTATTTTAATTTAGCAAAATTTCCAAGAAGCTACTAATCTTGGTTAGATAAGGCTTTGTAGAACTCCTACTTCCGGGTGTGGTTCTTCTCATATGTCGGCAAGCCACTCCTCTACCTCCCTTGGAAGGAGAAAAGAGGGCTCGTTCGCATTAGTTTGAGGAGTTTCAACTTCCGCCGGAACTTCTTGTGGGTTTTCCATGGGAGGTTCTGCGGGAAAGTCTCCCCACCCGGTAGGGTTGTTAACACCGAGTGCCAAGTTCCAGTCTTGTTGTGGAAGGACTGGTTCCATAGGAGGTGCTACCAAAATGTTTAACCTTTGGTGCAAAAGGTTAATCTCTTGGAAGCTGCTTTCAAGTCCCATTGTAAGATCGTTAATACGGTCAATGAGGACCTCCTCTACTGACGTCATTTCGTCGAGAGCTTCCCTCAGTGCTATCACGTAGTGCACAAGTGTAGCTTCATCGGAGGGCCTCCTTCCCCTTCGGCTGTTTGAGGAATGAACGGATGATGTTTCGCTGTTTTCACTCGCCATTCTACGAAAAATAAACCAAAAGCAGTTTATATGACGAAACAGTTTCTGGACACGGCCCCGTGCTCATTGAGCACGGCCCCGTGTTCATCTTTCTGCAGAATTTTGGAGCAGGGAATCTTGGGTTTTTAAGTTATTTCCTGAGTTTATGCAAGCTTTTTGACAGTAAATAACTCTAAACAATGTTACATAACATGTTTTTACCAAGATTCCATGATCAAAACTCATTGTTCCCTACCACAAAGATTGAAAATTCAAACTTTTTATGGTAGTTCTTGAAGAAAGATGAAGAAGAAGGAAATGTCTAGAAGAGGAAAGGACAAGATGGGTTGTTGGAAACTTCTTTTAGACTTACCTAGGATTTTTTGAGAGAAGATTCCTTCAAATCTCTGTCCCAAGTTGGTCCAAATGTGCAGGATTTTTGGCTGCATTTATAGAAAACGACAGCCTGCTGGACACGGCCCCGTGTCCGCTGGACACGGCCCCGTGTGCAGATAAAATTCTGACACAGTTTGTCCGTATTCTGACGTTCTGATCAGAAGGGAATCTTGTGGTGGACACGGGGGCGTGTTGGCCGGGCACGGCCCCGTGTCGGAAAGCTGTTTTATGAAGTTCTGTCTCTACTAAGGAGCTAATCTATATCGGGTGGCTCTTGACTTGTTGGAACAACCCCAAAGTGCCTAAGATACCTTAATTGTCCTATACTAAGGCGAGAACGCAAGAGGTTGTCGGTGAGGGTAATTCCTATTTTCATTCTAGGTGGACAAGTCCAACCCTTTCCCGGGCTCTCGTTAAAGAAGGTGTATGCCGAATCGCTCAGGTCTATGTATGCACCGAACGAGGTCGATGGGGAGTCCTTCACGACACAATCGGCACAGGGACGACTATCGTCCACGTCTTTTCTAGGTAAGAAGGTATTTTCGGGAGCAACGAGGTTGTCGGAATGCGGTTCCAACATTTCCTCATGGTCATCATCTTGGGATGGATCTAAAAAATCCTTCCTAAGTTCTTTTGACCAATTGAGAAGTAGTTCTTCTAGTTGAAATAACTCGTCAAGGAGCATTTCTCCTAGAATATCTGGTTGGGCGCATTCGAGGGAGAAATAGTGCTTATTTTTACTTTCGCCCCTCTTAAGGTTATAAGGAATCGGTGGGTCTATATAGTGGGGCCTATAAGTGAGAAAATAACATTTTAATTCCTCATGTTCGCCTCCACATATTCGACACCACAAACCATAAGAGTGCCGGAAGTAAAAATAATTACTATCACTCATGTTTGTGTCAGAAATTACCAACCGCCGGGATCTAACGGTTCTGTTTTCAGCAACTGAATCTTGGGCACGGGGGCGTGTTGAGTGGACACGGCCCCGTGTTCAGCCTACTGTCTGACTAAAAACAGGATTGCCAGTTCCAATGATTGAGCACGGGGCATGTTCAGCAGGCACGGCCCCGTGTTGAGCTCTGCAGAAGCTGAAAAACTAAAAAAAATCCTAAAAAATTAAAGAAAAATAAAAATATGATTAGGCCGCTGATTCCTAACTTTCTTAAAATCCTTGTGTCCCCGGCAACGGCGCCAAAAACTTGATGTGCGTGAAGTGTGTTATATTTTTGATGAGTATTTAAGCCCCTTTTTTACACTTTTAGCCAAGTTTTAAATTTATAAAACACGATATTCACTAACACTAAACACACATATGGGCAAGTGCACCCATCGTGGACGTAGTATAGTGTTGGTAAGATACAGAGGTCGTCCAAGGACACAAGAGCTTTTAATACCGGTTTATCCTCAACGTCTAATCAAATCAAAAAGTTAGAAAAATGTTTTAAACTAAGAAAAATAAAAACTAACTAAATGCTAAAAATAAAAATAAAATAAAAACAGATAGACAAGATGAATCACTTGGATCCGACACGTGTATTAGTATAACCTTTGATTATTTTTGCACTTTTGCACTTGTTTAAGAGATTATCTTAGTTATTGTAGTAGGCCCCTCTTTTGAAGGCGACGTTACCCTCAACCCAGTAGTTTGAGTCAGCAAGGATACAATCCTAAAGGGTCGGATTATTGAAAGATAATGAATTAAGTTATTAATGCAAATTGTGGTAGGCCCCGCTTTTGGCGGTGACGTTACCCTCGACTAAGTAGTCTGAGTCAGCAAGGATACAGTCCTAAATAGCGGGTTATAGTATTAATAGTAGTTAACTTATGAGGGGGTCAAAGAGTTTGGATCCCCGCCATCCAATACCTATGGGCATTGAAGATCCTACTAAATTTGACCCAGGTCCCAAGTAGGACCTCTAAACGCTGAACAAGGGCAAGACCCTTACCAAACCGTTCCCTTAACCCCCGACCAGGTAGCCAACATACCTCCATATAGACCGTGGAGATATGAATGGTGAAAATCTTTTATTTTATATAGACAGTAAAATAATGCCAAGACACCACAGACAAACGATAAGGAAAGATCACCTTCAACATAAGTAACTAGTTATTAAAGTCATTAATACAAAACCAAATAAAAAGTGCAAAAGATTAAAAATAAAAAGTATTATACTAAACACTTGTCTTCACCAAGTGATGTAAGAGACTTAGGCAAACATGGCCTTGATTGTCAAGAACTCTTACGATCAATCTTGGATCCCGAGACGACTCACACACTCTACGATGGACAATGGATGATGGTGGTGGATGATGGTGTTATGGTGGTGGTGGGTGGTGGATGAAGTGTGAGAGAGGTGGTGTGCCAAGGGATGAGAGAGAATGAAACCAAGCTCCTCTATTTATAGGCTGAACAGAAGGCTGGACACGGCCCCGTGTCCGCTGGACACGGCCCCGTGCCCGTCTGACATTCTCTCTCTTCATTAATTGTAATTGCGAATTACAATTAATGCGTCTGCTGTACTTTCACCACGCCCCCGTGCCCGCTGGACACGGCCCCGTGGTGGGCAATGGAAGCTTCTACTGGTTTGTCTTTTCTGCTGCTTCCTGGGCACGCCCCCGTGTTCGCTGGACACGGGGCGTGTTCAGACTCTGTTTCTTCTCCTTTGCTTTGGGAGGTGCCGTTGAGGGTCCGGGCAGTCTACTTTTGTTCCTTTTCTTGTATTTTTGGTAGAATTAGTTGTCTTTTTGCTTATTTTGTGATTTTGAGCTCATTTAATCCTGAAAATACAAAAGGAAGACAAAAACACTATTTTTCCAACATTAGTACTCAAAAAGGGTTAGTTTTATGCCTTAATTGATGTGATTTATATGTTGCATTTTACACACATCAGTTATTCTCTATGAATCTATGATCACTTACTAAGCTTGGTCGGATCCTAAAGATCGACCCAACGGGTCGGGTTCGGAAGTATAAGCGGTTGTTTAGACCGCTTACCTTACGACCCTAGACAAGCACAAACTAATAGTGTCGAGTTAGACATGTCAAAACATGTTTAACTTACTGATTTGGTATCAAAACAAAGTGTTTTGATACCCTAAAGTAGTTCCGTTGCAAAATGCGTGCTAAAACGCATTTTGACCGAAACTTTGACTCGACACTACAACTAGTTAACGTGGTAATCAGCGGCTATAATCACGAAGGATTATAACTATCGTGATTACAATCACGTTTCAAAGTTCAATTGAACTTTGATTTGACCAATTGATGGTCAAAACCGAAAGTCAAACTGTTGGCCAAACGTTTGACTTTCTGCACTACATAAGGAAAAAGCAATAAAAAGAATGAAAGAAGCTCACTTAGGGTCCTTGCTATCTTTTCAACAAGAAGACAAAGTCCCAATTCAGCTTAGGAGAGCTCCAAAGCAGATGTGAAGGAGAGAAAGAATGAATGAGCAATGAACAAGTGAATGGAGTGGCCTATTTATACTTGTTGGTGATCAACAAGATCATGACAAGTGGTTTGTTTAGCCATTAAGCAATGAATCACAACCATACAAGTGTAATTGACAGCTATACTTTGCTTGGAGAGGTGCTAACTTGGTCACCACACAAAGGAATTGCAAGAAAGGTCCCTGAATTATCAAAATGATGCTGAAAACAATGTTTCTGCCCAGATGTGATGGTCGCGTAGTGCGACGGCATAGGCAGGGGATGCTCGCGCTACGCTACCATGTGTCTGATTCAGCAAGTTTCAAATAATTACAGTTTTGGTCCCTGCACGTGTTTAAAGCCTTTTTCGATGCGTTTAAACCTCGTTAACCTCATTTCAAGGCTCTAAAATGAAGTTAAAGTATAGGGGACTCAAAACATGCTCAAAAATGTCTCGGATGTCGGTTCGTTTGATCGTACAATCGCGTTGTTCGGTTAATTACGACGGAAGTCGTAACGAACGCAAAATCGTTCCAAACTAAGCGACGAATGGAATTTTTGCATGCCGATCACTAAAATAAAAATATTTTAATGTGTACAAAAATTTTGGATGTCCAGATGTGGTCAGAACGTAAGATATGCGCGAAAATGCAAACTTACGCCATTTTTGACACTTTTAGTCCCTGTAAGATCATATAGGCATGTTTTCGCACACCGAACCTATCAAAGCTTATTTCTAAGCCATGTTTAGGTTATATATAGTATGTTTAACTTATGATCAAGTTCTGGACTATAAGTTACCTTACGAATCGGTATAGTTTCGCAGTTTGACGCAAATAGTCCCTGCGATCGAATAAACTTGTTTTTGCCATACCAAACCTTCCAAAACTTATTTCTAAGTTATGTAAAGGTCATTTAAAGTATGTTAAGCCTATTTCACTATTCCGGAGTGTTTGTTGCGCTAAAACTGATTACGTTTACGCACCAGTGCGCATATAACTTTCCAGAAAGCGATTTAAAGCTCGGAATTGAACAAGAATTGATATGTGCAAAGGATACACATATTTATACAAATCCCAGGTATGAAACACAATGTTTCATAGGTTTGGCATTTGTTTGGTGTTCGTGGTGACACAGGTGTCACACTTGGTTTATATAGTTTTAACTTAACTTGGTGGCCAAGACATTACCATATTCATTATAATATAATTAGGAAACTTAACCAATTTAACCTACTTGTTAAATTTGGTCCCTCAAATTCATTGACTTGTGACTTGAAGTCCGCAAATTACTGACAATCACCCCTGTAATTTCGAACTCAAAATAGGTAGGCCTTCAACTCCAAACACATCTTCATTGTCTTGATTCTCTTGGAAGTCCTCTTGATCTCTAATTTTGTTTTTCGGCTCCTTCCAAGCTCGAACATTCTTGCGACCTTGTACTCGACTAGTCCTTTGAACACGATTCATCATTTGGTCATAAGAACTCGCACCACCATTGACTCGGCTGCGTTCTTGAGCACACACTCGCTTTCTTGGATCATTACACGTACTTCCTTGGGTTTGAATCCCATGCTTGACATTTTCTTTGAATTCTTGAACATTTTCCTTTAGACTTTGAATTTTGGGTTTCTTCATTAAACTTGGATCTTTGAGAAGATTCTGACTTGCACTTGGTGAATCATCTTTCAGTTCAACCCTTGGTACACATTTCATGTTAGCTTGTGTATCGGAACTTGCTATCTTGAGGTTGATCTTGTACAAACGGTTCTTTATCCTTGTCACCTTCATCATAAGCTTACCTGTATCATCATGAATGGTTAGCAAATCACATTTCATGTGAATGTCGTATCCACCTTCCGTTTCTTGGCCAAGACTTATGGTATTGCTTTACAAACTCGCAATGTAGTAAACATATGTCAATATGCACTTCTCCCCTGTTTTCCCTTCAAGTAATACCGATCCCTTTCCTCGTATATCAATACAAGATCCATCTCCAAACTTCACCTTTCCTGTGACACGTTCATTCAGTTCAAAGAAGTAAGCTTGATTGCTCACCATGTGATTTGATGCTCTGTTGTTGAGATACCAAGTGTCTTTCTCCATGGGATCGGTCTCGAAACGCTTCGGAATCACCCATTCTTTATTTAGAAAAACCGTCTCTTGATCAAATCTCGTCATAAACAATGATGGATCAAAATCGTCGGTTTTAGCTAAGTTAGCTTCTTCCTGTTTCGTTATACGATCCTGAAACCCTGATGCAAAGTGACCAAATTTATCACAATGGTAAAACTTGACCCATGATCATTGGTTATTCTTTGGCCCGCCTGCTTTAACCCATGATCTTGACCATCTCGACTTTAACTTCCATCTTGATTCGCATCATCGCGGTCTTGACTTCTACCTCGGTAACTTGAATCGCCTCGCCCATGCCCCCGCGTATTGTCATAGAGTTTATGATTCAAGGACGATTCACCATTGGCGAACATTAGATTACTTTGATTTTCTGCTAAAAACTCGATACCCTTAATCCGGTCTTCAAACATCTTCAGTCTACCGATTGCTACCTGAAACGTCATGGCCTTCAAATCTACGGATTGTTCAATTAAAGCTACAACTGGAACATACTTCCCTAAAACGGAGCCTAACAATTTTTTGGTAAGCTTTTTGTAATGGTAGGTGGTTCCCAAACTGGCTTCTTTGGTAACTAACTAGCTTATCCTACATGCAAAAGAATCAATCGTCTCTGTTTCTTTCATCTTTAAAGATTCGAACTCTATATCTAGTTGTTCAATCTTTGCCTCTAGAACTCTTTCAACCCCAATATACTGTTTCTTCAACGCTTCCCATATTTCCTTTGCAGTCTGATACTGAGCTATTTGAAACACGAGCTCTTCGGGTATTTCTTGAAGTAGAAGTGCAACTACCGTGTCATCCTTTTTGGCCTCTACCTCCTTTTCGCCTGGTTCTAAAGCTTGTTGTATTCCACGAACCTTGAATAACGCCTTGATATGAATCACCTAGATGTTGTAATTAGTTTCTGTTAACATTATACATTGTAAAGTTGTTGTACTCTGATTCTTAACCACAACTGGTAGTGGTCTGTCCTTGTCCACCATCGATTTTTGAAAAAAACTTTTCAGAACCGAACTGTCTACTCGCAAATTTTATCGCGACTCGCTCTCGGAAATCTCGGTCAAAAACTCAACTCGTTTAACCGAATAAAAAATACTTGAATTTAACCCACTTGCTCTAAAAAAATATTTAATGGTTAAACCCAAAGAAAAACAACTAGCCTTGTTGGGATTTTATTTTATTTTCTGTTGTTTAAACCCAAAGAAACACAACTAGCCTTGTTGGGATTTTATTTTATTCTTTGTTGAATTCCTACGTCATCAACAAAACAAATAAAAATCACCTTTGGAATTTTGTGTTGTTACCTTTAGTTTATTCAACAACCATCGTTACACAAATCGTTCTTTGTCACAGTTGTCACAACCCCCGACCCTACCATGGGCGGAAGCCGTGAACTAGTTTACAGGTGGTACCGGTGTTTATTAAATTGGCAGTGGAAAACATTATCTCTGATTTCACTAACTAATCCCCAAATGTAGCGAGAGATTAATACCGTTTCTGGCGATGCCACTGTTGGTACTATTCTTACATATTCGAAAAATTTGGTAGTAAATTCACGACAATTTACCCCAATCATCTTATGGTATAGGAATTTATTAGCTATTTGTTCCTTTTCATGAGGATGACATAATTTCCTTTCAATTATTTCTTTAAATTCATTCCATTCCATATTATAAACCATATCACTCCATTTTGATTGAAGAATGGTATTCCACCATTCTAACACTTCATCCTTGAAAATGTTAGAAGTATACATTATATTATCTTCTTCAACACATTTACTAATTTTTATCACTGCTTCAGTCTTCTCTAACCAGCATAAGGCTGAAATGGGTCCTTCATTACCAAAAAAATTGATTGGTTTATAGGATAAGAACAACCATAAGCGATGGTTTTCTTTCGTTTAGGAATTGGAGCTTTGACAAGAATGCCATTATATCCATTGACGCTGTGACTAGGCTCAGTGTGAGTACGTTTACTGCCTATAGTATTATTATTGTTTATAGACATAGGTTTCTTAATAGCTTCAACAATAAATGACATGGCATCAATTATTCCTTGTGCTACTATATGTTCTATTGCACTTTTATCTACGTGGTTTCCGTTATCATTATTAGCCTGAACTTCCTGATTTACTTCATTCGACATCTGATGTACTTCTTCCCATAGTGGTTTGGTAACGGGTATCTGAGCTGGTCCTTCTAATAATGTTATAGTGGCCTCCTGATTTTTCTTTTTCCTTCTTTTTTCTCTTTTTCCTTTATTAAACCAACCTTTTTTTTGGGTGGGAAGGTTTCAGTTGGTTGAGCTTGAAAAATAAAAGATCCTTCTGCATCTGCTTCTTATCGTGATACAGCTCTGGATGGTCCTTCGTCCATCTCCGAATCAAACATATGTTGGAAATCATCGGACACAATTTTGTCACTCGTACTATGGACACAGAAATTGTCAAAATAACACAAAAATCATATATATATATATTGAAAATTTATTATTATTATTATTATTATTATTATTATTATTATTATTGTTATTATTATTATTATTACAGAAGTAACACATAAGTTATTTTATATAAATTTCCTAACATTAATGTTTAAGTTTGGTATTAAAAGAACACCTAAATAGACTAAACCAGTGGCTTTGATACCACCTTCTGCCACAACCCCCGACCCTACCCTAGGCGGGAGCCGTGAACCAGTTAACAGGTGGTACCGGTGTTTATTAAATTTGCAGCGGAAAATATCATCAGGATCGTAGTTAGGAAATATTTCAGAGTTTGTAAAACACCAAACTTTAATATTAAACAAATGGGATAAAACCCATATTACATTCAACTATTTTTATAGGGATAAACCCTAATTGATAAAACATAATTTTCTTCTTTTATTCAGGTAATCATTGCCACTTTATTTAAGCCTTCAGTGCTCCATATCGGGCTTCTATTACTTTCACAATAAGTTACCTGAAACGCGTTTGACAACATTTTATCAGTGAAAAATACTGGTGAGTTCATTCAATTTTATAAAAAGACCACATTGTTATATTTTACTGTATCAAGGGTGATTACATTGTTTATTGTGACACCTCGTATTTTCGATCTTTCCATTTTTGGCTAGTCTACTTGTACTTTCTATTTTTGTAAGTTGTACCTTTGTGGTATTTGGTTTTATTCCCAAATTGTACTCGAGACTTGAAATCATAATGAAAGTGCATTATTTTATTCATATTTGTGTTTGAATACTATGTATTTTCAAAACAATTGATAACATGTTAAACTATGTTAAACACGTAAAAACAGTGAAAACACATCTTAATCTCAGCTCTCAAATTCATCATTGCCAAGAGATTACCCTAAACCGTACAAAAATCGGGAATTTATACGTTAATTCGGTAAAAATATCAAAATTTGGGTTAAAATAATTTTTATATTTTTTATTAATATTTTAAATAAGTAAACTAATAATTAAAATTAAATAAATAAATATTTAAAACTGAATTTTTTTATGATTTTTGATCATTTTGGTTAGTTAAACTAACCTGGTTAGCTAATCCTGGTTAAATCAGCTAACCAGGTTAATTTTATCAAAGGGCAGCACTAACTGAGTTAGAAAACTCAGTTAGTGACTAACCCAGTTAGTCAGGATATATGTTAGTAAAAAAAAGGGGGGTTGAACCGCGCGGGACAAGAATCGAACTCGGGACCATGCACTTAACAAACAAGCGACTAACCACTCGGCCGGGCATGCCACATCCGGCATATCTTGAAACCGAATGATATTTAACCGCTAATTAAATACGCTAACCGCCTAAACCGATCGTCTTCTCCGACTGTTGGCTTGTTTACCGGAAAACCGAGACCCTTCATGTTCGTAACCGACGTCCTACTTCTATATAAACCCGACTAACCTTCATGATCGTTCCTTCACACCCGAAACAAACCGAAACAAACCGCAACCGATTCGAGTCTTCGTTCACCTTCGCCGGAGAACCACCGATCACCACCTTCGCCGCTGCGAACCACCGGAAACCACCACCCACCGCCGTCTGTCGCCGTCTGCAAAAGTCCGGTACCCTCTTCTTTTCCGGCTTTACGTTTTTGGATTTCGATTTCTTTGTTTTGTGTTAATATTACTATTACAGTAATATAAATATTGTTAATATTATTAATATTATTATTACCTATTAGTATTATTATTATTAATATTATTATTATTATTAGATATTAATATTATCAGAAATATTGTTAAACAGATTTATTTCTAAATCTGAACTTTTAAAACAGAATTATTATTTCGGTTTTTTATATATAATCAGAATTTTTTTTACAAAATAAATCAGATTTATTTTTTTTAGAATTATTATTTAAAGTATTATTTAAAATCTGAATTATTATTCTTTATTTAATCAGATTTATTATTTTATTCAGAATTATTATAATAATCAGATTATTTTAAATATTCAGAATTATTATTTTATAATAATCGGAATTTTCATTTTATATATATATATATATATATATATATATATATATATAATCAGAATTATTATTTTACTATTTAAATCCGAATTATTAATCAGATTTATTATTTTATATAATCAGATTTATTATTTTAAATCAGCATTATTAATCTATATTATTGATATTAATAATAATCAGAATTATTACTTTATATATATATCAGAAATATTATTTTAAATACATAATAATCAGGAATTATTATTTATAAAATCCAGAATTTTAGTAATAATACTTATAATATTTTGGTAAAATCAGTAATATTATTATAATAATATATAAAAATCAGTATTTATTTTTACTCACTTATTTATAAATAAATTGTCATATATTTCATTAAATACAAAATATGGGATATATGATTGTTATTATAAAAATGTTAATATTATTTTTATAAAAGCCTTGTTATTTTAATAATCTCCAAATTCCTAATATTTATCAATCCTTAAAATTAATAGGGTAAATCTCTTGTGCACATACTCTTGGGCAAACCCTTGTTCTTAATCTTTTCCAAGAAAAACGCAACGCAACCTAAGGTGAGTATACATGACCCATTTTCTATTTTATCACATTTTGGGTGTTGTATGCATTTCTATATCAAACACTATGTTAAACATTTTTGCACCCTCAATCCACATTTTATGTGAATCTATTTGACTCATGTTAATCATGTTATGCTACTGTTAAACATTTATGACTGTGTGTTCATTAACTTTGCAAGCCTCCCCTAACAATGGCAGCGCTGTAGGTTGAGAAACGCCCCTCCCATAATATTATGGGTATTGTTAGGTTTATTCTATGTTACTCATGTTACCACCCTTCTAGGGTTAGGCTATGTTAATTGTGTTAAACTTTGGTTTGAACACATAGATATCATCGTTACGAGTATAACTGTTAATATGAAATCATATAGTCACGTGGATTTGAGCATGTTAATCTATTTCAAACATATTATACTATATTCAAACTTGTATACTCGCCAACATGTTTTGTTGACTTTATTTTAAATGCATACTGCAGGATGAGGAAGTCAAGATTTGAAGAAATGAATAGGATGGCCTAGAAACCTACTTTTGAAATAAACTATGTTTAATGTTTGTTATTTCCTTTTATGACAATGTATGAAACTTTTCAATTTTAATAAATGAAATTTAATTATATTGTCACATGTAGTGTTATGTTTTGAGCAATTTGTTCGTCTCATCCCGATGTTTCCGCCATCGGTTGGGGTGTGAAAGATTGGTACCAGAGCCATAACTATAGAGAATTAGGTAGGATTGCCTTACTTTTGCCTAGCCTATAGTAGGAGTACTCTGATACCAGATTGGTATCAGAGCCATAACTATAGGGAATTAGGAAAAGTAGGAATGCTTTTACCTAGTCTATAGTTTAGGAGCTTTCTCATTTATTTGCTGTTTAAGACAATATTCCCTTCTCTCTTCCTTGCTTCCCTCTATTCTTTTGGACTTCTAATATACAAGCCTTTCCTAAGGCTAACACAATACACACATGGAAGCTTTGAAGACACTCTTATAACACAATCGAAACGACTCATCAAAACAGGGGTGATTCCCACATTTGATGATGACTTTCACTCAGCTATACTTTGTATTTTGCACGAAATATACCCTCAAGTTAGGAGTGATATCCAAACCTTGATGGGAAATTTCCATTTCATACTCTGGTGGACCTTATCTTTTGATAAGTACTAACCACGTTAGGGTACGATGTTATTGAGTTAGAGGTGAAACTCATACCTTAATAACTAGTCCCATTCCTTGATTTTCAATCTCGCCAAAGTTTCGATTTTCCCAATCGATTAAGGACGTGTAGTAACTGGAAGGACAAATATCGTTAGTCGCTCCTCGATGAGAGTATTTGTCTATTAGGCCAAAGCACGTCTCCTTAATTCGAAAAGGATTTCGATTCACTTTGGAATAGTCTTATGTTACGTTCCGTGACAATCCATGTTTTTATGATAAATCTCTTTTTATGTTATCTCAATTATCATGTGATTTACATTTGAGCGTTATCTTCATTTCAAGTTTGGGAACACGAATCACGTTATTATCGCAATCTAAAACAATTAATAATTACTCCTTCATGAACAAACTAAATTCAATCTAAAACAATTAATAATTACTCCTTCATGAACAAACTAAATTTATCTTGCTTTCATCATACATGATATTCTATGTGTAACATCATGTTATCCTATGTGCAATGCTATGTTATTCTATGTGAAACTATTTGACAAATTATGTGAAAAACAATGTGCTATGTGATGCATACATGAAATCAATTTTCCTAAACAAAAACATTATGATTAAAGTCTCATCCATTCCTAGTTTTGAATTTCTAGATGTCGTCATCTCGTCAGTACTCTCACTCTCCCAGAAAATCCAAGGCTAACTCCAAAAAGAAAATGATGACGTTCATGGCAAATCAGATTGCCAGAATCGTGCCAAAGATAGTGTCTGAGATTCAAGCCTCTAGCACTCCAAATCATTCTGGTGATTCTCGCGTAGTTCAGCCTAAACCAGTCTCATTCAACTACAAACACTTCACTGCTTGTAACCCCAAAACTTTCACTGGGAAGGATGGTGTGACAGCTATGTTGGAATGGTTTGACAGCATAGAGGTCACATTCATAAATAGTGAATGCCCAGAGGAACTCAAGGTTCGAAGTGCCACTGGTGTCTTCCAAGCCAGGGCACTAGACTGGTGGACTAACGAGAGAAACATTCGATCCAATGAACTAGCCTACGCGTTGTCTTGGGAAGAACTCAAACAGCTTATGATGGAGGAATTCTGCCCTCCTCATGAGCAGCAGAAGTTAGAAGAAGAGTTCTGGACTCTCAAACAAATTGGAGATGAAAACCTTGCATACACTACCCGGTTCAAGCAGTTGTGTTTTATCGTGCCTCATTTGGTGTTGACCACAGAACGCACCATTCGGAAATATATAAATGGGTTGCCTCCTACGATGCGTGATACCATCGAAGCAGCCAAACTTGACAACATCGAGGCTGTCTATCGTCTAGCAGCTAGCCTAAACAACAATCGCGTTCGCGATAAACAAATTGCAACATCCACCAAGATAGCCAACCAGATTACCACTAACACTGAAGCCCAAGCAAGTGGCAGCGAAGGCAGGAAACGAAAGTTCCAACACCAAGAGTCAGTCAACAAAGTACGCGCATGCTACAAGTGTGGAGACACTACACCCCTTCGCCCACAATGTCCTCTATGGAATCAAGAACGACAGCAAACCCAAGACGACAACGAAGTCACTGATGGTACGCTTTTTCTTTAACAACCCTATTACCTCGATACTCGCGTAAGGATTTGTATTTGTTAAATTTGAATCTATGTTAAACTGTACTCACTCGAAACTCCCCAAGTCATTCCTAGTCAAAATTTCTGATGGCAAGTCCATCACTGTTGATTTTACGTTTCTCGTTATTACTTCCTCGCACTCAACATCCATGTTGTGACCATTACTTTACTCTTCGTTCAGTCCTTTCTCTTTAAGATTTCGAGGACGAAATCTCCTAAAGTAGGGGAGACTGTGACACCTCGTATTTTCGATCTTTCCATTTTTGGCAAGTCTACTTGTACTTTCTATTTTTGTAAGTTGTACCTTTGTGGTATTTGGTTTTATTCCCAAATTGTACTCGAGACTTGAAATCATAATGAAAGTGCATTATTTTATTCATATTTGTGTTTGAATACTATGTATTGTCAAAACAATTGATAACATGTTAAACTATGTTAAACACGTAAAAACAGTGAAAACACATCTTAATCTCAGCTCTCAAATTCATCATTGCCAAGAGATTACCCTAAACCGTACAAAAATCGGGAATTTATACGTTAATTCGGTAAAAATATCAAAATTTGGGTTAAAATAATTTTTATATTATTTTATTAATATTTTAAATAAGTAAACTAATAATTAAAATTAAATAAATAAATATTTAAAACTGATTTTTTTTTATGATTTTTGATCATTTTGGTTAGTTAAACTAACCTGGTTAGCTAATCCTAGTTAAATCAGCTAACCAGGTTAATTTTATCAAAGGGCAGCACTAACTGAGTTAGAAAACTCAGTTAGTGACTAACCCAGTTAGTCAGGATATATGTTAGTAAAAAAAAAGGGGTGGTTGAACCGCGCGGGACAAGAATCGAACTCGGGACGATGCACTTAACAAACAAGCGACTAACCACTCGGCCGGGCATGCCACATCCGGCATATCTTGAAACCGAATGATATTTAACCGCTAATTAAATACGCTAACCGCCTAAACCGATCGTCTTCTCCGACTGTTGGCTTGTTTACCGGAAAACCGAGACCCTTCATGTTCGTAACCGACGTCCTACTTCTATATAAACCCGAGTAACCTTCATGATCGTTCCTTCACACCCGAAACAAACCGAAACAAACCGCAACCGATTCGAGTCTTCGTTCACCTTCGCCGGAGAACCACCGATCACCACCTTCGCCGCTGCGAACCACCGGAAACCACCACCCACCGCCGTCTGCCGCCGTCTGCAACAGTCCGGTACCCTCTTCTTTTCCGGCTTTACGTTTTTGGATTTCGATTTCTTTGTTTTGTGTTAATATTACTATTACAGTAATATAAATATTGTTAATATTATTAATATTATTATTACCTATTAGTATTATTATTATTATTAATATTATTATTATTAGATATTAATATTATCAGAAATATTGTTAAACAGATTTATTTCTAAATCTGAACTTTTAAAACAGAATTATTATTTCGGTTTTTTATATATAATCAGAATTTTTTTTAACAAAATAAATCAGATTTATTTTTTAGAATTATTATTTAAAGTATTATTTAAAATCTGAATTATTATTCTTTATTTAATCAGATTTATTATTTTATTCAGAATTATTATAATAATCAGATTATTTTAAATATTCAGAATTATTATTTTATAATAATCAGAATTTTCATTTTATATATATATATATATCTATATAATAATCAGAATTATTATTTTACTATTTAAATCTGAATTATTAATCAGATTTATTATTTTATATAATCAGATTTATTATTTTAAATCAGCATTATTAATCTATATTATTGATATTAATAATAATCAGAATTATTACTTTATATGTATATATCAGAAATATTATTTTAAATACATAATAATCAGGAATTATTATTTATAAAATCCAGAATTTTAGTAATAATACTTATAATATTTTGGTATAATCAGTAATATTATTATAATAATATATAAAAATCAGTATTTATTTTTACTCACTTATTTATAAATAAATTGTCATATATTTCATTAAATACAAAATATGAGATATATGATTGTTATTTTAAAAATGTTAATATTATTTTTATAAAAGCCTTGTTATTTAAATAATCTCCAAATTCCTAATATTTATCAATCCTTAAAATTAATAGGGTAAATCTCTTGTGCACATACTCTTGGGCAATCCCTTGTTCTTAATCTTTTCCAAGAAAAACGCAACGCAACCTAAGGTGAGTATACATGACCCATTTTCTATTTTATCACATTTTGGGTGCTGTATGCATTTCTATATCAAACACACTATGTTAAACATTTTTGCACCCTCAATCCACATTTCATGTGAATCTATTTGACTCATGTTAATCATGTTATGCTACTGTTAAACATTTATGACTGTGTGTTCATTAACTTTGCAAGCCTCCCCTAACAATGGCAGCGCTGTAGGTTGAGAAACGCCCCTCCCATAATATTATGGGTATTGTTAGGTTTATTCTATGTTACTCATGTTACCACCCTTCTAGGGTTAGGCTATGTTAATTGCGTTAAACTTTGGTTTGAACACATAGATATCATCGTTACGAGTATAACTGTTAATATGAAATCATATAGTCACGTGGATTTGAGCATGTTAATCTATTTCAAACATATTATACTATATTCAAACTTGTATACTCGCCAACATGTTTTGTTGACTTTATTTTAAATGCATACTGCAGGATGAGGAAGTCAAGATTTGAAGAAATGAATAGGATGGCCTAGAAACCCACTTTTGAAATAAACTATGTTTAATGTTTGTTATTTCCTTTTATGATAATGTATGAAACTTTGCAATTTTAATAAATGAAATTTAATTATATTGTCACAGGTAGTGTTATGATGTTTTGAGCAATTTGTTCGTCTCATCCCGATGTTTCCGCCATCGGTTGGGGTGTGACAGATTGGTATCAGAGCCATAACTATAGAGAATTAGGTAGGATTGCCTTACTATTGCCTAGCCTATAGTAGGAGTACTCTGATACCAGATTGGTATTAGAGCCATAACTATAGGGAATTAGGAAAAGTAGGAATGCTTTTACCTAGTCTATAGTTTAGGAGCTTTCTCATTTATTTGCTGTTTAAGACAATATTCCCTTCTCTCTTCCTTGCTTCCCTCTATTCTTTTGGACTTCTAATATACAAGCCTTTCCTAAGGCTGACACAATACACACATGGAAGCTTTGAAGACACTCTTATAACACAATCGAAACGACTCATCAAAACAGGGGTGATTCCCACATTTGATGATGACTTTCACTCAGCTATACTTTGTATTTTGCACGAAATATACCCTCAAGTTAGGAGTGATATCCAAACCTTGATGGGAAATTTCCATTTCATACTCTGGTGGACCTTATCTTTTGATAAGTACTAACCACGTTAGGGTACGATGTTATTGAGTTAGAGGTGAAACTCATACCTTAATAACTAGTCCCATTCCTTGATTTTCAATCTCGCCAAAGTTTCGATTTTCCCAATCGATTAAGGACGTGTAGTAACTGGAAGGACAAATATCGTTAGTCGCTCCTTGATGAGAGTATTTGTCTATTAGGCCAAAGCACGTCTCCTTAATTCGAAAAGGATTTCGATTCACTTTGGAATAGTCTTATGTTACGTTCCGTGACAATCCATGTTTTTATGATAAATCTCTTTTTATGTTATCTCAATTATCATGTGATTTACATTTGAGCGTTATCTTCATTTTAAGTTTGGGAACACGAATCACGTTATTATCGCAATCTAAAACAATTAATAATTACTCCTTCATGAACAAACTAAATTTATCTTGCTTTCATCAAATACCCAATAAGTATTTGTCACACGGTGACAGTTCCGATGTGACAGTGGTCATATCATTCATTGGCTAACTTTCGTCCAGTAGTGAAGATTATCAAGTAGTGTATACAAAACACCACATACCGGCAGTAATTTCAGATTACAAAAACTTAATCACTGTAAGTATAACTGAAAAACATTTAGGGTTTTGAAATGCATTTGGTAAAAAAAGAAAGAATGACTCACTTTTTGGTTTTAGGGTTTTAACTTAAAGCTTCCTGGTGCTAATCCTGGGTTCCTAATAAAAATACAATGCAACACGTGTCAGTGTAACAACCCAACTCAAACTTTTAACGATACTATAACAACTCTCCTAAAATCATTATAACATCCCCATAAGTCCTAAAATACACCCCGTACACGAAATATAGGCCTGAAATACCTTTAAATTAAAAAAATCAAATAAAATCAAATCTAGTGGGCCCTCGCGGGGCGCGACGCAGACAACAGAGATGTCGCGGGCCGCGACAGCTGGCCACCCGCCCACACCCCCTGCCGCCATGTGTCATGATGCGTGTCGAGGCTAGTCCTCGAGTCAGCCAAGCTAGGGCTTACCCTATAGGCTCTCGCGGGGCGCGAAGACCCCCTTTGTTTCTTTTGCGGGGAACGAGAAAGAGGCTGATCAGTCCTATAAATAGAGGAGATCGGCTTCAGTCATTCCTCGTTCAAATTTTCGATCTCTCTCTCAAATTCTGAATATTAAAAGTAATTTCCGGGGTATTATACCCACTAAAAAGCGAAGCTCTGCCTCGTTGTAAGTATTATTACCCCCGGTTACGTATTAGTTACTCTGCTTGATTGATCTAGAGCTCCGTAACTGTAACAACCGTCAATAAAACTCGTAATTAGAATAATAATTATCCAATAAGAAAATCCTAATTAAGACACCCAAGTAATTTGGCGTAAACCCTGAAATTTCCGGAACAATCGGAATCAGGATCAGGGCCCCTAAAACTCGAGGGGGGCAAACCCTAATTGATAATTATCTAATTAAAATCATTGCTAAATGCTGATTGGCTGAATTTTTGACTCACCAAAGCTAAGACCCGAACTCAGCTAGGCTAGGAAATAGGTTGCACCCTTTACGGACCGTAAAGGTTGGTCCTTACGGACCGTAAGCAGACCAGGTTCCCTTACGGACCGTAAGGGTTAGGTCATACGTTCCGTAAGCGAGTCGAATTTCTGGCTATAAATAGCCGACCTTGGCACTTAACTGTTGAAACAAAAGCGACGTAGAATCGCTGTCTGTACGTCGAGTTAGATCGATTACAGTCCACAATACACACACACGATCACGAAACGCTGCCGCAAACAGGGTAATAACTCGATCGCTATTACGATTCAACGTCCGATCGATTATAACTATCCAACGATAGTCCGGGTGCTGCTCAATTGAGCTTGTACTTTGATTATTCGTCGTGATTTCGACTTGAATATTTGAGTGCTGTTCGAATTCGGACTATGCTCTGTTATTCGTTGTGAATCCGATTGAATTATCGAGTATTGCACTGATTAATCGTTGTGAGGGTTTAATCTCGTGAATTGACGTAACTGCTGTATTAGTTACTAACCTGCCTGTGTGTGCATTGTGTTAAACTAGGTGTAATCAAGGCTAATCAGTAGGCTTATATCTATTGCTCGTTAATCTGCAATGTGAGTCATTCTTCTTTTAAACTGTTTTCTCACAGTTTGTGAGTAAGTTTACAAAACTCCAAGTTATCTTCAAAGGTTATAATTACAGGGATTAAGTCTATGTAATCACCATATTACAGCCGGTATGTGGGGTTTTGTATACATTACTTATTTCCCGTCACACTTGGACAAACGGGTGGCCAAGGGGTGATCTGACCACAGTCACAGACACCATTGGACAAATGGGCTAGCCAATGGATGGTCGAGTGACAAATACTGTGGGTAGTTAGTTTGATATCAGAAACATTGTAATTCCCCTTAATACTGTAATTTATAACTAACGGGTCGTTTTAGAAAACAGAATGATTCACTCAGTATTTCCCCGCTGACAAAACCTTTTTCAAACATGTTTCAGGTGATCTGTGTGATCCAGGAAAAGTGCAGTAAAGCACTACAAGCTCAGAGAAGTGGCTCATTGTAAATAAATAAATAAAGAAACTTGTTTTGGCAAATAATGATTTCTGTGTGAAATCAACTTATTGTAAATTATGGGAATTTATCCCTAACAACTTTGTGTAATATATTAAACGAGTATTTTACGGTGAAAAGATCCTGTAATAAAAGACTTCCGCCGCCGCATAAATCAGATACCACGGGTACCACTGGAACTGCCTCGCGGCCCCCGACTCCGGCCAGGGTGGGTCGGGGAGCCGTGACAGTAGAAGGTGGTATCAGAGCTAATAATTAATAACTATTGAGCCACTGATCGAGCCACTGATTTAAGCCTATTACGGAATTAAGTATTTGACAAAATACTTAATTTTACTAGTTATCATTCTGAGATTATTTGTTGTATTAACTGATTATTTGTTAGTTACAGTATGGGTAAACAAAAGCTGTCTGCTATCTATCACAAATTAGATATTGCATCTTCTTCTAAAAACCCAGTAAACCTAGAAGAAGGAATCTTTGTCCGCAAGGCAAACTATGAGAATCCTCTTTCCCCAGAGAAAAGGGATTCGATACTTAAAAAGAGTCAGGAGAAAAAGAAACCCCGAACCAAGAGAGTTAGGTTTAACCCAGAAGTTCAAGAATTGGGTAATAGTACACCTTGGGAAGATAAAATAGACAAGAAATGGGCAAATCTCTATATGCTAGCTACTGTAGCAGAAAATGCCAACCTCTAAATATCTGATAAATTGGGTCTAGTAAGAGAAATCACAATCCAGTAAATAAATAAAATCCTAGTGTGTTTATTTCTGTTGTCTTCTGTATAAATTATGCAATAAAACTTCAGTGTTTGTTTGTTAAACTTT
Source organism: Helianthus annuus (assembly GCF_002127325.2). Taxonomy (NCBI): domain Eukaryota; kingdom Viridiplantae; phylum Streptophyta; class Magnoliopsida; order Asterales; family Asteraceae; genus Helianthus; species Helianthus annuus. The sequence continues at coordinate 99,361,414 of NC_035447.2, read as the reverse complement.
GTTCCAAAGTTTTAACATTACATTCTTGTATTTTGCATATATACTATGCAGCATGAATGAGATGTCGGAAGCATTCCAAAATCTCAACTTATATCCAGTGCCTATCGAAGTCTCTCACGACTTTACTGGTTACATTGCTGACATAGAAGAACCTGTGGAATTCAAAGCTCCACCGCTGGAAAAAGCCAAACCTAAAAAGAAAAGAAGATACGTAGGGTGGAGGAAAGTACGCCGTAGAAAACCAGCCACTAGAAGACTTCCCAAAATAGAAAACCCTGTGAGCATGAACAAGGGAAAGGAAATAGAAACTGGAGAAAGTTCGAAACCACCAGAAAAGGAATTAGGAATAGACCTAGAGCAAAAGGGAATAGAGATCGGAGAAAGCTCTAAACAGTCTGAGGAAATCACGTTCCAGGACGAAATAGATCGCCTACTGGATAATTGTGATGTTTTAGAGCCTATCAACGATAATCTCTTCTCTTACCCGGCTACAGCCCAATTCCCACTAAACCTAGGACCAGCTATTCCAGACCCACTAGTTCACACCAGACCATTAGGCCAAATGGAGGAATGGTGGACTAATGACTGGCAATTCCAAAATATAGTTAATAGTCCCTATAGTTTTCTCCCGCAGTTTGATCCAGAACCTATCCCTAATCCGCCAATGAGCTATGAAAATTTAGCTGAGTTACGTCAGTTTGGTGAAGAACTGATAGGCACCGGGAATAGGATCAGGGAAATGGGGGAGCAGATCTCTTGGAAGTACGACGAGAGGGAGCGTCGTTACTAAAACTGCCAGTGAACCAAAAGATAGGAAAGGCTGGAAAAAGTTTGTCTGTATTATAACTAACATAGTAAAACTAATTCTGTAAAATGGGCAATAAAACTTTGTAAGATACGGTGTGTACGGAGGCATATACAATATACAATAACAAAATGAAAGTCGAGAAATCGACAATTTTGGTTATGTTTGTATGTTGTAGTAATTTATGTGTTTATCTGTGCAAATTTGTTAGTAATAAGTTAGACACTAATAAATTTCTACTAATTACAGATGGAAAACGCTAATAATGAACCAATTAATGAAGTAAATCAATCTGAGCAAGAACCGGAAGATCAATATATAACCCGACAAGATATTGAGCACTTTATCGCCCAAGGAATAGCCCATGCTATTCCAGAAATTGTGGCTGCTGTTCAGAAATCTGCCGAACCACAATTAATTCCTAGTAAACGTATTCCAGAAGATAACGGCAGTAACAGCATAAATGGAGGCGGCAATCATGACAATCATGATCCGCAACAGGCCCCACTCCCTAAGAGGATAAAAGCTGCAACGCCTGGTTGCACTTACAAAGAGTTTCTTGCTTGCAAACCTATTGAATTTGCAGGTAACGAAGGGGCAACTGCAACACTGCGTTGGTTAGAGAAAACCGAAGCAGTGATTGCAATAAGCAAATGTGCCAAAGAGGATCAAGTGATGTATGCATCAAATCTGTTCAAAGAAGGAGCACTAGAATGGTGGAACACGGTCATCCAGGCAAAAGGAAGAAGGATAGCCTATGCCATGAGTTGGGGATAATTTAAGAATCTGGTAGAAAGAAAATTCTGTCCCGAATATGAAAAAGATCAAATGGCAAACAAATTCCTAAGTCACCACATGACAGGGGTAGATTGCCGGGGCTATACTTCGACATTCTTTGAATACGCAAGGGTGGTGCCAACACTGGCTTCGCCAGAACCGGTACTTATTTCCCGTTACATCTGGGGGTTAATTAGTGAAATCCGAAACATCGTTAAAGCTGCGAGACCTCGTACCATTGACGATGCGGTAGAATTAGCTAACACCCTAACGGATGAATTGATGCGCACAAGAGAAGAAGACCGGAAGAAGGAAATAGCTCAGAAGATTACCCAAGGATTTCGTATGGGTAATATCAAGAAAAGAGGAACAGGGCAATCCTCATCACCTCCTTTCTGCAGAAATTGCAAAAAGAAGCATTATGGACAATGCAATATAGTTTGCAATTTTTGCAAGGCAAAAGGACATCGTGAGGAAGACTGCAGGAAGAAAACAAGAATTTGTTATAACTGCAGAGAAAGGGGACATTTTCAATCCGAATGTCCTAAGCTAACTAAACCAGTAGACAACAAAGCGAAACCCACTGAAGGAGCAACCAAGAAAAATGCGCGTGCATTCCAGCTGACCACTCAAGAAGCCGAACTCATTCCAGATGTGATAGCCGGTACGTTCCTAGTACATGACGTATTTGCAAAAGTATTATTTGACTCTGGTGCGAACCAAAGTTTTATTAATACTTCATTTTGTCAAGCTCTTAAGTTACCTTTAACCACTCTTAGGCAAATTTTCACAGTTGAAACCGCAGAAGGAAATTCTGTGAAAATAGATAAAATCTGGCAAGAAGGAAAAATAGAACTATTAGGCCATAAATTTTCTGCAAATTTGTTACCAATGAATTTAGCCGGATTCGATGTAGTATTAGGAATGGATTGGTTAATAGCCAACCATGCACGAATCCTATGTGATAAAAATGCAGTAGAAATTCAATCCCCTTCAGGAGAAGTAATTTTAATTACTTGAAATAAACCTCGAAAGCCACTGAAATTTATTTCAGTAATGAAATTGGTAAGCTATTCGAGAAAGCAGGAAATGGTGTATATGATTTCAGTAATCATTAACACTAAAGATAAGGAACTTCAGGATATTCCAATAGTCTCAGAATACCCAGACGTTTTTCCAGAAGAATTACCTGGATTACCACCTGATAGAGAAGTAGAATTTAGAATTCATTTAATTCTAGGTACTGCACCAATAGCCAAAGCACCATATAGATTAGCACCTACCGAAATGCTAGAATTGAAAAAGCAATTAGATGAATTATTAAGCAAAGGATTCATACAACCGAGTTCATCCCCTTGGGGTGCACCAGTATTGTTTGTGAAAAAGAAAGATGGATCGATGAGAATGTGTATCGATTATAGAGAATTGAATAAGGTTACGATTATGAATCGATACCCATTACCTAGGATTGATGATCTTTTTGATCAACTGCAAGGAGCTAGGTATTTCTCTAAGATAGATTTAAGATCTGGATATCATCAGCTGAAAGTACAAGAAGAAGACATACCTAAAACTGCCTTCAGAACTAGGTATGGTCATTATGAGTTTTACAGTCATGCCCTTTGGATTAACGAATGCCCCAGCAGCATTCATGGACATGATGAATCGAATCTGTAAACCATACTTGGATAAATTTGTGATCGTTTTCATCGACGACATACTTATTTATTCCAAAAGCCAAAAAGAACATTGTGAACACTTACACGTTCTCTTAACTTTGTTAAGAAAAGAAAGGATTTATGCCAAATTCTCAAAATGTGAATTTTGGCTACAAGAAGTACAATTCTTAGGTCATGTGATAAATCATGAAGGTATCCATGTAGATCCTGCTAAGATAGAAGCAATTACAAAGTGGAAAGTCCCACAAACAGCTATGGAGATAAGAAGTTTTCTAGGCTTAGCTGGATACTATAGACGATTTATCAAAGATTTCTCTAAGATAGCCGTACCTTTAAATAAGTTAACCTGTAAAGCTGCTAAGTTTGAATGGGGACCTAGACAAGAAGAGGCTTTTAAGATTTTAAAGCATCGATTGACGAATGCACCAATCTTAGCTTTACCAGAAGGAACAGAAGATTTTGAAGTATATTGTGATGCTTCAAAATTAGGCTATGGATGTGTGTTAATGCAACGCAAGAAGGTAATTGCGTATGCTTCTAGACAATTGAAAAAGCATGAAGAAAATTATACGACTCATGATCTAGAATTTGGAGCCATAATTTTTGCCCTTAAGATATGGAGACATTATCTGTATGGAAGTAAGTTTACTGTTTATACAGATCATAAGAGTTTAAGATATATATTTGGGCAAAAAGAGTTAAACATGAGGCAAAGAAGATGGATGGAGATGCTAAGCGATTACGACTGTGATATCCAATATCACGAAGGAAAGGCAAATGTAGTTGCAGATGCCTTAAGTCGCAAGTACCATGAGAAACAGAAACGAGTCCGTGCTCTGAGGTTAAATCTACAAGTAGATTTAATAGCACAAATCAAAGAAGTTCAGAAAACAGCAATCAAAGATGATGCTGAAGGAATGAAAGGTTACCTAAAAGAATTAGAACAAGAAAATAATGGAATTTGGAAATTCCATAAGAAACAAATTTGGGTACCTAAGCAAGGAGAGTTAAGAAATAAGATTTTAGAAGAAGCTCATAAATCTAGGTATACCATGCACCCAGGAAACAATAAAATGTACCAAGATTTAAGGAATAATTTCGGGTGGATAGGAATGAAAAAGGATATAGCCGAATACGTATCCAAGTGTTTAACTTGTTCACAAGTTAAAGCCGAACATCAGAAACCTTCAGGACTACTCCAACAGTTAGAAATGCCTGTATGGAAATGGGAACTCATAACAATGGATTTTGTTACTAAGTTACCCAGAACCAGAAAAGGTAATGATGCTATTTGGGTAATTGTCGATCGATTAACCAAATCAGCTCATTTTCTACCAATGAAAGAAACCTTTAGCATGGAAAGATTAGCGCAACTGTACGTGGACGAAGTAGTATCCTTACATGGAGTTCCGCTCTCCATTGTATCGGATAGAGATAGTCGATTTACTTCTCATTTTTGGAAAAGTTTTCAGAAAGCAATGGGAACTCGACTAAATCTAAGTACTGCTTATCATCCACAAACAGATGGACAGAGTGAAAGGACAATACAAACTCGAGAAGACATGCTCCGAGCATGTGTAATTGACTTTGGTGGTAATTGGGATAGCCATTTACCATTAATTGAATTCTCCTATAACAATAGTTATCATTCGAGCATCGAAGCTGCTCCATTCGAAGCACTGTATGGACGCAAGTGCAGAACTCCCGTATGTTGGGCAGAAATAGGAGAAAGTCAATTATCGGGTCCAGAGATTGTGCAAGAAACTACTGACAAGATATCGCAAATCAAGGAAAGACTGAAAACTGCTAGAGATCGTCAGAAAAGCTATGCAGATAATCGTCGTAAGCCTTTAGAATTTCAAGTAGGAGATAAAGTACTTTTAAAAGTTTCTCCTTAGAAAGGAGTAGTACGATTCGGTAAGAAAGGAAAGCTAAGTCCAAGGTACGTTGGACCATTCCCCGTGATTCAACGAATAGGACCAGTAGCTTATCGTTTACAACTACCAGAAGAATTAGCGGGAGTACATGATGTATTTCATGTATCCAATCTCAAGAAATGTTTATCAGATGAATCCCTGATAGTCCCTCTTCAGGATGTAGAAGTAAATGAAAAGCTGAAATTCATAGAGAAACCATTGGCGATCGAAGATCGAAAAGTCAAATTCCTCAAGCATAAACGACTGGTATTGGTCAAAGTCAAATGGAATTCAAAGAGAGGACCAGAATACACTTGGGAGCTGGAATCAGAAATGAAGCGAAAGTATCCTCATCTCTTCCAATAAATCTCGAGGACGAGATTTTTCTTATGGTGGGGAGGATGTAACAACCGTCAATAAAACTCGTAATTAGAATAATAATTATCCAATAAGAAAACCCTAATTAAGACACCCAAGTAATTTGGCGTAAACCCTGAAATTTCCGGAACAATCGGAATCAGGATCAGGGCCCCTAAAACTCGAGGGGGGCAAACCCTAATTGATAATTATCTAATTAAAATCATTGCTAAATGCTGATTGGCTGAATTTTTGACTCACCAAAGCTAAGACCCGAACTCAGCTAGGCTAGGAAATAGGTTGCACCCTTTACGGACCGTAAAGGTTGGTCCTTACGGACCGTAAGCAGACCAGGTTCCCTTACGGACCGTAAGGGTTAGGTCATACGGTCCGTAAGCGAGTCGAATTTCTGGCTATAAATAGCCGGCCTTGGCACTTAACTGTTGAAACAAAAGCGACGTAGAACCACTGTCTGTACGTCGAGTTAGATCGATTACAGTCCACAATACACACACACACGATCACGAAACGCTGCCGCAAACAGGGTAATAACTCGATCGCTATTACGATTCAACGTCCGATCGATTATAACTATCCAACGATAGTCCGGGTGCTGCTCAATTGAGCTTGTACTTTGATTATTCGTCGTGATTTCGACTTGAATATTTGAGTGCTGTTCGAATTCGGACTATGCTCTGTTATTCGTTGTGAATCTGATTGAATTATCGAGTATTGCACTGATTAATCGTTGTGAGGGTTTAATCTCGTGAATTGACGTAACTGCTGTATTAGTTACTAACCTGTCTGTGTGTGCATTGTGTTAAACTAGGTGTAATCAAGGCTAGTCAGTAGGCTTATATCTATTGCTCGTTAATCTGCAATGTGAGTCATTCTTCTTTTAAACTGTTTTCTCACAGTTTGTGAGTAAGTTTACAAAACTCCAAGTTATCTTCAAAGGTTATAATTACAGGGATTAAGTCTATGTAATCACCATATTACAGCCGGTATGTGGGGTTTTGTATACATTACTTATTTCCCGTCACACTTGGATAAACGGGTGGCCAAGGGGTGATCTGACCACAGTCACAGACACCATTGGACAAATGGGCTAGCCAATGGATGGTCGAGTGACAAATACTGTGGGTAGTTGGTTTGATATCAGAAACATTGTAATTCCCCTTAATACTGTAATTTATAACTAACGGGTCGTTTTAGAAAACAGAATGATTCACTCAGTATTTCCCCACTGACAAAACCTTTTTCAAACATGTTTCAGGTGATCTGTGTGATCCAGGAAAAGTGCAGTAAAGCACTACAAGCTCAGAGAAGTGGCTCATTGTAAATAAATAAATAAACTTGTTTTGGCAAATAATGATTACTGTGTGAAATCAACTTATTGTAAATTATGGGAATTTATCCCTAACAACTTTGTGTAATATATTAAACGAGTATTTTACGGTGAAAAGATACTGTAATAAAAGACTTCCGCTGTCGTATAAATCAGATACCACGGGTACCACTGGAACTGCCTCGCGGCCCCCGACTCCGGCCAGGGTGGGTCGGGGAGCCGTGACAGTAACGCATGTCTTGGCTCTGCCCAACTCAGTCGTTGGAGTTCTGTTTCGGGGGGAGGGTATAGCTAATGTAAATTTGGGTTATTATACTAACGTGTGTGCATTGTTTAAATTAATAGATTATAACTAGGAAATCACAAGGAAACACCTAAGTTAGCAATGTGAGTAATCCTCTTTTTGTGAAACCTTTTTGTGAGTTAATCCTTCTTTTTGTAAGCTGTTTTTACAAAACCTCAATTGTTTTTATCTTATAATTAACAGTGATTGGGTATTTGTAATTCTACAATTATCATCGGTATGTTGGGGTTTTGTATACAAAATTTGTTACTACACTGTGAGTAGTAACATTACCACAAGTCAGGATTGACAGTACCGTGGGTGGTAATTAAAGTAGAGATAAACAAATGTAATTGCTGGATTGCCCTCAATGCTGTGAAATGATAAAACCTGTTTTGATTAAACTGGAATTTACTCGCCAGTATTTCTTGCTGATAAAATGTTTTTAAACGCGTTTTAGGTAACAAAATATGAAAGCCAATTAGAAGCCAGCTGGAGAGCACTGAAGACTTGGAAAAGTGGCTATAAAAGTTACCTAGATAAAGAATAAGTTTTATTTCAATAAATTAGGGTTTATCCCTAAAAACATGTTTGTAATAGAAACTTGGGTTTTCCCATGTATTTATTAATTATAAAAATGTGGTGTTTTACTCTGATAAACCATTTCCTAACTACAGTCCTGATGAAATTTCCGCTGCTAAAATTAATAAACACCGATACCACCGGCTCTGAGTAGCTCGCGGCCGCCTGCCTTCTGGGGTAGGGGTCGGGGGTTGCGACAGATACATCACGAGATCAAAACTCCAACGTAGTTAACAAAGTATAGCCTTATTCAGGTAGCATTTTGGCATCCTTTGCTGGGTTTCAGATTGATCGGACAGGGTATCGAATTAGTGATCAGGGGTTAAAACACTTACAACGGGCCAAAGTTTAGGATTTCAGTATATCGGGTATAAAAGCAATAGAGCAGAGAGAGCAGGAGAGAAAGAAAAGTGTGAGCAAATTTGGAAAGCTCACTCTCTGCCTTTTTATAGTTGAAGTATGGAGGCTTATCAAATTTACTACGTCAATTTTATTCTTTCTTATCTTCCTAAAGTTAGACACGTACACACAAAAATTCATATATGTGTTAATTTTTTTTTATTTTCTATAATAGAATTAATTCAGCTGCTTCACTCATTTATTGTTTATAACTTCTAAAATATGACGTTTTATAAAACGACGAATATGTTATTAGAACGGGCATATTTTTATCTACATTTTGACCTAAGTTTCGTTAAAAACAGAGTAAGGTCAATTATAATATATTTATTATTTAATTATTAAACGATTTCTATGTTCGTCTAGCTACCTCATATTTCTAACAATCAACTTACTCGTAATCTACCCGTTTAATAATATAAGTTTTATATACTATATTTTAATCTATAAAAAAATGGAAATGTTACAATAGTCGATTTCCTATCAGAAACCCTTTAGTCCGGATTGACGTTGTACGACAACAGGGAACTTTCGCATCCGGCATTTTAATTATCGCCGCCTCTAGAATGAAGTTGTGACAAACCTGGTTCGAACCCAATCGAAAATTTTGTTGTCTTTGAGTTGTTGCCGCTATCTTTCGGTCATAAATACCTCTCGTAAAAACCGAAAACCTGTTGTGTGAAACGGATTCGAACACCAACCCGAATTGTTCTATTTAGTCGCTGTGCTAAGTTCGATCTCAAGCTATTGAGTTAACTTTCGTTTTACTCCTTGTAGTTTGGTCATTTTATTGGTTTTGCCCCAATAGCTTAGAAAGTGCAATTTTCCTCCTTGATGTTTTGAGTTTGTCGTCAGTTTGCTTTGAAAAAAAAAATAGAAAATTGATTTTTAACATGTTAAGTCAATTTTATAGGATATATTTTTTAAACATTTTTTTTATATTTTTTATTTTTTATTAAAAATGTTTCTACATGTATTTATAAGGAAAAGCCACGGAAAATTTCTTGAAAAAGTTGATTTTTAACATCTTAAGTTGAATTTTTAAGAGTGTTCCCCGGTTTCCCACTTTTTTAGTGTTCCCCAATGAACCCTCCCCTAGTGATCTAATGTTTAAATGTCAAAAAACATAGTTTAACCAACAGCGGAAGCAAATAGTTTAAAAATCCAAACAATATTTTAAACCATAATTATTTAATAAAAACCAAATCAAATAGTTAACGCAGCTATGACACTCCAACGCACCAAGCTCCCGAGCTGTAACTAACGACCTGCAAAGCATACACAAGTGTGTCAACATAAAGTTGACGAGTTCACAGTTTTTGCTGTTTTTTCAATAAAGGTTGTTAAATTACTTAATTTATAAAACATGTCATGGGGAGCTACCCCATCATTAAGCTACTAAACTGTGTAATACCAAAACTTGACTGTTTAAGTTGTTTGTGCCCCGTGTCAATGTCTATCATCATTGACCAATTGCCAAAGCAAAGTTTACGCCTGTCCTCCTCGGCACGGTGTGAGGTTTGTCAAACCTAATAGCGCTATCAACTAATACCCCGTTCGCCAAACCCGGCGACTAATCGGTATAGGTGTATGGGGATTTTCAGATAGAGTTCGTTTAGTCCGCTATAGACATGAAGTATTTAACAGTATTCCAAACAATGAATACTAGGCAATCCCAAACCAGGGAAAGTGAGGTTCCCAACCACCGGGAATACATGCTTTTTGTAAATGTGTGAACTCACCTTAGATTAACTCAGCAGATTAAGTTATGCGAGCTAGTATGGTCAACCACGTCCTATTATGGTTACCAATAACATTAAGGGTCGTTCATGTAACTCACACAAATCCTACACGCATCTAGCACTTAACATGCGTACAAGTTGTCACATCATATTACCAAGTAGTTTTCAAGTATATGTTCATAATGTACACTACGACATGCCATTCATCAGTTACACAACCATTAAGCACATGCGGAGACTAAAAGTAGCAAATTCGACAATTTATAAACTCATAAGCATGCATAACTCAATTCACTGAAAATAGGCTATTTTGGAATGTCCATTTACCATACTTACGAGATTGCAAAAATAAAGAACTTTTAATGGAACGTGTCCCTCGGAGGGGTTGGTCTTGTGTTAAATTTCTAGAGTCTAACTCTTTACCGAAAATTTATGAAAAATCATTTACTAAGCAGCAATCAGATTCATCACTTTCTGACTGCAGCTCACGAAAAATTTCATTTAAAAATCCTCGGTTATCCGATTAACGAAATTCTAGTTGGAGGTTCGCATAAACGCCTAGAACCATCTATAGTATAAATTTCATGGTCTAACTCTGGGTATTAATCAAGTTATGACTTAAAACATAACACATAAAATTTTCCGAAAAACGCAGCTTTAATTGCTGAAACGAAATAATTTATTTAAAATAGAAAACGACGTCCAAAAATCATTATTCCAGCGCCATTAGAAGCGTATTTCTAAATATCAGGTTATAAACTCAAGAAAATCTAGTTTTCGTTAAGTTATGACCCGATTACAACCGATTAAATTCAGCTGTAACTGTCGGACAACTTACTGTTTTTGTTACTTGATCTCCCCCACCGAAAAACTAGCGCACCCAACGACCCATAATGATTATTTACAGCAGATTATCATCATTATTCGTCATCTACATCATTAAAACAACAAGATTCTACCCAAAACCATTCAAGATCCTTCCCATGCCCAACTCTAGCAACTAACCGAGTCCGTAACTAAATCTAAACTTTATATACACACAATTTTCAGCACTTAGCATACAAGTATTCTTATAACTACCAAAGATCAATCAAACAATGAAAACACAGCCATGTATGACGTACTAAAATCATGCTTGAATCCCTCTAGTTAACACCACAACATAATATTCACCCCGAAATTAAACCCTAGCAACACAACCAAACCCGTGTTCAATTATAACATCGACAACCACGTTATCTTGCAACCCTATCACACACGCATTATTATAAAATAGAAAACCCAGCCATACTACTAGAGTTTTAACTACCGAAACATGAGTAAATACCTAGAATTATAAACAAGCATCAAAAAGGCGATACCTAGTAATGATGGGGATTTGACTGTCTTGGAAACGGGGTCTTGAAGCTCCCATGGAGTCATATTTCCTGTCCACAGAAGCAAAAAGAAAAAGAATCACCGGTTTGTTGGGTTTAGGGTTGGGGGAAGTGATAATATAATTAGGCTTGTAAACGAACCGAACGAACACGAACATAGGCATGTTCGTGTTCGTTCATTTAACTTTAACCGAACACGAACACGAACACGAACATATAATCGAACACATTTTTTTGTTCGTTTTCGTTCATTAAGAAATCAGGCATGTTTATGTTCGTTCGTTTAAAGCCTAAACGAACAGTTCACGAACACAAACGAACATAAAAAAGTTAACTGAACGTATTTGAATAAACATAAATTAACATGATTGAAGAAACAAGTCTAATATATTACATTTAATCTGAAAACACATCTAAATAAGGGTTCATAGATATACTAATTAGTTATATTTATATAAGTAGTTAGAAAATCTAATATTTATATAAATATAACTATTTATGTATTTATTAAAATTTAAACGAACATAAACAACGAACGTAAATAAACGAACGTTCACGAACATAAAAGAATGTTCACGAACATAAATGAACGAACATAAGGTGTGTTCATGTTCGTTCATTTAATTAAACGAACAAATTTTTTGGTTCGTGTTCGTTTGTTTATTAAATAAATGAACATAAACGAACTTCCCGCTGAACAAGTTCATGAACAGTTATAAATTGGGGGCAGTTAGGGATTCCTTTGAAAGCTGGGCCGCATGAACAAGAACAATAGTAATTAGGCTTGGGGAAAATAATGTTTGGGTTGTACTAATAGGTGCGAGAGGGGTGTGGGCTTCCCACAAAACGCAAAGGGGATGGGGAAGTGGGGTTGGCAGCGATTTGGTTATTTTTATAAACACATTTTCCTTTTTTTCAATCATAATCAAACGATTATAATCTAATAAAACGATTATAATCTATTAGATTAATGTTTAATAATATATATGGATAATACACATTCGTTCAGATGCGGTACGGCACAAAACACAAAGGAAATGTAAATAAAATGCTCGAAGGAATTGAACGGTTTATACCTCGAAGATACGGGTTGTCATATGGTACCATATATTCATACCTAGTTCTAATTGTGCTCCTAAAAATATGTCATTATTCCTCATACCTTGAAAATACGTCAACGTTTCTCATAAGTTTTAATTCTTTCAAAAAAAAAAAAAAAATAAATAAATAAAAGCTAGAAAACATGACCCAAGGCTAAAACATTGAGGATATTACTTACTTTCAAGTTCCACCGCTGAAGGGAAAACTTCTCATATCATCCTCAACAATTCTACTATCAATTTGTTGAATCAATCTACAATCAGCCAAGTCATAACCCCAGTTGTAAGTTGTAGCTGAATGAAAGGGTGCAAGATTAGTTATTAGACACATAAGAAAGGATAATCAAGAGCCATTAAGAATTAAATAGACATATAGTTGCAGATTACACATAATCTATTCAAGTTCCATTCCAATTTTGTCAAAAAAGGTGAGAGCATACATACCTTTGATGGTTGCAATTGAAGATTTGAATCCATCATGGTCATAATCTGTTGTAGTTGAAGGTTGCATTTAATATAGATATGATTCGTGTCTTCAGTGGCATTATATAAGAACAATACATTTGCACTAACCATTTCAAAAACGCTACACAAACTTAATAATTCCCATAAACTTAAGATAATTCAACAACAAACTTGCTATTCAGTATTGCAAATCACACAAATTACCTAAAAAACCACCAAAAAGCAACAACACGTTACCTCAGATCCACCAAAAAACAAACAAAAATCCCCCAAACATAACATTCTTGGTACTAAAAAGCATGACTATACGCAAGGGCCATCGCTTTTTCACTTAACGCCTCCAGCTAACACTTTCTTTTTGCCATGGGTGCTGATTAAAGCCTAATGGTGAGGTCATATAGGAAAAAACAAAATAGATTATTCCCTTGCAGCAGCTTGTGCAGTGTCAAACCCACCTAAAAAATCAATGACATAAAATCTATGTTGTCAAAAGCGTTGGGCGCACTTAAGGCGCAAAGGTCTCGCCTTGAGCCTAGGTGCAACGAGCAAAAAAAGCGAGGGCTTTTTTAAGTAAGGCGCCATAGTAAAAAAAAAAATAAAAGAAATTGTATATAATAGGCATAAAATTAATGGTTTTACACTATTATAAGAATATAATGTAAAACATCATAATATCCGTTTAGAATATGTACACCAATAATTAATGTTTGTAAAAATATCTAAGTATTTATAACAAACTAAAACAATAAAGTGAAAAACAATTTAAAGATCTTTAGTTGGACCACCCATGTATTCTATAAAATAGTTTAGTTATTTAAAACAAAGGCTGGCCCAATACCATCTACACATAACCTACAAAAGGCAACCTATCAATTTTATTGAATTAGGGCTTCCTATCAAAAAGAGCAGTCGACACCAATCCACCACATTGCTGGTAGGCCACAATGCTCTAGAGTTTAACCAGGTAGTATTCAAGAAGTTGCTAAACCACGTTTCTAACTATCTACCCTCTCTAAATTAACGTTTCAGGCCGTCCCTTCTTGTTTAAGGCTGTTTTTTTCGGTTTAGGGTCGCTTTTTTGCGCCTGTGCCCAGCTCCAGGCGAGCGCCTGAGTGCGTTTTTTTGAAAAAAGACGCAGATTTGCGCCTAGCTCTCCATCAGGCGGTTTAGCTGTGCCTTGCAGCGCCTAGGCGCGCGTCTTGCTCGCTTTTGACAACATATGATAAAACTAAACAAAACAAACAAGTCAACTATTGGCCACATAACAGAATATTGTTAAAGTCGAACTGACGAGGGTGAATCAGATGCATATCGCTAATTTAGTAACCATCACTGCTTACCTAGATAAACTTGTTTCCCATAATCCCTGCATGATCAATCGTTTGTCAGTATTAGTATTCAAGTATAAAATAAAATCCCATATCATCTTATTTAATTCCATTTAATTTTGTCTTTTTTTTCTGTTTCAGTTACAAAACCAGTATGCATCTAGTACTTATATTGTTTTTTAGGCATGCAACACATCTTTATGTTAGTCAAATATTCAAGATTAGCCTACAGATTGGTAAATGGTACTGGAATAAAGGAGAACACGACATACAATGAACCTACCTGAAAGATAATGCACAACATTTCGACCTAATCCAACCTTCACAATTGTAACATCTACCTGCATCCAAAACATAATGTGTGTTATTTATAGTTTAGTTTTGGTTATTAGGAAGTGGAGCAATTTAGATACACACTTACTCTATTGCAAAAGTTTTGAAAGTAAGATAGCAAAGAAGCTGTCATTACTGCATTTTTCCTGTATACATAAAACATGTGGCAAAGAAAACATTTGATAACGGGTCAAATGAGTACTTTTGATACGGGTTAAAAGGGGCCGAACCACAAACATTTAATAACGGGTCACATGATTAATAATGGTTTAAAAGTACAAAAGTGTAATATTTTATAGATTCACATTTTCAGATGTGAAGAGGTCAAATGGGCCAACAAAAACGATATGCCTTGTACTATGGAGTCGTAGCCTGTAAATCAAAGAAAGATAGTCAATATCAGTTTACAGAGAGAGCCAAATATGTTAACCGATGAATTTGTTTAGTCTTTATTTATGATGTATATTTATTTTTTGTAGGTTTCTAACCTCTTAAGCTTTCCTAGTTAGTCTATATATTCCCTTGTATCATTGTATTATCAACATCAGAAACACAAGTGTGGGAGTTAACCTTTGTCATGGTATCTAGAGCCTAACCTTCCTCCCTCCCTCCCATTGCTTCGGTCCTCTTCTCTGTTTCTCTATGGCATCCTCCTCTTCCGATACCTCTCCTCTCCCAAATACCCTCGCCAACTTTGTCCACATCAAGCTATCATCCACTAATTATCATTTGTGGAAAAATCAACTTGAGCCTCTTCTCTCCCTTCATGATCTCATCGGTCATGTTAATGGCTCCTCCCCGCCTCCGAATTCCACGATAACCACCGGGGATAAGACAACCGACAATCCTCTTTATTTGGCATGGCTGGCCACTGATCGTCGTACCATAGTTCTTATCAATGCCACTTTATCTGAAGAAGCCATGAGTGCGGTTGTCGGCCTCAAAACTACTCGTGAGATATGGTCCACTCTTGAATCAACCTTTGGGAATACCTCTATTGAACGTGTTCAAAGTCTCAAGGATCGTCTTCGGTCCCTCACCAAAGGATCAAAAACCGTTGCTGAATACGGTCGCCAGTACAAAGAATTATGTGATCAATTAGCGGTTGTTGGGGATCCGTTACCCAGAACCGATCAAACCCATGGTTTTCTCTACGGTCTCGGACCCACTTTCGAGAATTTTTCCACTCTTGTTCGTGGCACCAACCCGGATATACCACTGCCAGATCTGATTGCCAAGGCCGATGGTCATGATCACTTTTATCGTACTCTTCATGGCTCCTCTTCTTCAACAGTTGCTTACTCGGCTACTTCGGACCGTAGTCGGGACCGCGGATCAAATAATCGTGGTGGCAAAGGGTACTACAATCGGGGACGTGGAGGACGTTTCCATGGAGGTCGTGGCTGTTGATTATATCTTTAAACATGTATAAAAAACTAAAGAATATAATCATGTTATTCAATCATATGATACATATAAACATAAACACCAAAATAAAGATACGTACTTGATGGTATGGTTATCTTTGCAGATGATGACGAAGCCATGCTTCCCGTCAAGATGTTCTTGGTTCCACTTTAGAGTGTCCTCTTGGGATGGATCAAGATTTAGAGAAAAGTAAAAAAAATGGAGTGTCATTATTTGGAGTAGATTATTCTCCTTTTATTCTCATGTTATGGACACTCAAAGGGGTAACCCTACACATTCTTCCTAATGTCATTATTTCCATCAAATAATGACTTATAATTAATATTTAGGATAATAATGTCATATAGTTAATTGTATTTAGATGATCAATAAAGGCCACAATTATATAGAAGTCTAACATTCTCCCACTTGGCCGAGTGATCATTAACGATGAGTATTAAGTAATTTTGGCCAAGTTTAAAAATACTCATCAAGTCTCATGTTGAAACCATAGCAGAGAGTTACAGTCATTCGAATTGAAGTCAATTCGATACCCCCAACAGTCATACTAAAGTCTCAATATAAAACACTTAATCATAAAACCAAAATGACTGAAATAAAATCCTTAGGGTAAGTAATTACCTTACATAAGTTTTGTCTATAAATCATAAGGTGCGCACAAACATTAGTATAGACAAAATCAAACATTCAAGGAAATAATAATCGTTCATACACAGTGTATGATTTCATACAAGATCTTTACTAAAACCCATTCTCATTACAAGATCTTGGAAAGTTCTGGGTGGTAGACCTTTAGTCATCGGATCCGCTAGCATATCTTTAGTGCTTATGTGCTCGATACAATGATTATTTTCCTCTACGCGTTCTCGAATGAACAAAAACTTTGTATCGAGGTATAAACCAGCTCCGGTCGAACTGTTACTATTCGAGAAACTAACAGCAGCTGAGTTGTCACAGTAAATCTTTAATGGTCGTGATATGGAGTTAACGACTTTGAGTCCAGTGATGAGATTTCTTAACAACATCCCATGGCACGTTGCATTGTACACTGCAACATATTCTGCGATCATCGTTGAGGTTGTTGTTAACTGTTGCTTATGACTCCTCCATGAAATTGGTCCGCCTGCAAGCATAAAGATGTACCCCGAAGTTGATTTCTTATCATCTTTGCATTTAGCAAAGTCAGAATCGGAATAGCCTACTACTTCCAAGTTGTCAGTTCTTCTATATGTCAATTTATAGTCTTTCGTTCCTTGTAGATATCGCAACACTTTCTTTGCTGCTTTCCAATGATCTAGGCCGGGATTAGATTGATATCGGCCTAGCATTCCAGCAATATATGCAATATCGGGACGAGTACAGACTTGAGCATACATCAAACTTCCTACTACTGAAGCATAAGGTATCAATCTCATTTGCTCCTTTTCAACCTCTGTTTTTGGACACTGAAAAGAGCCAAAAACATCTCCCTTAACTACTGGAGCCACTGATGGAGAGCATTGTTGCATGTTATAATGTGTAAGAACACGATCAATATAAGCCTTCTGGGATATACCTAATATCCCATTTGTACGATCTCGGTGTATTTCGATGCCTATTACGTAAGAGGCTTCTCCGAGATCTTTCATGTCAAAATTTTGCGAAAGTAATCGCTTTGACTCATGCAACAAATCTAAACTATCACTCGCCAAAAGGATATCATCCACATAAAGGACAAGTATAGCAAAGTTGCTCCCACTCATTTTGAGGTAGGTGCATTGATCCACTTGATTCTTGATAAAGCCTTGTTTTTTCATAATTTCATCAAATTTTAAGTACCACTGACCTGATGCCTGTTTTAACCCATATATGGATTTCTGTAACTTACAGATTAAATGTCCCTGACCTTTAGGTTTAAAGCCTTCAGGTTGAGTCATAAACACATCTTCATGTAAGTCACCATTAAGGAAAGCAGTTTTGACATCCATCTGATGTAACTCTAAATCAAAATGAGCTACCAATGCCATAACGATTCTCAAAGAATCCTTCCGTGAGACAGGTGAGAAGGTTTCTTGATAATCGATTCCCTCTTTTTGAGTATAGCCTTTAGCAACCAATCGTGCTTTGTAGCGTTCGACGTTTCCATTTGGGTCTAATTTGGTTTTGAATACCCATTTACATCCTACGGGGTTTACCCCCTTGGGTAATTCAACCAATTCCCAAACGCCATTCTTTTTCATGGAATCAAGCTCATCAATCATAGCTTTATTCCACTCAGAAGATTTATCACTACCAATGGCTTCACTGTAAGAGGTTGGATCATTATACTTTCCTAAATCCAAATCAGCTTCAATAAGTTAGGTTACATAATCATCAAAGTTAGTGGGCCTTCTTGGCCTCGATGACCTCCTAAGCTGATTTTCAGGTTCAACAAGTTCATTAACTGGTTCAGGAATTTGGTTATGCTCTTGTGAGTTTGATGTACCTTCATTATTAGGGACGTTAGGAGCATTAATTTCAGTGGAAACATGGGGTGGTGCAGTGTTATGTACAAGAGGTGTAATAGGAGTTAAATTTGAAAAGCCCATCCCCCCTCCTCTTGCACTTCTTGGAAATTAAAGACTCCACTTTCACTGCTCCCACTGACCTTAAAGTCCTCTATAAAATCAGCAATTCGACTTTCCACAATACAGGTAACGTGTGAAGGGCAGTAAAATCTATATCCCTTTGATCGTTCGGGATATCCTATGAAATAGCAACTGACTGTCCTCATGTTAATTTTCTTTTTCAAAGGATCATAAAGTGTAGCTTCAGCAGGACAACCCCATACTTTCATATACTCTAAGCTTGGTTTCTTTCCTGTCCAAATTTCATAAGGAGTTTTTGGGACAGATTTAGAAGGAACCCTATTTAGTATAAGAACGGCTGTCTTCAATGCCTCAGTCCATAAAAATTTAGGCAAATTTGAGTTTGCCAACATACTTCTTATCATGTCCATAAGGGTTCTATTTCTTCTCTTAGCAACACCATTCTGCTGAGGTGTACCCGGCATGGTAAATTGGTTCACTATACCGTGTTCTTTACAAAAATTAAAGAAAGGACCGGGAGCTTGACCAATTTCTGTATGTCGACCATAATACTCACCCCCTCTATCTGATCTCACTACCTTTATCTTACGGCTAAGTTGGTTTTCAACTTCAGCCTTAAAAGTTTTAAACATTTCAAGTGATTCAGATTTTTCTTTAATCAAATACAGGTACATGTACCGAGAATAATCATCTATGAAAGTAATAAAAGACGTATGGCCAGTAATGCCAGGTGGAAAAGGTCCACAAATATCAGTGTGTATGAGTTCTAATAATCCAGAACTCCTTGTGGCACCCTTTTTATTTTTATTAGTCTTTTTCCCTTTAATGCATTCAACACATGTTCCAAAATCGCTAAAATCAAGATCTGGTAATTCACCATCCTTCACGAGTCTTATCATTCTGTCTCGTGAGATGTGGCCTAAACGTCGATGCCATAATTTAGATGATGTTTCCAAATCATGTTTGCGTTTTCGTTTGTTGATTTTCTCATTTACATTATATGACAACAAAGATTTCGAAAAACTATCATCTAGTTCTAACTTATAGAGATTTCCATCCAGATAACCACAACCAAGAACTTGGGAGTTTAAACTAATAGTGACCTTTCCATGCCCATGTAAAACTTCAAAACCATCATTGTCTAACTTTCTAACTTTGATACTGATACTAAATTTCGAGTAATTTTCGGTACATATAATGTATCATAAAGTTTAATACAATGACCATTTTTCATAATAAGTTGCATGGTTCCTATGGCCTCAACTTCAAGTTCTTCCCCTCCTCCTGTTCTAAGCGTTCTTTGGTTTCTTTCCAGCCTCTGGATTGTAAGGAATCCCTGTGTGGAATTGGTAACATGAACCATTGAACCAGAGTCAACCCACCATGTGTTAATTGGTACATTAATATTAAAGGATTCAATTATCATAAATGCATCAGTACCTTTCTTAGCCAGCTATTCCTTGAATTTTGAGCAATCTCGTTGTAAGTGCCCTTTGTTATGGCAGAACTTGCAACGAGACTGTCCCTTGGAGACATTAGGGCTGGAAACAGTATTTGAATTAACTTTCTGGACTTTTGAACTTTCCCCTTTCAAATTTCCCTTCCTTTTCACTGACTTGACTTAGTGGTAGCGATATAAGCAACTTCTGGTTGTTCTAGTTTCAAACGTTCCTCCTCCTGCACACACATTGCTATCAACTCACTCATTGACCATTTGTCTTTCTGAGTATTATAGTTGATCTTAAAAGCATTAAAACGTGCAGGAAGAGAAGTCATGATGAAGTGTACTAAAAAACCGTCGCTTATTTCCATGTCTAATCCCTTTAACTTATGGGCCATGTCGCTCATCATCATTATGTGCTCACGCACACCACTAGTCCCTTCATATTTTGTGGTAAGCATCTTCAAAATTAGAGAACTCGCATGTGCTTTAGAAGATCCCTTGAATTGCTCCTCAACTGAATTCAAATATTCTTTGGCATTCTCTGAATCAGGTATAGCTCCCCTAATGGCAGTTGAGATGGAATTCTTGATAACCATAAGAGACATTCTGTTAGACCTTTCCCACTTTTCATGCTCTATTTTCTGATCTGTAGTGCTTTCAGCAGTCAGAGCAGCAGGAGGGTCATGCCTCAGGGCATAATCAAGATCCACCATACCAAGAGTAAGTTTAACTGTATCCCTCCATGTGGCAGTTTGCCCCAGTCAATAATTCAATTCCAAGGCTAGGGCTAAAAGTGGATGCTAGATCAATACAAACAGAAGAGTTGGAGTAATCTATTTAGGGGTAATCAAGCAAGGCAGACAAAGATAAGTACATTGAAGATAAATTCTATTATAACACCAAAATAATAGATTAATTAAGATTCTATCTGAATTTTGGCTTCGCTTTGGCTTTGACCAAAATTCAGACAGACATTATGAACATACATAAAAGAAAATATATATTGTCTTGATATTTTACATAAACTTTGGCTTCGCTTTGGCTTTGACCAAAATTTATGCATTATAAACACACCATAATAGACTAACTTATTGTTTGGAATGAACTTTGGCTTCGCTTTGGCTTTGACCAAAGTTCATGCATTATGAACACAATAAACCGACTTAATGTTCTACTTGAATTTTGGCTTCGCTTTGGCTTTGACCAAAATTCATGAATTATGAACGTGCGTATATATGATAAAATTAAGCACACAAATATATCATAACACCTTTGGGCAAGAAATGATATATCCATGTAATTAGGCTTATAATTTATTATATGTATCATCAAACATTTGGCTTTAGGTTCATTGTAAAACAATACATGTAATGGCAAATTGGAAATAAATAATCCCAACTCACTGTTATTGGCCAATAATAATCACAACTCATTTAATCACCAATAATAATCCAAACTATTCACTTTTGTTTGTAAAATACTCCCACGTTAAAAAAAACACTAACTAGGTTAAAATATTGCTGATGTGGCTTAACATTTGTGGACTGACGTGGCTGGTTAACATCTTACCTGTGTATAAAATGATTATCAGCCTCATTTGCACACACAATCGCACTCTCCTTCAAAACCCTAATTCTACAAATTGGGAAAATTCAGTCGATTGTGTGTGCAAATGAGGCTGATAATCATTTTATACACAGGGAAGATGTTAACCAGCCACGTCAGTCCACACATGTTAACCCACATCAACAATATTTTCACCTAGTTAGTGTTCTTTTAACGTGGGAGTATTTTACAAACAAAAGTGAATAGTTCGGATTATTATTGGTGACTAAATGAGTTGGGATTATTATTGGCCAATAACAGTGAGTTGGGATTATTTATTTCCAATCTGCCTACATGTAATTACGTAAAATGGAATAACATCATTTACTTTGTAAGAAACTAAAAGGAAACAATAATTATTTGTTCTAGAAAACTAGAAATAATACTAAAATACAATTTGTTTCCTAGTCCATCAAAGGTCACATAAATTTCATAATGAGCATATTTAATAATGCATGAATTAAGTTCTATTTATTTGTGGAGTAAACGATAAGATTGAACTTAAATTGCAAATACCAAGGGTCTTATCATTTAATCACATTAAACAATTCAAGTGCATTAATTCTAATCACATTAATAAATTATTTCATCCTTAATCTAAAATAACCAATATATATGAATATGAAGAAACCATAAGATTCATATTTATGTAACTAGGCTTAAAGATTAGTAAAACTAAACCATACAGTAGGATATTGGCATGCATAAAAAAAAGAACATTAATTTAAACTAATTTGTTTGGACGAATACAAACTGAATATATCTTCAAATTCTATTTATGCAATCTATATACATATTAACATGTCTTCATAACCTTAGTCAAATATTATAATTATAAAAGACATCATTATGCAATAGAGATTTCAATCATATGATATCATTAAACAATTAAAGTTGTGAAATCTATTTAGCAAAAGTTATCCAATTAAAATAAACAAATGCATGGACATGATACAATGAATTTGTTTTTGATGGAATGTATAACCGTCAAAATATACATTATAAAATTAAATTTATATTAATAATATCATCAATCAAGTATAAAATGATTTGGTGATCTTACTAAATTAATTCAATAAAATATATGTGATATCATAAATTGAAAAATTAGGACAGTTCTTGATCTTCTAATTAATATCACATGATCCGATTATCTATTTGTAAATTATGAGATTCGGATTTCTGAAATTTGTAGAAGAACAGTTTATACAATTCTTAAAAAAATGCAAATTTATCGTGAAGATCACATACCATCGAATCAATTCCTATTATGATTGAATTGATATAATCAACATCGTGCTCTGATACCACATGTTGATTATATCTTTAAACATGTATAAAAAACTAAAGAATATAATCATGTTATTCAATCATATCATACATATAAACATAAACACCAAAATAAAGATACGTACTTGATGGTATGGTTATCTTTGCGGATGATGACGAAGCCATGCTTCCCGTCAAGATATTCTTGGTTCCACTTTAGCGTGTCCTCTTGGGATGGATCAAGATTTAGAGAAAAGTAAAAAAATGGAGTGTCATTATTTGGTGTAGATTATTCTCCTTTTATTCTCATGTTATGGACACTCAAAGGGGTAACCCTACACATTCTTGCTAATGTCATTATTTCCATCAAATAATGACTTATAATTAATATTTAGGATAATAATGTCATATGGTTAATTGTATTTAGATGATCAATAAAGGCCACAATTATATAGAAGTCTAACAGTGGCTATTCTCTTCGGCCTCCCTACTGTCAGTTGTGTAGCCAAATGGACCACTCGGCTCCTTCCTGCCCATCGCTATCTAGCTTTGCTTCTCGTGGTCCTCAAACTGATGAATCCATTGCTAACGCCTTTTTATCTCAATGCAGCTTATCGAACTTCCGTCCGGACTGGTTTGCTGACTCCGGCGCAACTGACCATATGACTTCCTCTACTCAAAATGTCCAAAATGCTTCGGCTTCCTCAGGTAAAAACCGTGTATTTTTTGGAAATGGCACTTCCTTGCCGGTCACACACACGGGTAATACGACCCTTGCATCGTCACTAAAATTGCAAGATGTTCTTGTTGTGCCTCATTTGGCTCGTAACTTACTCTCTATTAGTCGTTTAACTCGGGATAATCCGGTTGATGTCTTGTTATCGTACCCCTCGTTTTATGTTTAGGATCGTCGAACAAGTCAGGTGCTAGCCCGCGGTGAATGTGAAGATGGCCTATATGTTTTGAAGCACTCGGTTCCTACATGTTTTGTTTCGTCATCTTTACCTTTGGCGTCATATGAACTTTGGCACTCCTGTTTGGGACATGCCCATTTTGATTTAATAAATAAATTGCGATGTCATGATTTACTTTCCGTTTCATCTATATTACCAAAACCGGGGTTATGCACCTCTTGTCAAATGGCCAAGTGCACACGCTTACCTTTTGACTTGAATACGGATCGGGCCATCTCACCATTAGACATCGTCCATTGTGATCTTTGGGGACCCTCCCTTGTTTATTCAACTGATAATTATAGATATTATGTCATTTTTATTGATGACTATTCTCGCTTTTGTTGGTTCTATCCACTGCGGTTAAAATCGGATTTTTCAACTGTTTTGGATATTTTCTTGAAACTTGTCCAAAATCAATTTTCCATCAAAGTTAAAACTTTTCAAAATGACGGAGGTGGTGAATTTTTCAATCACAAAGTTAGATATATATTTGAAAATAATGGAACTTACCATCGGTTTTCGTGCCCCCACACTCCTCAACAAATGGGCGCGCTGAACGGAAACATCGCCACATTGTTGAAACTGGGCTGGCCATGATGTTTAATGCTCAAATTCCCACCACCTTTCGGGTCGATGCCTTTGCTACCGCTGTCTTCATAATTAATCATCTTCCTACTGAAACTATTGGTGGTATCTCACCCTTTGAGGCCTTATTCTCAAAGACACCAAATTATAAATCCCTTCGTACATTCGATTGTCGGGTCTTTCCGTTCTTCGTGACTATGCCGAACATAAGCTCACGCCACGAAGCTTTCCCTGTGTTTTCATCGACTATAGCGCTATTCACAAAGGATACCGTTGTCTTGACCCTCAAACCTCTCGTATTTTCATTACTCGTCATGCTCGCTTTGACGAAACTGTTTTTTCCTTTCAAGAATATGACTAATGTGGTTCCCCTTAGCCATCTTGAACTCACATCCATCCCCTTCTATTCCAGCACCACAAACAGAGCTATCCAACAAACCTGAATCCCCTACTCCCACTCCTTTTTTTAGTGATATTCTTCCACCAATACCACCCACTCCCCTGCCTATTGCTTTAAATGCTGTTCATGACCCGAAGTCAATTCATTCTGCAATTAAACAGCCTCATTAGCTTGCGGCTATGAACAAAGAGCTACAAGCTCTTCACCACAACCACACATGGTCTCTTGTCCCGCGTCCTTCTGACCGTCATGTTGTGGGTTGTAAATGGATTTTTCGCACCAAGTTTCTATTCGATGGTTCAGTTGATCGTCATAAAGCTCGTCTAGTTGCTTAAGGTTACTCTCAGTACCCTGGTATTGATTACTCCCACACGTTCAGTCCAGTTGTCAAAGCAACCACAGTTCGAGTTATTTTATCCCTTGCGGTTTTAAATAAATGGAAATTACACCAACTGGATGTTAATAATGCCTTTTTACATGGTCGTTTGGATGATTATGTTCTTATGGAACAACCGCCTGGCTTTCATGATCCACGGTTTCTTAATCACATGTGTCATTTAAATAAGGCTTTGTATGGATTAAAACAGGCTCCACGTGCATGGTTTCAATGGTTAAGTGAATTTTTGATTAAAAATGGTTTTACTTGTTCTTGTGTTGACACGTCATTGTTTACGTTTCATAAGGGCGCATGTATTATGTTTTTGTTAGTATATGTGGATGATTTGATACTAACAGGGAACCAGGAAATTGTCATGCAAGCATTCATTCACACGTTAAATAAAGAATTTGCTATCAAGGATCTGGGTGAGTTAAATTATTTTTTGGGCCTAGAAGTTGTGAACCACTCAAATGGGTTGTTCCTTCATCAATCTAAATATGCAATTGACATATTGGAACGTGCAAAAATGTTGGAGTGCAAACCGGCTTTTACTCCTCTGTCTGTGAATATTTCTTTTGTAGCTAGTGGTGCTCCATTTGATAATCCATCACTTTATCGGTCGATTGTTGGTGCTCAACAATATCTCACCATCACTCGTCCTGATCTCTCTTATGCAGTCAATCAAGTCAGCCAGTTTATGCATTCTCTGACAACTCATCATTTCCAGGAGGTTAAGCGGATCTTACGCTATGTGAAAGGCACTATTTCCTATGGACTTCACTTCTCTGTTCCAAAACACAATACTTTGGTTGGTTTCTCAGATGCGGACTGGGCACGTTTCCTGGAGACACGACGTTCTACCTATGGTTATTCCATTTTTCTTGGTGGTAATCTCGTCTCATGGTGTGCAAAGAAACAACCTACAGTCTCCCGTTCAAGTTTTGAATCCGAATACCGGGCCATGGCAAACACTGCAGCTAAAATTATATGGGTTACTCAGCTTTTGAAGGAACTTGGCACTCTTCCATCCGGGCCTCCAACTCTTTTATGTTACAATCAAAGCGCGTTATTTTTGACTCAAAACCCTGTCGCTCACAAACGTATTAAACACTTGGAGTTAGATGTTCACTTTATTCGGGAGCTCGTTTCGTCTGGAAAGCTAATCACCAAATTTGTTCCGTCCAAGCTTCAGGTGGCTGATATCTTCACTAAGAGCTTATCCCGTCCTCAGTTCGACATCTTTCGTGACATGCTTCGTCTCGGGCCGCCACCATTTCGCTTGCGGGGGGTGTTAACCGATGAATTTGTTTAGTCTTTATTTATGATGTATATTTATTCTTTGTAGGTTTCTAACCTCTTAAGCTTTCCTAGTTAGTCTATATATTCCCTTGTGTCATTGTATTATCAACATCAGAAACACAAGTGTGGGAGTTAATCTTTGTCAAAATAAAGGTACTAATTAAAGTGATAAACCTATTTTAATGCATAGTAAGCCAACTATTTCTAAAAGTGAATAAAAATAATACCTTAAAAACATATCAATTTTTTTTTCTTTTATAACCGGCTTCTTTATTATCATTTACATCATACAATTATAAGTTAGAGGTAAGATCTTTACAGAGAATTGATTAGCCATCATGACATAAGCTTAATTTATATATATATATATATATATATATATATATATATATATATATATATATATATATATATAAATGGGTTCAGGACAAAACGGCAAAAAGTACGAGAACGGTGAGAACGCATCCTGGCCTAACACGTGGCGCGGGGCATGATCAGGGTCCGAGGGGTTTTTTTGTCTTTTTAGTATTCTTCTCCTTTCCCGATTTTCGTGTTTGACATGCTGCTTTATTTTTTGCGTGCAAGATAATTTTGGCGTTATCTAGAATTATTAATTATTTGGCGTTTTACTATTTTTCTCAGATTTCTTCTCGTTGAATTGATTCTTTTTGTGTCACATAGTTAATTTTTTGGCGTTATGGCTTTTCCCATGTCATTTTTTGGCGTTTTGTATGTTTTTATTAATAATTGATTACCATAGGTTAATATTTCTTAAAATTACAATAATACGAAATCAAAATAAACTAATAGTCTTCCGTAGGTGGGATTACATTAGAGATGTACCCATCGCTTTGTTCATCACTTTCTTCAGATTCTTCATCATCAAATTTCATATTTGTGTATAACACCATTAGCTCGTCTCTTCTTTGTTGCAGCCTATTCTTGAATATCACTGCATCCTTGGATTTTGGATCGTTTGAAGGTGCTAAATCACAGAGTTGTTCAATGATAGATAGCAACCCAGTCTTCAACATTTCTTCCATTGGCCTTGAATATTGCACCCTGTTTTTATAAGTCACTTCAAGCGTTCCTTCTTCCTCATGCAATACCCAACTGCTAAGTTTTGGTATAGGAGTATCGTCAATATCATCCTCATCTTCATCATCTTCTGTCAAAAATTTTCTCTTCGGTCTTTTTATTACAGTTTTGGTTCTTTCACAATCGTTGTCCATTGGAACCCCAAGGGCCAGGATATCCTTCTGAACCTTTTCATTCATTCTAAGCATGGCTTTGATTGTCCTTACCTTTACCCTTCTCCTATCAGAGAAGTTTATGATGAATCGTTTCTCTTTCCTTTCAAACCTCCATGCAATAACCTTAGCCATTTTTAAAGTTTTTGGCGTTTTGGACAATATGTGGCGTTTTAGTCAAATTTTTTGGCGTGTTTGAGCTTGTGTTCTCATGGTCTTCTTTTATAATGACTTTTTTTCCCGCGCATGACAGGTAATTATGGCGTTTTGAAAAAGATAAATAAATTTAATTCCCCAAAAATTTTGCTTTTAATATAATAAATGTTAGTAATTATGTTTTCCGTCGTTTCATTTTACTGTTTTTTTTGCAGTTTACCGTGTTTTGTTTTCAGACTCAACTGTTTTTATGGTGTAACACGTCAAATTTTGACGGCTGTAATTATGGCATTTTGTTTTCCAATGGCGGTTAGTTAACAATTGGACTTCTTTTGTTTTATATTCTTTGCATATTGTTTCACGCTTTTTTTTATAATAGTAGTTGTTCAAAGTAATTTTGTTATAGTTTGGTAGTTTTTTGGGGGCGTTTTTATGGCATGATGGCGTTTTACAAGCATTTGCTCATTTTGGCGTTTTATTATATTTTTCATTATAGTATTAATATTCTTTTGTTATTTATTAACTGAAATTACAAAACAAACAACAGTTAAAGAAAAAAAAACAAAGTAGAAGCAATTTATGATTTAAATCTTTAGTGTCATCAGTCTCTTTTTTCTTTTGAAACTAAAAGAACTTTGACAAATAAATGGCGTTTTGGGTTTGGAGTTGTTTATTTTCTTTGTTAATGTGTTGAAGTGTCTTTGTGGATGTTGGAGACATTGATCGACCCCGTGTGGGTGGATGCTATCTGCCCGTCGTCTTCATTATAATCATCGAGGCCAAAGTAGCATTTACACTGGTATAGGTCTCTTCTTATCATCCAAACCTTCTCCAAGAACAAAGATGAAAGTATGACATATGGGTGTCATCCGTCCCTCTTTTTTCAATTTTGTCCATCTCATGCAGCAAAATCTTACTACACTCACGTAACAAATCATTCAGCGAAACTTCATGCAGAACGTTACTGAGTATCAAAGAAAAGATGTTTGCCATCATTGTATTTTTTGGCGTTTTACATTGAGTTGTATTTTTTTTAGCAACCACTGTGTTTTTTGTGTGTTTTTTTGGTGTGATAAATGGAAGGTGGTGAAACGTTTCTATTTATAGAATTTTTTTGGCGCGTAGTTTAGGCGGGATATTATTTTTATATCAAAAAATGTAATTAACATTTATCCGGATGTAAGATTTGGCGATATATATTATGGCGTTTCGTATTTTGTATTTTATGGCGTTTTTGTAGCCAGAGAGCTTAAATAAAAACACAGAAAAAGTACGTAGTGATAAAATTGGCGTTTTGTATTTATTTGGCGTTTTATTTTTCAATGGCGTTTTATGTGAGAAATGGTATTTTACCCTTTTTATCCTTAATGAAGCGCGTCTACGTAATAAAATTGATGTTATTTACGAAAATGCCACCGCGCCAATCTAGTCCATAGATTATTTTGATCGGACGATCAATAAGCGTTCTCACCGTCTCACACTTTCTTCCGTTTTCTCTAAATCCTGACCATATATATATATATATATAGGGAGCCGCTAAAATAGGAACCACCTCCAGTTGTAAGAACCGCGAGAACCACTCTCAACCAATCATATTGTGCCAACATAAAGGATATATTAGTCATTTACCCCATATGTCAAGTCACCACTCTCTCTCTCCATTTAATGTTTTTCTCTCTCCTCATCCTCTCTCTCTCCCTATTTAATGCTTATCTCTTCTCAATTTTAATTACTTTCATCTGTCTCTCGGTCTCTCCTAATTTGAATATGTAAAGTTCCATCTTCTTCCTCTCAAACCCATTACCCACCACCGTTTCACCACCTGCAACCCACCCTCCTCTTCCGTCAACCACACTTCCGGCACCCCCAAACACCGTTCACCACCGCCCTACTGTCACAAAACCACCAACCACTGTTCACCGCCACCCAACCGGTCACCACCAACCACCGCCCAATCCTGGATCTGATGAAGACTCGCATGGGCAACTGTCACAAAACCACCACCCAAAGCTCCAATTTGGGGTAGTGAGCTCCGATTTGGAGTTTAGGGTTAGATTGTCACACCCCCAAAATCCACCATGCGGAGTACCACCGCTTGGAGGCGTGACATGACCAGGATCAAGCCACCAATCATATTGAACAATGTAATTAAGTAAATAAAATTAGGGTTGTAAATGAACCAAACGAACACGAACGAGGCATGTTCGTGTTCGTTCGTTAAACTTTTACCGAACAAACGATTGGACACGAACATTTAAATGAACGGATTTTCTTGTTCATGTTCGTTCGTTTAGATAATGAGCATGTTCATGTTCGTTTATGTTCGTTCATTAATAGTGTAAACGAACGGTTCACGAACATAAACGAACGTAATCTTACATAAGCGAAATCTAAACGAACATAAGTGAGCAAACACAAACGAACATAACTAAACATAAATTAAGGAACACAATGATGAAACACCATTCAATAGTAAACGTGAATATCCAAACATAACTATCATGAAAAAAGAATGTCAAATGTAAATAAATTCGTTAAAGTTATAGTCTAATAGAAACTCCAAAACACCATCTTGAAATCACCAATTCAACGTCATGATCAACAATGCACCAACTTTATTCTAACTCAATGTATACGACATCGTCATTTTCCTACAATTAAGTAAACAATAAAAATAAGAATTAGTAATAGACTAACAATAGAAAATAGGAAGTTATAGTTGAAAGAGTAAGAAAGTTACTTTGTTATTCTTTTTGTTTACTCCATAGTAACGACGATACCAATCAGCTCCACAAACAAGCATATCTACCATTTTAGTTCCTAAACGGGAACGGTGCGGGTCAATAACTCTCCCACCAGCACTAAAAGCAGATTCGGATGCAACTGTCGTTATCGGAATAAATAAGATATCAGCAGCCATTTTAGACAAAATTCTAAACTTAAGTTTATTCGCCTTCCACCACCCCAATGCATCAAAACTTACACCTTGCTCGCAAATGTACACTCCCTCGTCTAAATATATGGCTAGCTCTGATTTCACACTTTCAACAGTATCAACACTTCTAATATGTTGATTGTACTTAGCAATGCCTGTTTTCAAACCCTTACCAAATCGAGAACTCATAAAGCTAGAGGAAACGTTTGAATAACTAGATCCGCTCCCATTTTCAGTCTGAACATGAGCAAATGCACCACCAGATGAAACAACATTGGCCTCTCTATGTGTCTCCACATACTCTGCGAACATTTCATCTAAAGTTTTGCGAACAATTTCAATTTCTGCACCAGCCTTATTCTCAGAATAAATTGTGTTAAAAGAAAACTCGATTAATTTCATCTTGTATCTAGGATCCATAAAAGAGCCAATGGAGATCAAAAGATTAGATGAGCCCCAATACTTGTCAAATTTTTCTTTCATCTTACAAGCCATAGAATTCATGCAATCCTTCTTGTCCAAAGCAACATTATCCAGTGCTTCTTTTATAACGTATAACTCACTCAAAAATAAATTAGAAGTTGGATATTACGAGCCTACAAAATCAAAAAGCAAAAAAAAAAAAAAAACAAGAATAAATAATGCTACATTTACTAGTGAATATGGAAAAAAGTAAAAAGATCTACTACCTGAAATAATTTTTGTAGCCTCGTTGAAAAGTGGTAAAAATGAGCAAACATCTTCAACCTTTTTCCAATCATCATTGCTTGGTAATGTATTGTATGTACTTTCTCGGTCGGCATAATTTTCAAAAACTTCTTTAAACTCCAAGGTTGTAGACAACATAGCGTATGTGGCATTCCATCGCGTACTCACATCTAATACAAGTTGTTTTTTCGACATTTGTAACTGTATGGCGAGCTCACTAAAGATATGTAATCGACCTGGAGAGGCACCCACATGTTTCACACTTTCACGAACGTTGTGAATTATATCTTGAATTTCTGATAAACCATCTTGAACCAACAAGTTAAGAATATGCGCACAACATCGCACGTGAAACAAACGTCCATCGATAGCAAGTTTCTTTTGAAGATTTAAATTTTCCATTAACTTCCGAGCCACCACGTCATTAGTTCTAGCATTGTCAACAGTCAAAGTGGCCACTTTCGTCTTAATATTCTAATCTTTTAAACACTTGAACAAACAATCATAGATACGTACTACAGAATACGGTGGCGGAACATCAACAAAACTTAATATGGGCTGTTTTCACATATAGCATACTCGACATTTAGACACACAAATTACTACTTATGTCATTTCAACTTAAATATCCAAAACTGGGCTGTTTTCGAGCATTTTAATAAAATAGTTATCTTATTTCAAAAATTCCCAACTTTTTTACAGAAGGTGCTAAACGATCCAAATATTATTGTGTAAAAATCTCGAGATCCGATTCATTACCAATATTTTATTAAAAATCATTTTACGGACTGCACTCAGATTTATCTTTTTCTGACTGCAGTCCACGGAATAATTCATTGTAAGTCGGATTAACGAAATTCGAGTGGGACAATTACTACGACATCAGTGTCCATCTACAGTACCAATTTCGTGATCTAATCCTACCCAGGTTTTAAGTTATGACTGAAAATATAACACCCATTTATTGCTGTAAAAACTCAGCTTTAGCTGCTGTTACAAATCGGGTCTTTAAAAATAGTAAACGAAGTCCAAAAATTATGATTCCAGTGCCATTAGAACCGTATTTCATAGTACATAAATCTAGACTTCAGAAAATACATTTTTCGTTAAGTTATTGTCTAGTTACTGCCAATTGAAGTTGGCTGTAAAAACCAACCAGCTTTCTGTTTCAGCTTTTAGCTTTCTAACTTGTGCTCGATTCATTCCGTTAACATGTTTAGTGATCACAACAACATCAAACATCAATATTAACCAGCAAAATCATCAGAAAATCAACAAGAATCATAGCAACACAAGATCTACATGATTTACACACATATCTTCTCTTTATCCATCTTTTATTCCATATGTTCAAGACTTTAGTGCAAGTTCTTTAGTGTTTCATAATTTTAATCATTAAATCACCTATTAACCACTTAAATAACATGAAGAATGAACGGATCTAAGTTCTTACCACTAGCTCAAGGTTAGGTAAGTTCGAGTGAAGAAATGTGGTGGTTAATAGCGAATGGAGAAGGTCTCTCAACTTTCGAGAGCACCAAGCTTCGTTGTGTGACCCGTAGCACCTTTGTATGTATGTAAAATGTCTTGATCAAAGCTTGATGATGGGTGGATGATGGTTAGGGATTTCGGCCGAAGACACAAAGGAAGGGAGGAAGATGGTTTGTTTGGTGTTATGTTGGAAGTGAGAGAATGAAGATCCTATGAGCTTACTTATAACCCAACTTTGGTGTATTATCCAACAAACAATGTGTCTCCAAGATATTAGGCAAGACTTAATAAATTAATCAAGAAATGGGTGTGGGTCTCCTCATGGGGAACCGATCGGATTAGGGGGGGTATATGGTTGAATTTGGATGATATAGTTAAGTGTCTAGTTAGTTTAGTTAGGATGTTAATTAGGTTGTTAGTGTGTTGTGTAATATAAAGGGTGTTAGGGTGTTCGGGGACCCTAACTAGCTCAGAAAAGTATAAACAATGTCATTGACAATATTTTTATGTTTCGGGTAAAGTCCGGTTGTTCGGTTTGACACTGTTCCGTTAAAGTGCTTAATTAATCCGTAAAGTGTCATACATATATATTTTTGTAACGTTTTTAATTTTCAACACTCAGGAAAGCATAACAGACTATTTAATGACTTTTCTGTACACTATTAGTATGTTACCATGCATATGTAAGTATAACACAGATATCAGAAAGCAGTTAAATGATTCAGCACAGTCATCAAGCACTTTAATTTTCATTAATAAATTGTACGGAATACATGGAATTTTGAGGGTTGTCATATTCTCCCCCTGTTAAGAAAATTTCATCCCGAAATTTAGCACGTGGTTACTCAGGAAGCTAGTTATGTTGCGTTGGTTTCTTGATTTTCCCGGGGTGTCACATCATCCCCTTATTGATTTGGAATTTCGTCCCGAAATTCTGTGGTAGCTTCAGCCTCAGTAGTGGTTGCATATTTCTTAACCAGCTGGGGATATTTGAGTTTCATTTGGTCTTCTCGTTCCCAGGTGTACTCTGGGCCACGACGGGAATCCCAACGAACTCGGACAAGAGGTATCCTGGTGCGCTTGAGAATTTTAACATCTCGATCCGTAATCTCTACTGGTTCTTCGACGAATCGCAGCTGGTCGTCGATAGTGAGCTCCTTGAGAGGAACTATGAGGGTCTCATCTGACAGACACTTCTTCAGATTCGACACATGGAACACGTTGTGAACTCCACTGAGTTCTTCAGGTAGATTCAACCTGTAGGCCACTTTGCCAATTTTCTCATTGATTTCGAATGGTCCGACATAGCGCGGATTGAGTTTGCCTCATTTGCCAAAATGAACTACACCTTTCCAAGGTAAGACTTTGAGCAGCACTCGATCCCCAACCTGGAACTCGAGTGGCTTCCTTCGCTTATCAGCATAGCTTTTCTAACGGTTGCGAGCTGCCGCCATTCGTTGTCGTATCTAAGCAATCTTCTCGGTTGTATCTACTACAAGTTCTGGGCCAGTGATTTGGCTGTCACCAACTTCTGCCCAACAGAGAGGTGAACGACATTTCCGTCCATACAATGCCTCAAACGGAGCGGCCTGAATGCTGGTGTGGTAGCTGTTGTTATACGAAAACTCCACTAGCGGGAGGTGCTTTTCCCAGCCATTACCAAAATCGATTACGCACGCCCTAAGCATGTCCTCAAGGGTTTGGATGGTGCGTTCAGATTGCCCATCCGTCTGTGGGTGATAAGTGGTGCTCATATCTAATCATGAGCCAAAAGACTTGTGCATAGCTTGCCATAGTTCAGAGGTAAGACGCGCGTCACGATCAGAAATGATGGAGGTTGGCACTCCGTGCCTTGATACCACTTCCTTTAAGTAGATGTCTGCTAGGGTAGAAAACTTATCCGTTTCCTTGATAGGCAGAAAATGTGCAGACTTGGTCAGTCGATCCACGATCACCCAAATGGTATCATTTCCGCGTTGAGATCTGGGCAGGCCAGTAACGAAATCCATGGAAATTTGATCCCATTTCCATTTAGGTATCTCTGGTTGTTGGAGTGGGCCTGATGGTTTCTGGTATTCAACCTTGACCCTAGCACAAGTCAAGAATTTACTGACGTAGGTTGCTATGCTGGCTTTCATACCAGGCCACCAGTATGTAGTCTTTAGGTCGTGGTACATCTTATCTGAACCAGGATGTACTGAGTAACGAGACTTATGTGCTTCATCCATCACAAGCTCGTGTAGGTCTCCATAAAGTGGAACCCAGATGCGTCCATTAACATAGTAGGCGCCGTTTTCCTTTTGTTCAAGTCGTTGCCTTGATCCTTGTAAGGACTCAGCCCTGATGTTCTCTGCTTTCAATGCTTCAACCTGAGCATTGCGAATCTGAGCGGGAAGGTTAGATTGGATGGTAAGCTGTAACGCACGTACACGCTTAGGTATAGTATCCTTTCGGCTGAGGGCGTCAGCCACAACATTGGCCTTCCCGGATGGTACTTGATAGCGCATTCATAGTCATTCAAGAGTTCTACCCATCGGCGTTGTCGCATATTCAATTCCTTTTGCTTGAAGATATGCTTGACACTCCTGTGATCGGTGTAAACGGTGCACTTGGTACCGTACAGGTAATGTCTCTATATCTTAAGCACGAAAACAACTGCTCCCAATTCCAAGTCGTGCGTAGTGTAGTTCCTTTCGTGAACTTTAAGTTGGCATGATGCGTAGGCAATGACCTTGTCACGTTGCATCAACACGCAACCAAGTCCTTGGATGGAAGCGTCGCAGTAAACCACAAAATCATCTGTGCCTTAAGGCAATGAGAGGATAGGTGCGCTACAAAGTCTATCCTTTAAGTGCTGAAATGCAGACTCCTGTGCATCACCCCAACGGTAGGTGACACCTTTCTGAGTCAGTGAAGTGAGAGGTTGCGCAATCATGGATAAATCCTTGATGAATCTTTTGTAATATCCGGCCAAACCCAAAAAAAAGGCGGATTTCCGTTGGTGTACGGGGTGCAGGCCAGTTCTTGATCGAGTCAACCTTGGATGGATCTACATGAATCCCATCCTTGTTTACTACTTGGCCTAGAAAATGGACTTCGCGAAGCCAAAAGTCACATTTCGAAAACTTGGCATACAACTGTTCCTTACGAAGAAGTTCCAGAATAAGCCTCAGGTGTTGCTCGTGTTCCTCCTGACTCTTAGAATAGATCAGGATGTCGTCGATGAACACTATGACAAACTTATCCAGGTAAGG
Source organism: Helianthus annuus (assembly GCF_002127325.2). NCBI lineage: Eukaryota > Viridiplantae > Streptophyta > Magnoliopsida > Asterales > Asteraceae > Helianthus > Helianthus annuus. The sequence continues at coordinate 99,325,198 of NC_035447.2, read as the reverse complement.
CTTGCACACTCGGTTCATGAGGTCCATGAAGACTGCAGGTGCATTCGTTAATCTAAAAGACATAACCAGAAACTCATAATGGCTGTAACGAGTTCTGAATGTTGTTTTGGAGATGTCTTCCTCTCAGACTCTCAGCTGGTGGTATCCCGATCTTAATTCCATCTTAGAGTAATAACTCGACCCTTGCAACTGGTCGAATAAATCATCAATGCGTGGAAGAGGATAACGATTCTTCACAGTCACCTTGTTGAGCTCACGGTAGTCAATACACATCCTGAAAGGACCGTCTTTCTTCTTCACAAACAAGACTGGAGCTCCCCTGGGTGAAGAGCTAGGACGTATAAAACCCTTTTCCAAGAGTTCTTGTAGTTGCGTGGATAGTTCTTCAAGTTCTGATGGAGCTAAACGATAAGGTGCTCGAGCTATGGGCGCTGCTCCAGGAGCTAGCTCGATTTGAAACTCGACTTGACGATGAGGCGGAAGACTAGGTAATTCCTCAGGAAATACCTCGGGAAAGTCACGCACAATAGGAATGTCTCCTATCTTCCTTTCTTCCGCAGATGAATCAGAAACGAGGGCTAGAATAGCGGTGTGGCCCTTTCGCAAACACTTCTGGGCCTTAAGGAAAGAGATGATACCTATAACAGCACCACTCTTGTCGCCACGAATCACGAGGGGTTCTTTATCAGAACGAGGGATACGGACGATTTTCTCCTTGCAAATAATCTCCGCTTGGTGTTGAGATAACCAATCCATTCCAATGACGACGTCAAAACTACCCAGAACAATAGGAATAAGGTCGATAGAAAAGGTCTGATCGGAAAGGACAAGCTTGCAACCCTTAACTATATGTGCAGCCTCTAAACTTTTACCATTTGCTAACTCTACTATGTGCTTGGTGTTCAAAAGTGTTGGAGTACGCTTAAGCGTCTGACTAACTTTTAAGGACACGTAGCTAGTATCGGCACCCGAATCAAATAAAACAGTAACAAAGAAATCATCCAGAAGAAACTTACCCATCACAACTTTGGGATCGTTCCTTGCTTCACCCTGACCAATTACGGACACACGACCTTGGGCGCCATTGCCATTGTTGTTACCTCCGTTGTTGCCTCCGTTGTTGTTTCCATTGTGGTTCCTGTTTCTTTGGTTGTTCCAATTCTGGTTTAGCTGAGGGCAGTTCCTCTTAAAGTGGCCTTCAGCGCCACACTGAAAGCATCCTTTATTGCCCTGCTATTGCTGCTGCTGGTGGTTCTGTGGAGCTTGCTGTTGTTGGCGATTTTGATTCACAGGACGTGGGCTCCTGCAATCCTTAGCTTCATGACCCAGCTTGTGACATCTATGACAACGACCCTTCTTGCACTGCCCGCTGTGGTGCAGATTACATCGATTGAACTTAGGGTGATTTCCCTTATACCCACCTTGACCTTGATTTCCAGAAGACTGTTGACCGGGGCTCCTGTACTCATCTGTCTTTCGCTGCTGGGATTGAGCTGAAGCAGAACCCTTACCCAAATTTCCATCCCACTTGAGCTTATTATCGTTGGGAGCATCAGAAGTAGTAGCGCTAATTCGCTTGGGCAGCCTATTCTGCTCAACTGCCTGATCGGTGAGACGATGAGCCAACTTGACGACTTGCTGAATGTTGCCAAGATTAGCTGAGGTTACGTGGCTTTGAATTTCTGGCACCAAGCCCTTAAGGTACAGTTCGATACGCTTGACAGGAGGATCCACCATAGTAGGACACATGATGGCTAGCTCATTTGACCTCTTCGTGTAGGCCTCGATCTCAGATCCCGTCATCTTCAAATTGAAAAATTCCACCTCCAGCTTGTGGATGTCGTCACGACTGCAGTACTCTTCCTTAATCAGTTCTTTGAAACCGTTCCATGGAGTGGCATTAGCAACCACCAACCCAAGCAGTTGAACCTGTGCCTTCCACCAGGTTAACGCAGCACCTTCGAGTGTTCCAGTAGCATACTTCACCCTACGATCTTCAGGGCATTCACACATCTCAAAAACAGACTCAAGCTTCTCGAACCAGTGAAGAAGGCCTACAGCTCCCTCTGTGCCGCTGAAAGTACTAGGTCGGTAATCCATGAAGGTTTTGAACGTGCACACAGGAGGCTGAGCATGTTGACCTGTGGTGTGAGAATAATAGACAAGGTTAAGCGTGAGGGTTGGTTTGCGAAGGTAGGATCTAAACGTCCTAAGATGGGTTGATATGGCAGGTTATACCTCCTGCAGGGACAACTGCGAGTGCCTCAGCAACTCGTTCATTGATCAAGGCCGTCAACTGGGCTTGAGTGAGATTGATACGTCCTCCGCGTCCGCTCATAATCTTCACAATGAAGCAACGTAAGTGAGGAAAGTGTCGCGAAAGTGCGTAAGTGTGGGACGACAGTAGAGAGTAAGCACACAAGCTTCAAATAGCAATTATCACGTTAACTAATGCACAATGTAAACTATCTAACCGACAATATAACATAGATCATACCACATGTTGTGTCGAGTGTTGCACGTGGAGCGAAGCGTCGTTGTGGATCGTTGAGCACTGTACAGGTTATACTCTGGTTTTATCAAAAAGCCTTCCTCTTTTTAAAACCAAGTTCACTACAACCAATGGCTCTGATACCAATCTGTCACACCCCCAAAATCCACCATGCGGAGTACCACCGCTTGGAGGCGTGACATGACCAGGATCGAACCACCAATCATATTGAACAATGTAATTAAGTAAAAGAAATCAACCACAGTACGATTGATGACCAAAGCTAGTTAGCTAAGTTTAGTTTAAACAGCGGAAGCATAAATGTAAATCCAAAAACATAAGTCCATAGTTTATAAGTTTAAAGTTCAAAGCGTAAGTTTAATCAGTTCATGAGGATTTAAATATTAAGCACGGAACATAACAATCCGTACTCCACAACGACTCCTTCCTCGTGCAAGCTCCAAGCATTTAGCGACCTGTAAGGCATGTAACAACGAGTCAACAACAAAGTTGAGTGAGTTCACGTTTGGTTATTTAGTTTTAAGTTGTTTCTGAAAACGTGGCTTGTCTTTCGTTGGCGTAATTGTCGTGGGGGACCCCATAGTTGAAAGTAAGATTAACCAGTTCATTCTTTATTACCCGGACCATATTTATGATTAGTGGGGGCTTCCCCATGTGAACTACTAGACCGTATGATATCGACTACTACGCAAGTAAGTTGTGCCCTACATCAGTGTCTATCATCACTGATGGTTTGCCATAGTCCATTAGTACACGCCCGTCCGAATGGCACGGTGTGAGGTTTTTTAAACTTAATAGCGCTATTAACTAATGACCCGCTCGCCATTGGCCTCGGCGATTAAGTCGATATAAAATGAGGGACTTATGATAGAGTTTTGTCTAGTAAGTTTTAAGGTTGTTGTCCTACCCAAGGAGGACGAACGTACGTAGTTCTCCCAAAGAGAATACGCAGGATTAATACTGGCATCCGACCCGAGGAGGATGGCCGTACATATCCTACCTAAGTAAGATATGTAGATTCCGTTTCAATTCTTTAACCCATTCCCAAACCACCGGGAATCCCATACCTTAGAAAGTGTGTGAACTCTCCTTGGTTTGCTCGGTTAGATTCTCAAATATAGCTAACAGTCAAGGTCAGTCAATCACGTCCTAATATGATTACCAGTTAGTCATTTAGTGGTTTTCAAATAGAGCACAAAGTTCCTACACGTATCTATCACATAACATGCATTACTTTAACGGTTTATGCCCATTAAACCTCCCCCTCTATTCCCATTCACAAATAAACATACGACATTGCACATAACACTTTTATCGACACATAAGATGTTAGATCATTCACATATAGCATACTCGACATTTAGACACACAAATTACTACTTATGTCATTTCAACTTAAATATCCAAAACTGGGCTGTTTTCGAGCATTTTAATAAAATAGTTATCTTATTTCAAAAATTGCCAAATTTTTACAGAAGGTGCTAAACGATCTAAATATTATTGTGTAAAAATCTCGTGATCCGATTCATTACCAATATTTTAATAAAAATCATTTTCCGGAATGCACTCAGATTTATTTTTTTCTGACTGCAGTCCACGGAATAATTCATTAAAAATTCATTGTAAGTCGGATTGACGAATTTCTAGTGGGACAATTACTACGACATCAGTGTCCATCTACAGTACCAATTTCGTGATCTAATCCTACCCAGGTTTCAAGTTATGACTGAAAATATAACACCCATTTATTGCTGTAAAAACACAGCTTTAGCTGCTGTTACAAATCGGGTCTTTTAAAATAGTAAACGAAGTCCAAAAATTATGATTCCAGTGCCATTAGAACCGTATTTCATAGTACATAATTCTAGACTTCAGAAAATACATTTTTCATTAAGTTATGATCTGGTTCCAGCCAACTGAAGTTGGCTGTAAAAACCAACCAGCTTTCTGTTTCAGCTTTTAGCTTTCTAACTTGTGCTCGATTGATTCCGTTACCATGTTTAGTGATCACAACAACATCAAACATCAATATTAACCAGCAAAATCATCAGAAAATCAACAAGAATCATAGCAACACAAGATCTACATGATTTACACACATATCTTCTCTTTATCCATCTTTTATTCCATATGTTCAAGACTTTAGTGCAAGTTCTTTAGTGTTTCATAATTTTAATCATTAAATCACCTATTAACCACTTAAATAACATGAAGAATGAACGGATCTAAGTTCTTACCCCTAGCTCAAGGCTAGGGAAGTTCGAGTGAAGAAATGTGGTGGTTAATAGCGAATGGAGAAGGTCCTTCAACTTCCGGGAGCACCAAGCTTCGTTGTGTGACCCGTAGCACCTTTGTATGTATGTAAAATGTCTTGATCAAAGCTTGACGGTGGTGGAGTGTCGATGTCGGAGGTGGTGGGTGCTCGATGGCAGGTGGTGTGGTGCTGATGTCGGAGGTGGTGGGTGCTCGATGATGGTTTGAGTTGGGTCAGTAAAGGTGGGTTTTCAATTTTGTTTTGGTTGGGTTTCTTTGATTTTTTATCTGATGAACTCTGTGGACTATGTGGGTTTGATATGTGGACTATGTGGCCTGTGTTCTTGTTTATCTGGTGATTTTGATCAGTGGAATTTTGTGGGTTTGATATGTTGGATGGGGGCGGCGATGATGAAAAAAAAACGTCGATTTTGATGACGGTGGCGCGGCAAGGACGGCGGAGGGTAGGTTTTTTGAACCTGCAACCCCACTTTTGCAGCCTTTTGATTATTAGTTAATATGAACCAAACCCCGTTTTTTTTCGAGATAGACTTTGTTTTGATGTTGTTGGTTTTTTATTCCCCCCCCTAGTCGATGATGATAACGATATATCTGATACATCTCCCAAGTTTGCGATTTCTGGGTGCGTTCATTTTTGCGTAAAGAAGTTTTGTAAAAAAAAAAGTTAAACCGAAAACTTTTTAACGTAAAACGTAAAAAATGTAAAACGTAAAACGTAAAAAGTTTCACGTAAAACGTAAAAAGTTTTAAGTAAAACGTAAAAAGTTTTACGTAAAACGTAAAACGTAAAAAGTTTTTCGTAAAATTTAAATCGTAAAAAGTTTAACTTAAAACATAAAACGTAAAAAGTGTAAAAATCGGCGTGTTAAAAAAACGTGAAAAAAACGGCGCGTTAAAAAAACAACGCTTGAAAAAGCCGGGTGAAAAAATGGCGCGTTAAAAAACGTAAAACGTAAAAAGTTTAACGTAAAACTTAAATTGGAAAAAGTTTAAAAAAATCTTTTAAAAAAAATCTGAATTTAAAAATGCTTTTAATAAAAAAATTACGTTTAAAAAATAAAAAGTAATATAATAATACAAAAACTAATAAAAAAACAATAAAGACAAAAAGACAAAATAGAGTTATTTTACTAAATTACCATTTTGGATTAAAATATTAAAGACATAATAAGACAAAAAACATTTAATATTATTTTTAGTTACTTTTAATCTCATCTATTGATCTTGAAGATCTAATGTCCAGAAAGTGGTTCTCTCGGTTCTTAGAATTGGAGGTGGTTTTATTTTAGCGGTCCCCTATATATATATATAGGAACAGTATCAAGAGAGAACGCCTCAAAGTGTGAGAACGGTGAGAACAATTCTCAGCCACAAGATCTTAGTGGTTTGTGGCTGAGATTAATGCGGTGACATTTTTGTAAATAATAGGGGCCTTGGAACTTCCAGGAGGGGTAAAATAGGACGATCCAAATAAAGGTGCACATGCCATTTCCCCCGTCATATTTAAACGACAATAACTTTTTTATACGTGATTATTTTTTCACACCATAAAACTCAACGTTATCTTTCCAACGAGTATACTATTGATATACTTTTTGAAAAGAAATTAGCTGGGTTTTATGGCGTTTTTCTGAACTGGTTGTTTTATGGCGTTTTAGACTAGGTATTTTCATGGCGTTTTTCTGAACTAGGTGTTTTTATGGTGTTTTAACTAGTTATTTTCATGGTGTTTTTATGGTGTTTTAACTAGTTATTTTATGGCGTTTTTACAATACAAATTATGATTTTTCTGAGCTCAAAAGATATTAATTTAGGAGGTTAGACACAAAAAAAAGGTTTTTTTTTGAGCTATTGTAAATTATAACTCAAAAAAATAGCTTTTTTTTGGAAGCTTATGGCATTTTTTGAGTTATATGGCTAAAAAAATGGTTTTTTTGAGCTGTTGTAAATTATAGCTAAAAAAATACCTTTTTTTGTTATGGCGTTTTAACGGGAGCTATATGGCTAAAAAAATGGTTTTTTGAGCTGTTGTAAATTATAGCTCAAAAAATAGTTTTTTTTTGGCGTGACGTTTTAACTGGGAGCGTACGGGTTTTTTGAGCTATATGGCTCAAAAAAATGGTTTTTTTGAGCTGTTGTAAATTATAGCTCAAAAAATAGTTTTTTATGGCGTTTTAATGGGAGCTATATGACTAAAAAAAATGGTTTTTTTGAGCTGTTGTAAATCATAGCCCATAAAAATAGTTTTTTTTGGCGTGGCGTTTTAACTGGGAGTTTGTGGCGTTTTTTAGCTATATGGCTCAAAAAATGGTTTTTTTGAGCTGTTGTAACTTATAGCTAAAAAAAAATAGTTTTTTTTTTTGTTATGACGTTTTAATTGAACACTCAGTTCACGTGAGTGGGTTTTTTGACAATATTACCCCTTAGTGTAATTTAACATCAATGGCACATGTCACCACTAAAACTGTTCTCACCGTTCTCACACTTTTCACCGTTCTCTCTAAATCCAGACCTTATATATATATATATATATATATATATATATATATATATATATATATATATATATATATATATATATATATATATATATATATATATATATATATATATATATATATAGGGGAGGGTTAACGTACATTACGGCTTAACGTACATCACGTACGACAGGTAACTACGCACGTTCATTTTAAAATCACGCACGTTATAACTAAAAAAATCCAAAATCACGCATGTTGAAACACAATAATCATGCATATTGAAAACATTAATCACGCATGTTATAGAGCAAATCATGCACGTTGTTGTACGTGAAGTACATATATATATATATATATATATATATATATATATATATATCCTTTGTAAGAAGAAAAAAGAGAAGAAATTCTTTGTAAGAAGAAAAAAGAAGAAATTTCAACCAATAGAAATGCTTCATTAGACTTCATTTAATATTTGTACTTAATGTAACTATAAGGGTATATTAGTAAACTTACATACATCATTAATTGATAGTTTCATCTTTAATAACTAACTGTATTAAATTTGTAACTTATTTTTAAAATATATATTTTTCACAAAAAATAAAAATAAAAATTCATTTATAGTGTAGGATAAATACGAGGCGTGTTACATCATTAATTGGTAGTTTCATCTTTAATAACTAACTATATTAAATTTGTAACTTATTTTTAAAATATATATTTTTCACAAAAAATAAAAATAAAAATTCATTTATAGTGTAGGATAAATACGAGGCGTGTAGGATAAATTACGAGTTGTGTAGGATAAATTTCAATATGTGTAGGATAAATTTCGAAATGTGTAGGATAACTTTTGATGTGTGTAGGCAAAAATATTTAGTGTGGAGGATTATAGTCTTAATGACTAATTAATTAGTCAAACATAATAATAAATGAGATGAGAAAAAAACTATTTAATGTTTTACAATTATACCCTTTTATTCTTTTTCTTCTGAATAAAATATTCTTCTCAAATGAACCTTCCCCTATATATATATATAACCTCTTACGATTTTGACCCATCATGCCTTTTAGCCCTTTTTACCACCATATTGTAATCGAACTTATTTTTAACATAATTCTAACACCTTATAGCCCCTGGTATTAATATAAAGAGCTCATTATAAGACCATTTGGACCCCATGTTATAATAAACTACTTGTGAGAATCATTCGAGATTCATTGAAATGTATAAAAAACACAGCCCGATGAAGACCAAACCAGAAATACACATTGGGTTGACCTATAAATAACAAGAATGAATGACCGAAGAATTATTATATTATAACGACTACATTCCTCCTGTTGCTTAAATCAATCAAGATATTCCTGTTGCTAAATATCAATACGTACTTGCTGCAAATCGACCAGAACACAACTTATAGGCTGCTTTTTCTTTGATGACACATTACCGAATTGGGTACAAATTATGCTATATAATCATTTGATAAAAGCAATAACAAATCGAGTATAAATTAACATTAGCGAAATTAACACAATTGCAGGTTTCACTTACCTTCAAAATAGCAGTAGCGAAATAATCTCAAACGAATTTGAAGATGATTAGTTAGTCTCCAGTGAAACATCGAACCGGAATAGTGATGTTTTCCATACTTTATTCTATTAGAATGACAAACCCTAAAATAATTCTTAATCCCAAAGCTTTTGTATCAGTCGACACGCTTAACAATTCACCTTTCTTCTTCCTTAACTTCAAGCAAAACCCTAAATAACATCCGGATCCAATCGTCACCCCAGCACACCTTCATTCTTTTTCTGCGTTCAAATCAACAAACAACACCATCAATTAAAAACCCTACTTGATTAAAAAAATGCTTAATGGTAGTGTGACAAAGATGAAACCAAATCAAACCTATTCAAACAAAACTAAGCCATCGAATTAGATTGTTTGTCACAAAAGATGAAATAAAACCCAATCAAATTATGTATGAATGAAAAAACCTCAAACATCTTGGTTCAGAAGGAAACCCTAACAAAAAAGAAACCTCTAGAATAAACGAAAACTTTAAATAGATTGATAAAAGGAAGAAGAAACATTAGATAATGATTGCTAACCTGATATTCAATCCGAGGAAGACAATGAGGGATAGTTTGTAGGGTTTTGTGAATGAAAGATGAAGGGGAGAAATAAGGATGGTTGAAGCAGGCAGGAAATGAAGGCGATACTAGGGTTTCCAAGAAGAAAAGAAGCATTGATATGTCGGGTTATAAGATCAAATGGATCTTCTCAAACGATTTCGGACCCCCCCTTTTTTGCTATAGAAAAGTCAAACAATCAACACAACGAGATGAAATTGATTGTGGGAGTGACACATGTCCAAAACCACCAAATGATTGCATTATACAATGCCACAGGGGAAAACTCTAACACATGTTTGCACAAGAACATGACAAGTTTTCCACCATTACTAAGGAAACGATCTACAACAAAAGGAGTTTCTTCTTCACTTTGTTTCTGAATGTCTCCTCCTTGGTTGCACGTTTAATCCTAGTCGCAGTACGAAGCTCGGCCTTCCCTAGGCTTCTAATGGGGAGAATTTCCATTACGGCTTCTTTGCTTGGCGACGTATCAAAAATATAGAATTTAAAGCAAAAATTCTCCGAATAGAGATGAGGGTATTCCTATGTTAAGTATAGACTCAGAAGGTCAAGGAATGTGCTATTGTGTCATTGAGATTAAACACAAAAGGCTAGTGTTTAATTCACTCAACGTTGGCTCTGATACCAACTTGTCACACCCATATTTTCCACGTGTCACCGGTGGGGGTATAGTGACGTAGTTGATATCGTCATAGTCAAACAACACAATTCAAATGCACAGCGGAAGCAAAAGATAAAAATATTACAATCCGGTATAAAGTAATATCCAAGTATTACAAACGGAGAGTAAAAGATCCACAGGCGGATCGCAAAGAAAATAAAACATTGTTCAACAGACTTTAGGCATCTAAGCTTGCAAGACTTCTATTTGATGCTAGGAGAGACCAGCCTATTATGCGTAGTACCTGCACTTAGTCTTTTTGGGAAAATACGTCAGTTTACACTGGTAAATACAATTTAACTGACTCATTTTGAAAAATGTTTTAAAATTGATTTGAATGCCCGCGGCACAAAACTTTTTATAACTTGGGATCATTATTTGCTTATAATCTTGTAAAAGAATTACATGTTTGTTATGCGTTCAGTTGTCCGGGTCGTGCCGGGTTAAAGATTAATAGACACACCACATAGTATAGTTCTGCTGCGAGATTTCTTCTCGTACCGACTGTTATACTTTATTGAATTTAATGCACTACGGGTGTACGCCTACACCCGTGTGCTAAGGTCGTGGCCATTATTTGAATGATGCCAAGGATATCCGGGACATGGTCATTAAACCCCCAAAGGCGTTAAACAAACAAAACAACATTTTCAAACGGGTCATTTGACTGCTCTTAACCACCGACCGGTTAAGGTCAATTACCCGACCAAACGGTATTTTATATACTGTACCCCAAGCCCGTATAGGGAAAATAAGTTAAAAGTATTTACCTGAGCAAATTTATACAATTTATCCCAGCCGTATACCACCAAGCAAGTACAGATAGCTTTTACTGGGCTCCTAAATCTGGAACGAAGGTTTTTAATAACCTATTAGATTCCTAACGGGTCTTTAATTAAGCCTAAGCTTAGACCGGTTAGTTTTTAAAGGAGGATACGGTTCAACACGCATAATTATGCGAAGACCGGATTAGAATGTGGTTTAACCCGTTTCGGCTAATTTATGCAAACTAGTTACATAAGCCGATCCGAATGCAAAAAGTGCGTAACAGGTAACCAAAAGACTCATGAACAGGTTTCCTAAGTCAATATGCCTTAAATATGTTGTGATACCAGTAGGATATCTTCCATTATGCCCAAAATGAGTTTAAGACCAATTTATGCCCCGTAGGGGTATTTTGGTCATTTTAAAGGTTATAAAAGAGATTAAATATCATCTTGGGTTACAGGTCTGATTTAATTAGTAAATAAACTTAATTTAATAAGTTATAACAGTAGGGTATCATATATATGTGAAATTTATTAGTTTTAACCATACGATGCACCGCACGGGCATTTTGGTAATTTCACATAGGCTTAAAAGGTCAAAACTGAAAACCTGAGTTTAAAACTTTTCCTTACTATTAAAATATAAAAATTTACTAAATATATCAGTAGGCATCGACCCTTATATGCTTAAAATAGTTTTGATACATACTATGCGCTTAAAAAGGCGATTTGGAGCCATTTCCGGGGTTTGTATAGAAAGCTGATATTTTTATTATTCCAGAAGGCTCAAAATATTTTATTTATCATATCATATCAGTAGAAAAAGGTTCGGGGTCAAAATGATTTGTAAAACTCATTTTATGGCCCAAAAGGGCAAAACCGACAATTACCGAATCAAGCCTATAACCCTATGTTATATTCAGCCTAAAAATAAATAAAAATCTTTAAAAATCCCAAAATATTATTTTATATCAGTAGGTAAAAATTTTGGTATCAAAAATTGGGTTTAGATAGGATATATGCTAATTACGCCGTTTAATTAATAAAAGGCTTTCTAATTACGCTATTGAGCATAACTCCTAATCTAGGCCTCAAACTGATGTCAAATTTTAGGGACAAGTTTATAATTCAGTAGTGAAGGTTTCTATCCTCTCACATTTTTAAAAAATATCATTTTAAGGTCAAAAGGGCATAATGGTCAACATTTAGGCATTTAACGGAAACATGCATGAACTAGGATTTCTATGGAACCAAGTTGTATATCCTTGGAGAGTTATACTAACCTATAATATTGTCCTAAAGGAATCCTAAGGCATATCTAAACTAAGCTTAATCGGGTCAGAACTGAAAGTCAAAGAAAAAGTCAACTTTTGCGACTTTCGGTTCCGAACCGAGCCTATACTTAGAATTGTCGGGTTGAATCAGGATTAGGCATGTTCAACTAATATTTACCAAGTTATTAAAGTGGGAAAACTGATTTTTTATGACTTTTATATAAATAGTTATGAATTTATTTAAAGATTAACCCGATTGACTTTCATTTGACCCGACAATTTAACTAAGTAAACGTGGTAATTAGGAGGTGCCCTTTTGAGGGTTAAACACCTACCTAATTACGGTCACGTAGCCATGCTTGACGCGAACAATGGCTCAACCGTTTAAAAGTCAAAGCGTTTATCGATAACGCTAGACTTTTCGGTTTAAAATGCTAAATAATTAAACTAAGCATGAAGGGATTACTTACAAGAGTCCAAAGGACTGAAAGAGGTTCTCAAGAAGCTCATGACCCTCAAAGAATTTAGAGAAATCAGAAAGGAAGGAAAGGTGCAAGTGAAACCGAAAATCAAAGGGGGTATATATAGGTTTTCGAGAGCCGTTAGGATTGTTCCTCGATAAACGGGATTCGATCTCAGCCCTACAAGTATGCCCACTGATTTAGAAAACCATCACAAAAACCAGCCCCTAGAATCAAGAAATGAGAGGCAAAAGGCAAAACCAATGCTGGTTTTCAGATTCTGGTTACTGGTCAAGGCTTACGGACCGCAAGGGTCCAACCATACGGTCCTTAAGGACCAGGTCTGCACATGGGAACTTTCATTAGTTGACAGGTTTGGCCCCTGCACTCCCAAATGTCATTTTTGACACGTTTAAGGCCCGATAAACCATTTTTAAGGCTCTACAATGATGCCTAAACATAGGGAACATGAAGCATGCTAAAAAATATGCCGGATGTCGGTTTGTTTGGTCGTACGGTCTCGTTGTTCGGCTAATTACGACGAAACACGGACGGACGCTAAAAAGGATTCAAATTACGCGACGAATGGAATTTTATCATGCCACACACTAAAATAAAATATTTTCGTGCTTACATAAATTTTTGGGTGTCCCGGGATATTCAGAATGCGAGATATGCGCAAAAGTGCAAACTTGTGCACTTTTTGACACTTTTAGTCCCTGCATGACATAAAAGTTTATTTTTGCGCACCAAACACCTCTAAGCCTATATATAAGCTATATAAAGGATAAATAGGGTATGATTAACTTATGGACATATTCCGGAAGGTCCGTTACCATACGATTCGACCTCCTTTTGCAGTTTGACGCAATTAGTCCCTTAATTGCGCAAAGTAGTGCGAAATGCCGTTTAATGATATCCAAGACTTCCATAACCCATATTGGGCGTTCCCAAGCATATACTTAAATATTACTATGCTCCCGTTGCTTAAATAGTCACCGAATGGCGTAGATTCAAAAGTTGACGCTTTAGGCCCCTCTATTGCGCAATCTTGCGCAATTAATCATTTATTAGCATTGAAGCCTCATCTAATCCATATTAGACATCCTTGAAAGTATTATTAAACATTACGATGCTTTGGTTTCGCTAAAAGGTCATTCAGAGGTATAATTAAACATATTGACACTTTTAGCCCCTCTAACTTGCAAAGTTGCGCGTAACTTTAGTTATAGGCATAAAAATCTTAGACGGCCAATAATTGGCATTCCCGAGAGTATAATAAAATACCATGAAGATCCCGGTTGGTTAAAAGGTCACTCAGAGGTAAGAATTAAAATATTGACGCTTTTAACCCCTTTATTGCGCAAATTTTCAATTAATTACGCAAACGGCTACACTTAATCATCAAGTGGCACATTTGTGAATATAAACATTGTAAGAGGTTATTTAAAAACTTATTTTAGGTATGCTAACACTTCCAGTCCTTTCATATTCAAAGTTTTTCGATCTTTCAAAAAATTAGTCCTTAAATTTCAATGCTTGACTTTATTAGGGTTTATTACACGTGTCAATATATCATTGGATGTGATTTTACGAGGTGTTACATCCTCACCCCCTTAAAAGAAATCTCGACCTCGAGATTTGCTAAAATGCTGGAAGTACTTTTTGCTGCATAATGGACTTTAACTTCTATAGCATATCTAGAGTCTTTCCAAGCTCCCAAGTTGACCTCTATAATAGGTACATGTATCTTTTTCGAGCATTCTTAACCTACCGATCCTTGATCGATACGGGTTTCTTATCATATCATAAAGTTTCATTAATCTGCTTATCATTACGTGATGATGTGTTTCGACTTATTGACGAAACCTATCCTTAAATCATTAGTATGGGTCGCATTGCGAGCTCCACCAAGCTCCTTATATAGGTTTTAGCTTTTAAGCTATTTGATCTTGTTACATTCGATTCCTTCGAATGATTCTATATATTCCGAGCTTAACTAGCCTGATAATTAATAAACTGGCACACCTTTCCAGGGTGATATCTTTTGTTGAACCTTATTCCTTAATAAGAACTTAGGAGGTTTGCTATCTCCATTAATCTTGATTTTTCTGCCAAATAGTGGCAACTTACAGATGATTAGGGATTTATTTGATCTTATTCATTGTTTCCAAGGCAACTTTCAGATCCTGATGATTGGTCTTACCAATCTTCTGTCTACTAATAGATGTTTAACATTCCATCTATACAAGGTCTCCAAAGGAGCAGCCTTGATACTTATATCAACTTATTATAGAAAAGCTTATCTTAAGGTGAGATGGTTACTCCAATCATTGCTTAAAACTAATCTTAAGGAATAGCTAATCCTTGCCATTAGTCGAACAAATCGACAATCCTGGGCAGCTGATGGCAAATTCTTAATTGTTGCCTAATTAGGGTTGCGGTAATCAATGCATAAGCAAAATGAACCGTCTTTCTTAATTAACTACACCAAATCCTCGGAGTATTGAGTTAGGCTATATGAATCCTTTATTTAAAATTTACTTAATCAGGGTTTCAATTCATCCAATGAGGGTACTAGCCGTCTTGGAGATTTCATATTAATACAGCCCTATATAGGATATAAATCTTAACTCTACCTGCCTCTCAGGAGGTAAACAGGGTAATCTTAGGAGAAGATAATCAAGATACAAGGAGGTTGCAGAGATTTTCCAAATCTCAGTCTCCAGTTCATCCATCATTGCTCGTGTCAAATAAATGACACATTCATGTTATAAGTTCACGAATTCCTTAATCGGGAACATTTACTTGGACAATTTCCATTCTGGATATCTTCTTTGAATACCATTAGTTGACTTTAGTACCATATGACCATTAGAATATCCTTGCGGTTCCATGCATTAAACCTCCATACTGATCAGGCATGGAAGCAATCTATAGAACTTATTAAGATACATCAATCCTCATGTGGCGCTTTTGTCATACCGTCTGGTATTCGTAATCGATAGAGATTAAAGAGATATCAACTACCAATGCTGACGCATTTCCTCTTAGAGAGGATACTTCTTAAAAAAAATTCTACGATTGGAGGGTTCTGACAGGAATAGAAGATATGGTTCTTACGATTTCACCTGTAAGTTTTACCTTACACTTAATATCTGGGGTTCTTACGGGAAAAATTTCTAAAAGTTTGCTAAACTCATGGTCTTACGAGAGACTTAACAGCACCTGAAACCAAATGTAACTTCTAGCTATAAAATCACCATAAGGGATTTATCTGGTGTCATTATTAGCGTGGACTACCTCTAATCATTCATCAGGAGGGTTAAACGCCTCCATTCGTACTCTTTTTAAACTTAGCTGCAAAGTCTATGACAAATTTTAGGGCAGTCTCTGCTTCGACTGGTTATTTCTTAATCTATAAAACGTGAGCAGCTGAGGTAGATCCATAATGGATTTATAATAGGCAGGCTTTGAAACCTTAATGTGGCCTCCTATTTCCGATGCTAACCACCAATAATTATTTCATTAAGCTTAGACTTTAGGTAGATTGAATAGGGTACTATCTCAGCCAATGAATTAAAACTTGCAACATACCGTCGATAGTCTAAAACCTTTATGGTGAGAGTCAGAAATTTCTTATTCCGTCTTTTTCCATTCGCGATGCGAATAATAGGTTACCCTAATAAGGTCCTTAAAACTTGGACCATCCCATATTTGTATAAGGGGATCTTTCTTGTGGACTTCATTAATGTCCTCACTAATTAAGGGTATTGCCATCGAATTACTGTGATGCATACCTCACTGTGTCCTTTCCAGCATAACCGCTGATACACCTAATGGTTTCTACTTCATCCAACAATTTCCTGTAATCGATGGCCCCTTTTTACTATTGAAGTCTTTTGACTTCCAAGAGATGAAGTACTTTTAAGTACATCCTAAAAGGAATGGGCTCCTTGCCATATATGATTCTGTTAAGATTATTCTTCGCATTTGAAGTATGAATCAAGCTCTTCTCATGAGCAACGACGTGTGTTTTAGAGCAAGCAGCATTCGGCTTCTTGAACCTTTTCATGACTTTTCTCATAGCCTTTCTAACAGCTGCGATAATCACAGTTTTGGAGATTAACTCCATTAGTCATCGAGGTTCACATTTGATGCACCATTAACATTTGTCGCATCTCTAACATCGCGACTGTTGTTTATCTCTTCCGACTTTTCCATACTCGGAGCTTTGGTATTAAATACCAAATTCAGCAAGTGCTAGGCAATCCATACCCAGTGTCTTCTCGAATTGTCAAAGGCTCCCCATAAGGAGTCTTGATAACTACTTGCTTCTTATCACACACAGCATGGACTTGGTTATAAGACAACCAATCATTCCTATCATCATAACGAGTCCCTCCTATTTTAACGGAAACAAGGACAGAGGGTCTTTATGTGCCCCCTTCTTGCCATAACCATAGCAGGTGGCGTCCTTAAAGTCCTTGCATTCGTGAGTCTTGTGATCCATCTCTTTACAGATGACACATCCCCTGGTCTGCTCATAGAAACATTTTCCGAAGTGCTTCTTCCCACAGGTTTTACATTCGGGTTTTGCCTCCTTTGGCTTGAACTGGCTATAGTTTGAACCGGTCTTACCCTTTTTATAACCCTTATTTGGGGTGTCATCGCACTTTCGCTTATGATCCTTCAACACACGGTCCACAAGCGTTGTTTACGGCTATATCCATCATAGCCTGTAACTCAGTTCTTGTCAAATTCAGTCTTGCATCATCATTCTGATCAACTGGATGATTGCGAGCTTCATAGGGGTCAGCCATGATGATGCTTTGAAGGCTACAAACCAAGTAGTAGTAATTTGATCATACAGTGAATTGTCGAACTTGATAATTAAATACCATGGTGCGAATAAACCATATACGCCAATAGATAGTATTTAGTTTATTTGATTATGTTTTGCCTAGGTTTTTAAATAAACCATCTTTGGCGTTTAAACGGAATATAATCCTTCATATTTATTAGACAGGGGACATAAGTCACGACTGTCAATGTCGTAACGACATTTTATATAGCACAAGGGCTTGTTCCAAAGGACTTTTCGATGGCACAGATGCCTTGTCACTAGGGAAATTTTAAAATATAATCAATGATTCCTTTGGATCGAAAAATTTCATAATTCATTGCCTTGACAAGAAGTTATGAAATAAAACTATCTTTTTCATGTATACATCTTTACCCGTAGGTATACATCCCAGATGGATGTTTAGATGTGTACATCATGTTCGACGTTTATTAGTCATGATTCCCACTGATCATTTAGGCTAAATGAGGGGTTTGGAAGATTTCTAATATAAGGATGACAAGGGTGATTTCATCGCATCACCCATTGTCAGGAGTGTTAACACGTTTTCAGGTGTTTAACAAGGATCTGAATCTCTTTAAACAGGTCTTACCATCGTAGCCAGGTCATTAATGACATTCAAGCTAGGTTATACCCTTCGAGACTCTTTTTAATATAAATACTGGCAGGAAAGGAATGATATTTATTTTATTCAGGATTTTTATGATAATTATCCTGGATTTAATTAAAATACAACCATGGCACAAAGGCCAAGTCACAAGGGCAATTATAAACCATGATTTTGTAGAATCAAGGTGTTTAGGCTTGAACGTTGTTCAGTGCCTTTTCTTGACAGGGGGGTTGTAGACTACGACTGTCTTTTGTCTTTTATGACAATGAATATGGCCCGTAAGCGTTATATCCCTAATGGATGCTTAAATCATAAAATAAGAAAGGATTTCGGGAGAATCCAGTATAAGGATGATTTATGCGATTTTATCGAACCACGTCTGCTAGGAATGTTAACATGTTTACAGGTGTAAACAAGGATTTTGAACCTTTAGAATAGGCTTATATGAATTCACTAAAATTTATAACATATGGTTTTTTTCAATAACCATTTTAGTTAATTTGATAAATATATAACTGTTCAGGATCCTTATCATGAATCCTATATTATAAGTTAATAATGGCACACAAGGCCTAGTCACGAGGACAAGTTTAATTTATAAGCCCAGAATTTATGGAATCGAGGCATTAAGGTTTGAATCAAAATCCATTACCTTTTGACAGTGAGTTGCAGGCTACCACTGTCTTTTGTCCCAGAGGACGTTAATTATTACCCGTAGGCACTTCATCCTTAAAGGATGGTTATACAATTACAGGGAATTTACATTAACCCAATTTTTAAAGATGGTCTGTGTGATTTGTACTGCATCACAATTTGCCCAACATGCTAACATACTTACAGATGTTAACAAATTTTGGAATCTTTTGGACAGGTTCTACCGTCTTGGCCATGTCTACAATGACACGTGGCTAGGTTTTACCCCTAAGATTCTCTTTTAATATTAAACGCAGATCAATCCTAAATTGAGATGTTAATTATGGATCTGAATCTAATTATGGAGATACCATCTTGGCCTTGTCTTCAAATGACACATGGCTAGGTGTTGTCCCTTTTTAGATTTTGCCATTTTGTAATAATGGTAGATCTCATAATGAGAACGTTATTTTAAATCTAACCGTTCCATTAAAATTTAAACAGGTACATGGTTGCCCTAAATGGGACTTCTAAGGAATAATGTTGTCCTCGAAGGGACTGAAAGATAAATATGTCCTTGAAAGGACTACTAAGGAAACGATCTACAGCAAAAGGAGTTTCTTCTTCACTTTGTTTCTGAATGTCTCCTCCTTGGTTGCACGTTTAATCCTAGTCACAGTACGAAGCTCGGCCTTCCCTAGGCTTCTAATGGGGAGAATTTCCATTACGGCTTCTTTGCTTGGCGACATATCAAAAATATAGAATTTAAAGCAAAAATTCTCCGAATAGAGATGAGGGTATTCCTATGTTAAGTCTAGACTCAGAAGGTCAAGGAATGTGCTATTGTGTAATTGAGATTAAACACAAAAGGCTAGTGTTTAATTCACTCAACGTTGGCTCTGATACCAACCTGTCACACCCCTATTTTCCACGTGTCACCGGTGGGCCCGGTGGGGGTATAGTGACGTAGTTGATATCGTCATAGTCAAACAACACAATTCAAATGCACATCGGAAGCAAAAGATAAAAATATTACAATCTGGTATAAAGTAATATCCAAGTATTACAAACGGAAAGTAAAAGATCCACAGGCGGATCGCAAAGAAAATAAAACATTGTTCAACAGACTTCAGGCATCTAAGCTTGCGAGACTTCTATTTGATGCTAGGAGAGACCAGCCTATTACGCGTAGTACCTGCACTTAGTCTTTTTGGGAAAATACGTCAGTTTACACTGGTAAATACAATTTAACTGACTCATTTTGAAAAATGTTTTAAAATTGATTTGAATGCCCGCGGCACAAAACTTTTTATAACTTGGGATCATTATTTTCTTATAATCTTGTAAAAGAATTACATGTTTGTTATGCGTTCAGTTGTCCGGGTCGTGCTGGGTTATTTGACTGCTCTTAACCACCGACCGGTTAAGGTCAATTACCCGACCAAGCGGTATTTTATATACCGTACCCCAAGCCCGTATAGGGAACATAAGTTAAAAGTATTTACCTGAGCAAATTTATACAATTTATCCCAGCATATACCACCAAGCAAGTACAGATAGCTTTTACTGGGCTCCTAAATTTGGAACGAAGGTTTTTAATAACCTATTAGATTCCTAACGGGTCTTTAATTAAGCCTAAGCTTAGACCGGTTAGTTTTTAAAGGAGGATACGGTTCAATACGCATAATTATGCGAAGACCAGATTAGAATGTGGTTTAGACCCGACAAGCTTGTATACTTGTGTAATAAGGGTAAACAAAACACATTCTGGATTTTGAGATAAAAATGACAAGGTTTAACCCGTTTCGGCTAATTTATGCAAACTAGTTACACAAGCCGATCCGAACGCGAAAAGTGCGTAACGGGTAACCAAAAGAGTCATGAACAGGTTTCCTAAGTCAATATGCCTTAAATATGTTGTGATATCAGTAGGATATCTTCCATTATGACCAAAACTAGTTTAAGACTAATTTATGCCTCGTAGGGGTATTTTGGTCATTTTAAATGTTATAAAAGAGATTAAATATCATCTTGAGTTACAGGTCTGATTTAATTAGTAAATATACTTAATTTAAGTTATAACAGTAGGGTATCATATATATGTGAAATTTATTAATTTTAACCATACGATGCACCGCAGGGGCATTTTGGTAATTTCACATAGGCTTAAAAGGTCAAAACTGAAAACCTGAGTTTAAAACTTTTCCTTACTATTAGAATATAAAAATTTACTAAATATATCAGTAGGCATCGACCCTTATATGTTTAAAATAGTTTTGATACATACTATGCGCTTAAAAATGCGATTTGGAGCCATTTCCGGGTTTTGTATAGAAAGCTGATATTTTTATTATTCCAGAGGACTCAAAATATTTTATTTATCATATCATATCAGTAGAAAAAGGTTCGGGGTCAAAATTATTTGTAAAACTCATTTTATGGCCCAAAAGGGCAAAACCGACAATTACCGAATCAAGCCTATAACCCTATGTTATGCTCAGCCTAAAAATAAATAAAAATCTTTAAAAATCCAAAATATTATTTTATATCAGTAGGTAAAAAGTTTGGTATCAAAAATTGGGTTTAGATAGGATATATGCTAATTACGCCGTTTAATTAATAAAAGGCTTTCTAATTACGCTATTGAGCATAACTCCTAATCTAGGCCTCAAACTGATGTCAAATTTTAGGGACAAGTTTATAATTTAGTAGTGAAGGTTTCTATCCTCTCACATTTTTAAAAATATCGTTTTAAGGTCAAAAGGGCATAATGGTCAACATTTAGGCATTTAACGGAAACATGCATGAACTAGGATTTCTATGGAACCAAGTTGTATAACCTTGGAGAGTTATACTAACCTGTAATATGGTCCTAAAGGAATCCTAAGGCATATCTAAACTAAGCTTAATCGGGTCAGAACTGTAAGTCAAGGAAAAAGTCAACTTTTGCGACTTTCGGTTCCGAACCGAGCCTATACTTAGAATTGTCGGGTTGAATCATGCTTAGGCATGTTCAACTAATGTTTACCAAGTTATTAAAGTGGGAAAACTGATTTTTTTTATGACTTTTATATTAATAGTTATGAATTTATTTAAAGATTAACCCGATTGACTTTCATTTGACCCGATAATTTAACTAAGTAAACGTGGTAATTAGGAGGTGCCCTTTTGAGGGTTAAACACCTACCTAATTACGGTCACGTAGCCATGTTTGACGCGAACAATGGCTCAACCGTTTAAAAGTCAAAGCGTTTATCGATAACGCTTGACTTTTCGGTTTAAAACGCTAAATAATTAAACTGAGCATGAAGGGATTACTTACAAGAGTCCAAAGGACTGAAAGAGGTTCTCAAGAAGCTCATGACCCTCAAAGAATTCAGAGAAATCAGAAAGGAAGGAATGGTTCAAGTGAAACCCAAAATCAAAGGGGGTATATATAGGTTTTCGAGAGCCGTTAGGATCGTTCCTCGATAAACGGGATTCGATCTCAGCCCTACAAGTATGCCCATTGATTTAGAAAACCATGGGTGCACAAAAACCAGCCCCTAGAATCAAGAAATGAGAGACAAAAGGCAAAACCAAAGCTGGTTTTCAGATTCTGGTTACTGGGCAAGGCTTACGGACCATAAGGGTCCAGCCATACGGTCCGTAAGGACCAGGTCTGCACATGGGAACTTTCATTAGTTGACAGGTTTGGCCCCTGCACTCCCAAATGTCATTTCTGACACGTTTAAGGCCCGATAAACCATTTTTAAGGATCTACAATGATGCCTAAACATAGGGAACATGAAACATGCTCAAAAATATGCCGGATGTCGGTTTGTTTGGTCGTACGGTCCCGTTGTTCGGCTAATTACGACGAAACACGGACGGACGCTAAAAACGATCCAAATTACGTGACGAATGGAATTTTATCATGCTACACACTAAAATAAAATATTTTAGTGTTTACATAAATTTTTGGGTGTCCGGGGATATTCAGAATGCGAGATATGCGCAAAAGTGCAAACTTGTGCACTTTTTGACACTTTTAGTCCCTGCATGACGTAAAAGTTTATTTTTGCGCACCAAACACCTCTAAGCCTATATCTAAGCTATATAAAGGATAAATAGGGTATGATTAACTTATGGACATATTCCGGAAGGTCCGTTACCATACGATTCGACCTCCTTTTGCAGTTTGACGCAATTAGTCCCTTAATTGCGCAAAGTAGTGCGAAATGCCGTTTAATGATATCCAAGCCTTCCATAACCCATAATGGGCGTTCCCAAGCATATAATTAAATATTACTATGCTCCTGTTTGCTTAAATGGTCACCGAATGGCGTAGATTCAAAATTTGACGCTTTAGGCCCCTCTATTGCGCAATCCTGCGCATTTCATCATTTATTAGCATTGAAGCCTCATCTAATCCATATTAGACATCCTTGAAAGTATTATTAAACATTACGATGCTTTGGGTTCGCTAAAAGGTCATTCACATGTATAATTAAACATATTGACACTTTTAGCCCCTCTAACTTGCAAAGTTGCGCGTAACTTTAGTTATAGGCATAAAAACCTTAGACGGCTAGTTATTGGCATTCCCGAGAGTATAATAAAATACCATGAAGCTCCCGGTTGGTTAAAAGGTCACTCAGAGGTAAGAATTAACATATTGATGCTTTTAACCCCTTTATTGCGCAAATTTTCAATTAATTATGCAAACGGCTACACTTAATCATCAAGTGGCACATTTGTGAATATAAACATCGTAAGAGGTTATTTAAAAACTTATTTTAGGTATGCTAACACTTCCAGTCCTTTCATATTCAGAGTTTTTCGATCTTTCGAAAAATTAGTCCTAAAATTTCAATGCTTGATTTTATTAGGGTTTATTACACATGTCAATACATCATTGGACATGATTTTACGAGGTGTTACAGATTTCGAGGCCCTCTCCCAAGGCGCGCGTGACCAATGTTCTTGAGTCGTTCATGTTGGATATTGTTCTACTAGATCGTGTCTTTAAAGCACCCATTGTCACCGTGAAGAGCATCCCTCATAGTTGTCGTTTGGCTCTCTCTCAGGCATTGAAAACCATTCTCTACAAAGTGGTGGCCCAACCTAGATCCATTGAAGTATGGGTTAGGTTGCTCCTTCTTCCTCGCTGCACTTTGCAAGTGGTTAGACCAAAATATAGGCAAGAAAGAAGGTCTGGGAATAGGAAGGCATTACAACAAAGATCAATTCTGAATTCCTTAGCCACATAGGGGAAAGAAGATGGTATTTTCATGTTAATTAAAAATATATTTAATAGTCCTGCTTTGGGGTCTCTATGTCAAGGAGGTGTTGATAATCCTGAGGAGAGTACTGCTAGTAACACCAATGTTAGGAAGTGTCTTCGGAAGGTTGCTGATGGCCACTTTACAGCTGCAGTGAAGGTGTTATGTTCATCCGGTGTTGCTCCGTACAATGATAATACCATACAAGCTTTAGAGGCTAAACACCCATACAGAGAACCTCCATCTATGCCAGGTACTATATATTCTGAGCCTCCCCTTGTAGCAGAGGTGGATAGTGTCCTTGGTTGCTTAAATCATTCCCTAAAGGAACCTCATGTGGGAGAGATGGCCTGAGGGCACAACATATTTTGGATACTTTATGTGGAGAGGGATCCGCTATTGCCACTGATCTCTTATGTGCTGTCACTGCGGTAGTCAACTTATGGTTAGGGGAAATGCCCATCGTGTTTGGCAGAGTTTACCGCGTCTGCTCCCCTTACACTGCTCTTAAAACCCGACAATGGGATTAAACCTATTGCAGTGGGTACTATACGGAGGCGTTTGGTTTCCAAGGTTGCTATGAAGGGTGTTGGTAAAGAAATGACCAAGGACCTTAATGATTTTCAGTTTGGGGTCGGCATGTCGGGTAGCGATGAGGTCATTTTACACATCGTCAACAGGGTTCTAAGTGAACGTCACACTGATGGGTCTGTTGCAATGCTTACTGTAGATTTTTCTAATGCTTTTAACCAGGTGGATAGATCAGCCTTACTTCGTGAGGTTCGGATGAAGTGCCCTTCTATTTCTTTGTGGGTAGAATTTCTATATGGGCAACCATCAAGATTGTATCTTGGAGATGGGCACATTTGGTCTACCACGGGAGTTCAGCAAGGGGACCCATTGGGACCACTTCTTTTCGCTCTTGTTTTGCACCCCCTTGTGCATCAAATTAGAGAAAAATGCAAGCTTCTCCTTCATGCTTGGTATCTTGACGATGGGACTGTCATTGGAGGTTCAGAAGAGGTGGCTAAAGTGTTGGACATCGTTAAGGTGACGGGCCCAACATTGGGTCTTGAGCTTAATATTAAGAAAACTGAGCTATTTTGGCCTTCTTGTGATGGTAGTAAGTTTCGTGAAGGATTATTTCCTACGGACATCGGGAGGCCATTAGTGGGGGTGCTTGGGGGGGGGGGGGGGGGGGCGTTAGTAGAGACGCAAGCTTTATTAATAGGTTGGCAAAGAAAAGAGCCGCTAAGGCGGTAGATTTGATGCGTCTTCTACCCAAATTACGTGACCCGCAGAGTGAACTACTCTTGCTTCGATCCTGTATGGGCATTGCCAAACTTTGGGTAAATTACATTTTTCGTCCTTTATGTTTGTACTAGATTGCAACGGATAGCCTTTAACTTCAATAATTACAGTCACAATCCTTTATTTGGAAAACCCGTTACATTTTTTGTCCTTAAACACTAACTAAGTTAAAAATTTTAGTTAAGTCTATTTATATAAGGACACTTTGGTCTTTTTACCAGTCTAACTAAAATATATTATAAACAAAACGAAAACAAAATTAACTTATAAAATATACCATCACCAACCCTCATCTGAGAGGGTGTATCTTCATCATCTTCACCAAGCAGCGGTTTCCTCCTCCTCACAACCGCCGCCGCCACCGTCCGTATAACTCATGAACGCCACCACTCCAGCCACTGACAACCACCCTACGCCGTTGTATTATCGCGATTGTTCCTCCTCCACGTCATCATCATCCTCATTGGAGTCCGTGACAAATCAAGATCTACACAGAGACATCGTATAGACAAATCAAGATGACAAGACGATCTGAGTCTTGTTTTAGGTGTTGTCTGGTCATTTTGGTAGTGATTTCAGCATTGTGTGTATCTGAGATAGCTCTTTATTGGAAGCTCAAAAGGGGTTTTGATTTGAAACCTACTTCTTCGATCTCTTATACTCCCTGCATCTGTGATTGTCCCTCTCCTCTCTCCCTTCTTAAGCTTGCTCCTGGTAATAACCAATAAAATCCTTTTTTGTTCTTGTTTGATCTTGTTGTTTTAGGAGTTCCCAGGTTTTAATTGTTGGTTTAAGTTGGTCATACATGTTGTGTTGCTAATGTTACTTATTTGGTGGCGGTGGCCGCAGCTTTGGTGGTGGTGGCAGTGGCAGATTTGGTGGTGATGGTGGCGGCGGCAGATTTGGTGGTGAAAGGGTGAGGGTTGGTTGGATAGAGAGAGGGGGTGGTGGTAGCTGGAGAGAGAGTGGTTATGGTGTTGGTGATGGTGAAAAAGAAAGGGATGAACTGATGACGAAGTGGGTTTTTAAGTTATGTTTTAATTTTTTTTAATTATGTTGGTAAAATGACTAAATTCTCCTTAACTAGTTAGACTTAACTAAAAATTTTAACCAAGTTAGATTTAAAGGACGTATAGTGTAATGGGTTTTGCAAATAAAGGATTGTTACTGTAATTATTGAAGTTAAAGGCAATCCGTTACAATCCGGTAAAACATAAAGGACGAAAAGTGTAATTTACCCCCAAACTTTTCTTTGGCTTGAGGACATGCCAATCTGTACACATGGAAGATGCAACGTTGTTTTTTGACAAAGGTTTGCGTAAGGCGATTGAAGAATTGGTGGTTTTTGAAGGTCCTTTCTTTGGAGACTTCCCGTGGCGACTTGCTTCCTTACCTATTAGGTTTGGGGGCTTGGGGTTGTATTCGGTTGTAGAGGCTTCATCCTATGCTTTTGTGGCCTCGAGGGCTCAATCGTGGCTGCTACAGGACCACATCTTAAGAGATAGTGGCATATGTGGTATGGATTCTGATTATGTTTGTGCTTTGGCTTGTCTTCGTGATACGATTACAAGCTTTGACTTCAGCGGTTTCACAAATAAGGACACTGCTCCCGCTAAAGCCCAAAATGCATTGCCGAGTGCTCTTTTTAGTAAAATTGTCCACGACATCGAAGTACAGTTTGACTTGACCATTAGACAAAAGCCGTTTTTGAGTGTCTACGAGCACCACAAGCACAAGATTTTCATCTTGCTATACCTATAGATGGGTTAAGCCAGCATATGTCGCCGGTGGAGTACCGTACTATCCTTAAGTATCACCTCATGATTCCTTTATTCCCAGTTGATGAGGTATGCCCTATTTGTCATAAGGCGTGTTTGGATTCTTTCGAGAAGCATGCAGTTCATTGTAGAGAGCTCCCGGGGTTCAAATACCGACATGATTTTGGTTAGGGATGTCCTTTTTATTCATATTTAGGCGCTCTGGTATTTCTGCAAAAAAAGAGGCACCCGTTAATTTCTTAATTGACCCGTTGGAAGGGAGATCTACCCTTCGACCAGCCAACATTCTGGTCATTGGATGGGTAGGAGGAAAACATGCCTGTGTGGATATAACAGGGGTTTCCCCGCTTGTGGGCTTAGGGGGTAGTGCTTTCACGGTGGGTCAGGCTGCTTCGGGTAAAGTGACCAAACACGAGAAAGCGTGTTTTGACTACCAGCACGTGTTTATCCAGTTTACTTTTGATACTTTTGGTTTTCTGGCGCCATAACCCGTGGACCTACTCAGTCGAGTTCAAAGGGTCATGCATAGTAATGTTATGACCCCGAGATCTATGGGCGTAGTTTTTAAAAGACTTAGTTTCGCTATTCAAAAAGGGATAGCGGCGCAACTTGTTGCCCGGCCGTTTACCAACTATCTCGATGTAAATTCATGTTTCTTTTACAAAAACATTGCATTAATAAATCATAAAAAATTGTGAAACTGTATAAATACTAGTATTTAATCAATTTGCTACATAATAATTTATTAATCTAAACGTAAGTATTAGATATTAAGCGTGAAGTCCAATTCTTAATTACTCTGTCAATGATTTTAATTTATCCAACATTGTTGTGTTATCTTTCTTTTTTTTTTTTTTCTTATTTGTACATTTTGTTTTCGGCTTTTTCTTGTTGCAACAATTGCATGCTGCTAAAGTTGAAAGATGTTGAACTTCAACTTATCATTATTTTTTCTTTTTTCTGAATATGTGTGACTTGTTAATATTACAAATAGTAATTGTGCCATGGCTATTGATCTAAGAAGAAATAATATATATTAGTGTTAGTAACGTCTTACTTTGAGAGGTGAGAGAAATTAATAAAACATAAAAGCCATTTATGAAAATAGAACTTAAATAAAATTAATGATTTAGCAATTGCTATTCAAAAGAATAATAAATAAATAAATTTAATGATCATTAATATTTTAGATTTAAATACCGTTAAAATTAAAAACATTACTTAATAAAAAACCTAGATTTGAATACTCATTTATATATTATTACATATTATTAATGCATAAAAACACTAAATACAGTCATAAACATATAGAGACAAGAATGTAATCAATATATTTGACCAAAAATATTGAATTTGAAAATATATATTCTTTCAAAAATTAATTATCTCAGTATAAATCTCATGCCCCAATAAACCATTCAGACTTGTGTCAAAATGGAGCAAATGAACAATGGCAACCATGAAGACAAAACCATTGAGTCAGCCATGATCTTTGACCAACAAACCAATGATGATTTTCCAAACCAATTCATTTGGCCAAAAGATCATCTTTCTCAAACGTCTACTGAGAAGTTGAATGAACAGGTAATAGACCTACAAGGGTTCTTAAGTCATGATGAGGAGGCCACATTGCATGCAGCCAACCTTGTGAGGGAATCATGCATTAGCCATGGCTTTTTTCAAGTGGTTAACCATGGTGTTGACCTTGATATGCTTGCTTTAGTCCAAGAGCATGGCCATGCTTTCTTTAAGCTTCCGTTAACCGAGAAACTGAAGTGCAAGCAGAAAGAGGGAAGCGTTGTTGGTTTCGCTAGTGGGCATGCTCAGCGGTTCCGCGAAAAATTGCCTTGGAAAGAATTGTTAACTTTTGAGTATCATGAAAATGGCCCTGATGAAGTTGTTGCGGAGTTTTTCAATGCAATGGGAAGTCAATACAAAGAAACCGGGTATTATTATAATTCTTTTCTTTATTTTACGACAATTTGTTGATAAAAAAATAGAGATGCAGTTTTAATAACTTATATTATAATTATTTTCTCGAATTTTTATTGATGTGCTGACATGGCACAAGTGGTAACTTTTTAACACACATGTCAATGTATCATCGGATGTGACTTTTTTAGTTAATTTATATTGATCTAATGTTTTTTTTGACGTATCACTTTAATATCTTATTGGTAAAACTAAATTTCAATGGCTATTTTGTGAATTTATGTTGATCAAATGTTTTTTTTACACTCACTTTATTATAGTAAATGAGAATATCGTTACGACTTCTGACTAATAGGCATGGACTGTATGGTATCTTCTTTTAATACTATTTGATGATCATAACTCTTCTTGAAGGAGGTAGTGTAGTTGGAGTTTGAAAGACATCATCATATTTTAAGTAATAAGCCTTCTAATGCTTCATTCTACAAGTCACTCCAACAGTTAAAGAAATAAAGAATGTGATGATGTTAGAACTCATTTAACTGTGGGTGTGACTTGTAGACTAAAAAGAATGTGATGATGTTAGAACTCATTTAACTGTTAGTTTAGGGATAAAAAAAAATATAATGCTCATATGCGTTTTGTTTTTATTTCTAAGTTTACAAATCTCTCCAAGTTTTTCTTTGTCTCTAAGTTTTATTTTCATCTATCTATGGTGTTTGTGCTAATTGTATAGTTGTAAACTGGTCATATGCAGCTTGATCTTTCAGAAGTTCTGTCGGTCAATGAATAAGTTAGCTCATGACCTTCTTGATTTACTGGAGATTAGCTTGGGCGTTGATGGGCATAACCATAACTACTACAGAAAACTATATGATGATGCTGTGTCAATAGTGAGATGTAACCACTACCCGCAGTGTAACAAGCCCGACCTGACTTTTGGGGTCGGACCACATTGTGATCCAACTACATTGACCATACTTTATCAAGATCTAGTTGGAGGACTAGAAGTGTTTGTGGATAACAAATGGAAATCTGTTCAACCCTACCGCGAAGCCCTTGTCATCAACATAGGTGACACTTTCACGGTGAGTCTGCTTGTGTATCGCATCATAACTCCCTTTGTTTTATTGTTCCTTAATATGATCAAGAGTTGCGTTCTAAATATATTTGAAACTTATAACTTAACTAAGGGTGGATGTATATGTAGGCACTATCAAATGGGAAGTACAAGAGCTGCCTGCATAGGGTAAGTGTGAACAGTTTGTCCCCAAGGCTGTCGCTGGTGTTCTTCTTGTGCCCAAAAGGAGATAGAGAGCTGAAAGCGCCTCAAGAGTTAGTCGAAAAAGATGGGAAAAAGGAGTATCCTGATTTCACATGGGGAGAGTTTCTTCAGTTCACTCAAAAGAATCACAGGGCTGATGAAAACACCCTTCAATTGTTTACCAAGTGGCTGCTAACTTCAAAAAATCGCAATGCCTAGACAGCTAGGGGTGGCAATAAGTAACTATTATGAAAGTCTAGTTACAATGAGTAATTAATAATTGTGTGTCATGAGTACTGATATTGGCTTATGCATATCATATGATTTTAATTTACATATTTATTGCATTATGTGATGAGTGTAGAATCTGTTGCTCGTTTATTTATTAAGAGTTAATTAATAATTCAGTCTGAATCCTACAAACCTCAACAAATGGCATCATGAAACAAAGCTAACTAACTAGATAGAGAAATGGTTGTATGGGCTAAAGACTGCATATTGGTTTCAGACGAATCCATGAAAGCGTCAATACACATGAAGTTGTGTTGTTTTTTCTAAGACAAATCCCTGGGATTTTATTATTTTTAGTTTGTAGCATATAATTGGTGTTTGGGCACGTATGGGCATATAGGACTCCACATTGGTCCAAAATCTCTTGATCCTCTTGAGGAACTAAAGTCATATAAAGATTAAAAGACTAACGAGTTTAATTTATTTCTAATTAATTATCTTTTGTTGATACTCTTGAGGAATTAAAGTCATATAACGATTAAAAGATTAACGAGTTTAATTATTATTATCAAAGGTCCTCTTGTTGCTAATAATGAGATAATCTGGAATCTCGTGCATCGAGTTTACAATATTCATAAGTTTTTTAACAAGTTGAGTAACTTGTAATATTAGCAAAAAAATCATTAGTGTGAATATATAAAGATATTGTCCAAAAACGCCACTCACTCACTGTCAAATTAATGATAAAGCCTCTGAAACGCCAGAGACTTTATTGTACTGAATAAAAAAGCAAAACAAAACGCCAAAAAAAGCCAGAAACTTTATTGCTTTACATTCAATGTGGAAAAACTCCCGCCCAAAATCACGCGCCTAAATTCATTATATATATATATGAATATAACATCTCTTTTATTGATCATACTTGAAAAAACAAAAACACCAGTCTCTACAAAACGCCAAACATCAGAAATACTTTCAAGAAATTTACACAAAGGAAAAATGGAAACGATAGTCACTTGGGGATTCAAAACTTCAAATAATAGGATCGTTATAAAATTTGACTCCACAAGAAGGGTTTTGGTGAAAATTGTAAACGCATACTGAATATGGATGAAGAAGTTCAGAGGAGGATACTGAAACTTTGAGTTCCTATGGACAACTTGTATGAACAAACACAGACTGTCATAAGGAGATTGAGGAGAAAATTTCCTCTAAATAATGCAAATCAGTTTGTCGAGCCAATCATCGAATCATCATGGTGTTATGATGAAGAATATGAGTGGGTGACAGTTGTGTGGAACAATGGTCAAGAAGAAGACCACACAATTGATAACATACTAACTGAACAGGGGCTTTCTTTTATAGAACAGTTAGGCAATGCAAGATGTTTAGACACTAAGATGACCCCAACAGTGATTTCATTGGATGGGATGTTTCAAGGGAGGCTTCAAGCACTTGAGGACGGGGACACCGTTAAAATTGAAGGCGAAGATGGGCATTTTGGTGAGGAATCAAAAGAAGAGGACGAAGGGAGTGATGGGTACTTCTCGGACATAATCTTATCCGATGATGAATTTTAGTTGTTCTCTTGTATTTTTTTGTAATTTTTTATTTGTTTGTTTTCCTATAATATTATTTTGGTAATGTCTTGACTATTATAATTAATGCCATTAAAATGAATGTTCTAATATTATTATTTATCAAAATGTCTTGGCATTTTATGATTTACGCCAGTATTTTTGTTAAAAAGGATTAAAATACACTTTATAAACACTTAATGAAACTAAAACGCCAAAAATGGAAATAAATGTCAAAGATGGTAATAGAATAACAAAACGCCAAGAAGTAATAAAATAATAAACATCAAAAGCTATTCTTCATTACTGTCAACTTTTGAAGACCGTGTCGATCTTCTTTTGATTACTAGGTCTTTGCATGTGGATGCATAGTGTCCAAATTCTTTACAATTCTTACACTGTCGTTCTTTCGCCCACGCCTTCGCTTTTTTTTTTTGTTTTTTCGGTTGCTTCATCGTGTTTCGATTTCAACCGCTTGCGAGATCCAAAACCTTTTGACTTATAACCAACAGGAACTCTTTTGGGATTCTTGTCATTTTGATATTGCCCCGTTATCTCGGCAAACCGATCCCTGGTACTAGGAGCGGGGGCCACAATCTACATATCTTGAACCTTCTTCATGTAGGATTGAACATGATCCTTTATAAGGAAAGCACCCGTTGTTTTTTGATAAACGATTCAGAGTATACTCGATTGCAAAAATGATTTCTTGCATCATACCTTGGACATCAGCTTCAAGTTCGATTAGAAAATCGTGGGTCATTGTATAATTTGTAGAACAATTTGGTTCAACGTCTTTACGCCATCTATGTAGAATGTATTGTTTTGGAAATCATGCACATTATAAACTAAAAAACCTAAATCACGCAAGTTGGAAACAATAATCAC
The DNA here is from genome assembly GCF_002127325.2 of Helianthus annuus. NCBI lineage: Eukaryota > Viridiplantae > Streptophyta > Magnoliopsida > Asterales > Asteraceae > Helianthus > Helianthus annuus. Next base: position 99,292,254 of record NC_035447.2, on the reverse strand, counting down.
GCATGTTGAAAACATTAATCACGCATGTTATAGAACATAATCACGCACGTTGTTGTATGTGATGTACGTTAAGCCTTATTGTATTTTACATTTTCTCTCTCTTTCTACCTACACACACACACACACACACATATATATATATATAGGGTAAGGTTCATTTGAGAACCACCCTTATTGCGAGAACCGCGAGAACCAATGTGTACACAAAAAAATACCTAAAAAAATCCAAAATACCCACAAAATTTTTTTTTAATATTTTTCTAACAAAAATCGCTATATCTTGTTACAGAAAAAACGTTTTATTTTCAAGTAACAGTTATGGGTGCACATGTGCATATGTATCATTTCTTGCACAAATTCCATAATATATTACCAGTAGTAGAAAAATGCAATTTCATTTGCACTACTATATGTAATACATTACTTTTTACATTACCAATATTAGAAATGCACATGTGCATTTATATGTATCAACATGAAATAAGGTGTTTTGGTACAAAAAGTTTGTGATTTTAAAAGATGAAGTAGGCCCATATACATGTGTTTTGGTTAGTTATATCTAGTGGTTGATGGTTTGATTATATTTGTCACTTTATGATGTAATATGTTGTTTGGATGGTATAAAGGGTGTTGATGTACATATAATAAAGTGAAATATTGGTAATAATATTGTATTATATATGGTAAAAAGTAATGGTATTATATTACGGATGGTAGGTGGTAATGGTAGTGTAGTATGGATGGTATGATAGATGAAAGTGAATGTGTATTCAAAGAGGTGTACTAAAACACGTTATAACATGTTCATATATATATATATATATATATATATATATATGATGCACATGTGCATTTCTAGTGTTGCTAATGTTATAACAAGTTCATACATATAGATGCATATGTGCAATTCTATTATTGTTATGTAAAAAGTAGTGTATTATGAATGGTAGTGTAAATGAAAGTGCAATTGTCTGATATTTGTAATGAATTACGGAATTTGTCAAAGAAATGATACAAATGCACATGTGCATAGATAACTGTTACTCGATTTTTTTTAAAGTTTTTTTATTATTGACGAAATATAGCGATTTTTCCAAAAAATAAAAAATAGTAAAATTTTTTTTGGGTGTTTTTAGATTTTTTTAGGTATTTTTTGGTTGTGTTCACATTGGTTCTCGCGGTTCTCGCAATAAAGGGTGGTTCCTAACGGATCCTTCTCCTATATATTATATATATCTTAAAAACAAAGGTCGGTGCAACAGTGCACCGACATAATTACAAAAATACCCTGCTGGCAAATGAGTGTTTAGTAATCTGTTTTCACTGTCTTGAATTGATCGTCTTCACAACATACAGTTGTCTCTTTTCTCTCTCTAGAGTCAGACCTCCGATCATACAACCAAGACGACAACCACCATGGAGGACTGGGATCGGTAGGAAAAAAGTAGCCCTTCAAATTTCGTAAATATCACTTTTATTCCCTTCCAAAACATGCGCCCTGATCTCAGACGCGTTTCCGATGACAAAAATAGTTTCTCGGTTCAGTGGTGGTTTAACGATTCTAGCAACGAGAGAAGAAAGGGGAGCCACTGCCATGCTTTGGCGACGGAGTTTTATAGACAAATACGGTGGCGAGAGATGAAATCAAGGTCGTATTTAGCGGCGCCAGTAACATCGAAACCTGATTTTTCTACCATTTGATCCAATCAGAGAAGAACAGGACAGATTAGGAGACAATTACTTACTAGAAATCAATACAAAGAAGATCAACACAGTTCGAAGGGACAGTTACCTGCTACCTACTGATGGCGTCGATCTTAGGGTTTTTGTTACTAACTTACTATTGAGGTTTGAGGATTCATGGACCGATTCTAACTTCTAACTTTTAAACGGACCATACACGTTGTAGTTGGGCCCATTAAGTCAATTGGGTTGGGTCAACAATTCTTTTAAGGTAGATTAATGAAGAGCTCGAATTAACTACAAGATACAACCATACACGTGCAAAGTAATAAGTTATAGAATGAAAAAAAAAAAAGAACAAACAAAACTGAAATAACATTTGTTAGAATAGCAAGTATCGTATAATAGCGACTGAACTTGACGGGAAATGGAGACAGATTTAACTGAAATAACACATCTTTGGAGAGGGGATAGGATGCTAAGATATAGACTAATTCATGAGAAAATGTCTGGGATAGTGTAATTCATGAGAAAATATTATACTTCTACGAATTCAAATGTATTAAATTACTATACTCTTATACCTATTATACTTCTACTAATTCAAATTTATTAAATTACTACTATACTCTTATACCAAATGTATTAAATAAATTATTATACTCTTATACCGAGTGCCCGTAGTGTATATATAGTGTAACAAATAGAACCTATGTCGTCGGGAATACAAATACCCCAACGACCCTAAACGATGCCGATCGAATTTGTGCTACAACGTGTTGCCATCCTTTTTGGCATATCACTGCCGGTCAACCTATTTTGGTAACCACAGACGGCGCCACGGTAGTGCTATGGTAGAGTCGGCCGTACTTTGGCGTGTGGAATAACACAAGCCAATGACCGGAGGGATGAGAAGTCTAATGGTGGGGTCAGGCCAAGTAAGGGAGTGACAATGATGCTGTTTTCCGACGGCAAACACCACTTATCGGCTTCTTCTCTGACGTTAATGTCATCAACGTAACACGCGTAACGAAGTTGCAGACGCCACATTGCCGCCGCAACGCGCGGCATGGGTAAAAATCTAGTATATATATATATATATATAGGGAACCGCTAAAATGAAAACCACCTCCAGTTGTAAGAACTGCGTGAACCACTTTCTAGCCATTAGATCAAGATGATGAATGGATAAGATTAAAAGTATTAAAAAATAATATTAAGTATTTTTTTGTCTTATTATGTCTTTAATATTTTAATTGAAAAGGGTATTTAAGTAAAATTATTTTTTTTGTCTTTTTATATATATTATATTTAATTGTCTTTTTGTCCTATTCATTAATTACTTTTAATTACCTTTATTTTTTAAACATAATTTCTTTATTAAAAAATTTTTAAATTCAGATTTTTTTAAAAGATTTTTATACTTTTTACAATTTACGTTTTATGTTTTTCTGACGCTCCGATTTTTTAACGCGCCGTTTTTTAACGCCGTTTTTCACGCGCCGTTTTTACGCGTCGTTTTTCACGCGCCGTTTTTACGCGTCGTTTTTTAAAGGCGTCGTTTTTCTCAATCGACGTTTTTTTAACGTGCCGTTTTTTAACGCCGTTTTTTACGCGCCGTTTTTTTAAGTCGTCGTTTTTCTCGGTCGGCGTTTTTTTAACGCGCGGTTTTTTACACGTTTTTTACGCGCCGTTTTTTTCCACGTTTTTTAACGCGCCAAATTTTTTACACGCTTTTTACACGCCGTTTTAACGCCCCGTTTTTCCGAAGTTTTTTAATGCGCCGTTTTTTTGAAGTTTTTTAACGCGCGGTTTTTACGAAGTTTTTTAAGGCGCCGTTTTTTTACGCGTTTTTTACGCGTCGTTTTTTCAAGCGTCGTTTTTTCAAAACGCACCGTTTCTTCACGTTTTTTAATGCGTCGTTTTTTTACACGCCGTTTTAAACGCGCCGTTTTTTCACTTTTTTTAACGCGCCCCTTTTTGTACACTTTTTACGTTTTGCGTTAAAAATTTAAACTTTTTACGTTTTACGTAAAACTTTTTACGTTTTACGTAAAACTTTTTACGTTTTACGTAAAACTTTTTACGTTTTACGTAAAACTTTTTACGTTTTACGTAAAACTTTTTACGTTTTACGTAAAACTTTTTACGTTTTACGTAAAACTTTTTACGTTTTACGTAAAACTTTTTACATTTTACGTTAAAAATTTAAACTTTTTACGTCTTACGTAAAAGTTTTTACGTTTTACGTTAAAATTTTCACGTTTTACGTAAAACTTTTTACGTTTTACGAAAAACTTTTTACGTTTTACATTTAACGTAAAACTTACGAAAAAATTTACGTAACACTTTTTACGCTTCACGTTTTTACGTTTTACGATAAAAAGTTTACGGTTTACGTTAACAAGTTTACGGTTTAATTTTTTTTTTACAAAAACGTTTTTTTACGTTAACGTTTTTTTAACATTTTACGCGCCAATTTTTTACGTTAACGTTATTTTACGTTTTACGCCCCGGTTTTTTACGTTTTACGCGTCGGTTTTTTTACGTTAACGTTTTAACGCCGAGCTTTTTCAAGCGTCGTTTTTTTAACGCGGCGGTTTTACGCCGGGCTTTTCCAAGCGTCATTTTTTGAATGCGACGTTTTTTACGCGCCGTTTTTTCAAAGCGTCGTTTTTTACATTTTTTTAACGCTCCGTTTTTACGCCGGCCTTTTCCAAGCGTCATTTTTTGAACGTGTTCTTTTTTACGCGCCATTTTTTCAAAGCGTCGTTTTTTACACGTTTTTTTAACGCGTCGTTTTAACGCGCCGTTTTTTGACGTTTTTTTTAACGCGCTGTTGTTTACACTTTTTACGTTTTACGTTAAACTTTTTAAACTTTTTACGTTTTAAGTTTTACGTTAAACTTTTTACGTTTTACGTAAATTTTTTTACGTTTTACGTTAAAAATTTTACGTTTTACGTTAAAATTTTTACGTTTTACGTAAAACTTTTTATGTTTTACGTTTTACATAAAACTTTTTACATTTTACGTTTTTACGTTTTACGTTATAAAAGTTTGCGGTCCCTGTTTTATACACAATCCCTGACTTCCAACCATCAAAAGGTACCAAAAAGCACAAAATCATCAAAACCCACCGAACCTTCAACATATGTGCAACCAAACCCACCAAACTTCAAGCAGAAAAATCATCAAAACCCACCGAAAAAACACTAGAAAAATAAAAAACACAGGCAAAAAATTACTAGACAACCACAAGAAAAAGTAACTAAAAAACCATGAAATCAAAGGGTGAAATTATATATTCAATTCCCCAAAACACACACACCCCCAATACCTAATGGGTGTACATTCAAGTAAACAGATTCAAATAAGAAAAAAAAAGAACCATTTCAATCGATTAGATATTTATTTTACCTCAAACAATACACCTTAATAAACCATAAACATCTAGCTCATATTCTCTATCTGGTCGAGCATTTGGCCGGCGACCGGCGACAACCTATGACGGCCGTCATTACTGAAGGTGACCCGGCGATGGTGGAAGACGAAGACGCCGCCGCTCACGGCGGCGATGACAGAGATTCCAGCAGCCACAAAACAAGGTTCTTCCCCATATTTCCAACAGTTCCTTTCCTTTTAGATGATGATGAAGACTGATGTTGAAGATGATGTTGATGATGGGAACGATGATATTGATGCAGATGGAGTGACGAAGTTGTTGTTGATGATGAAAGACGGCGGTGACCGAGGAGACCACCCGACGGCGGCGGTGGCGCTGAGTACCGTCAACAACAGCAACACAGTCATCATTGGCCATCGGAACTACTCGTCGGAGCTCGGACCAGAGAGAGTGAACGTGTTGGCAGGTATTTACCGGAGGGAGGGGGTGTTTTAAGGTGTTGTGATATGTGTGTAGAGGATTTTGGTTTGGTTTGAGTTGTCATTTGGGTTTTTAAGTATACTAGTGTGCAGATTTGAGGTAGAAAAATGGTGGTAAAGGAGAGAGGAGAGAGTAAATAAAGAGTCAGTGGCTTTAATTAAGGAGAGAATGAAGATTTGACATTTGTGGTAAATGACCAACATACCCTTTATGTTGGCATAACCTGATTGGTTGAGACTGGTTCTCGCGGTTCTTACAACTGGAGGTGGTTTTCATTTTAGCGGTCCCCTATATATATATATATATATATATATATATATATATATATACGGGGAGGTTCATTTGAGAAGAAACTTAAATTGAGAAGAAAAAGAACAAAGAGTACAATTGTAAAATGGGAGGACTGGATTAATTTTGAGTTAGCAAATATATGTAATTAAATTGGATGACTTTTGGCGTTGTACTGTATCTTCGTGGAGTGGGCTAACTAGTTGTTAGTCCTCTTGTTTAATATATATATGCTTTGTTGGCCGCTCAAAAAAAAAAAGTACAATTGTAAAACATTAAATAGTTTTTCTCTCGTCTCATTTATTATTATCTTTGAATAATTAATTAGTCATAAAGACTATCATCATCCACACTAAATTTTTGCCTATACGCATCAAAATTTATCCTACACGTTTTGAAAAGTATCCTACGCATATTGAAATTTATCCTACACATATTGAAATTTATCCTACACAACTCGTAATTCATCCTACACACATCGTAATATATTCTACACTTTAAATTATTTTTTTTCTTCTTTGAAAAAATATATTTTTTGAAAATAAGTTACCAATTTGATGTAGTTAGCTATTAAAATGGAAGACTACCAATTAATGATCTATCTAGTTTTACCAATATACCCTTACACTAATATTAAATACAAAAATTAAGTGAAGTTAAATGAAGTATTTTATTGGTTGAAATTTCTTCTTACTTATTCTTACGGAAAAATTCTTCTGATTTGAACCGTTCACTATATATATATATATATATATATATATATATATATATATATATATATATATATATAAAGTATAATGTACATTACGGGTTAACCTACAAACGTACGCGACCAAATTACGCAAGTGCATTCGAAAATCATGCAAGTTATAAATGGAAACCTAATCACGCATGGGAGTAGGTTTTGTGCATTATTACGCATACATGTATGTAATCACGCATGGGTATTTTGTTCAATATATAATCACGCACGTTATAAACTTAATCACGCATGTTGTTAAGTCGTCACGTACGTTATGTACATTAAGCAGTTTTGTACGTTAACCTTTCTCTCTCTCTCTCTCTATATATATATATATATATATATATATATATATATATATATACACACACATGCATGTGTGTGTTTGTCTGTGAATGACGTATGGAATAGTTTTAGTATATATAATAATACACTTATATAGTTACAATTCATAATATTCAAAAAAATAATTTGACACATCTAAATCTTATGAATTATAATAAAGTAGATTTACCACCCACCGCAATGCGACGAGGGAGTAAAACCATGCCGAATAGTTCCAATGCCACACCACTATCGACGACAAACAATACTGAAGTTACGATGCGTTAATGCAAAGAAATTAGACTGCAACGTAAAACATAGAAAATAATAATTGAGTTAATTTAGGACTCCGCCCATTGTAAGGGACCTATCAAAGGAAAAAATAGACGCTGTAGAAACGTTGAACCACATATTAAATCGCAAAATCTAGTACGATGCGTAAAACCAAATGTAAAAACGTTGAACCACACACTCACTCACGTTACGCCATGTTAACTCGCAAAATTTAAAACGAAACGTAAAGAAAAAAATCTGCGAAATATGAAAAGTATGGGGGACCAAAGTTGAAAGTAAAAAAGTTGTGAGGTTAATTTGCAAAAGATGTAAAATTTTGGTTTAAAAGTAAAAAAATCATATAGATTTGGGTTAAAAGTGCAATATCATTTTTTTTTGAAAATTCTCAAAGCATCTGAGTACAACACCTATATACACAATTATGTTGTTAATTTATAGTTTGTTAATAATTAGTTAAATTTAATTATAAATATAATACATTTAAACATGGAGTTATTGGTCAATCAAAAACTTATACATTTAATGTTTAAAATTTTACATAACTAAGAAATATTAAAACATTTAAATGGTTTTTAACCAATTTAAGAGTTAAAAAATAAATTAAGATTGATAATTGCCAAAAGGTCCATGTATGAAATTTAAAATTATAAAAACCGTGAAAATTTATAAATACTTGGTGATGCTCCGCCCGTGTTGCGGGGCGATAACCGAATAATTCTCAACCAATTAAAAAAACAATACTATAGTTTTGCTAGAAATAAAAAGTAAAAAGAGTGTTACGCAGCTCTTTGACACGATTTTTAGCTGGGGGCAAAGTCATATTTTTACTTTTACTTGGGGGAAAAATCAATTTTTTTTTCGAGGGTAAAATCCTAATTTTTAGCTAGGGGAAAACCATATTTTTATTTTGCACTGGGGGCAAAAACGTAATTTTGAATTGAGAGTGATATCGTAATTTTGAACCGAGGGGAGATTCGTAAATTTTAGCTTGGGGTAAAAGCATAAATTTGTTTTGAACCAGAGACAAATAAGTAATTTTAAACTGTGGGCAAAACCGTAATTTTAAAGTAGGTAAAAAATAATAAACTGGTGTAAATTCGTAATTTTGAGCCGGGGGGAGAAACAAAATTTTATTTTGAACTGGGGCGAAAACGTAATTTTGGCTGAGGGTAAAAGCATAATTTTTTTCGAGGGCGACGTATTTTTTAGCTCGGGGCAAAAGGGTAAACGTATTTTGAAGTTGAGGCAAAACCGTATTTTTTAACTGGGGGCAAAAACGTAATTTTAAAATAGATGTAAAATAATGAACTGGTTGGTCCAATGGGTATTGCTCACCGCCCATTTGAACCAATGACAGGATGATACTTCCCGCCCGTGTTGCGGGGCGTTGGCCGAATAGTTCTCAATCAATTAAAAAAACACTACTATAATTTTGGTAGGAAAAAAACTAAAACGATGATAAGACCGTAATTTTGGGCTCAGGGCAAAACTGTAATTTTTCAGGATAATGAGCAAGTGTTAAGCAGCTGCTTTAGACGAAAAAATTTAAATCGAGTCAACCAATTAAAACAAAAAACTTTTATAGTTTTGCTAGAAAAATTAAAACGATGGGGAAAACGTAACTTTGAATTGAGGGAGAAATCATAATTTTGTTTCAGGGAAAAAATCGTAAATTAAATGGACCAATGGGGTTGAGGGCAAAATCGTAACTTGGCTATGTGAGAAAAAAACTAATGGCAAAACTGTAAATTTAAACGGGGCAAAAGCGTAATTTTTAACCGAGGGAAAAATTGAAATTTTTAGCTGGAAGCAAACACATAAATTTATTTAAATGAGGGTAAAAACATAATTTTCAATGGCAAAATCGTTATTATAAGGAAAAAAACCTAATGGCAAAACTGTAAATTTAAACAGGGCAAAATCGTAATGTTGAACCGAGAGCAAAATTAAAAATTTTTTGCTGAGAGTAAAATCGTAAATTTATTTTTAAGTGAGGGTAAAAGCATAATTTTGAACTAGTAGTAAAATCGTAATTTTAAAACTTTAAAACGTGATAAAATCGTAAATTTGTTGGGCCAATAGAGAAGTGTCATACATGACTATAAATATAAACGAGTAAAATCGTAATTTGGAAAAAAAAAACTTATGGGTGGCATGTGGCCGCCCAACTCAACCAATAGAATGAAGATACTATTGCTCTCCTTTATTTTTGTATAAGTTGAATGAATAACTAGTATTTAATCAATTTAGGAGTTAAAATGATAAAAATAGATAATTGAAAAATGTTTAGGCGGGAATACAAATATCTAGTGACTCCAAAATGATGATAAGTGATGGAATTTTTTATTTATTTATTAGTATAGATAAAAGATAGATTAGTTAAGAAGGGTGGGGATCAAATAGGAATATTATTTTGGCTAGAAAGTATAGGAAGCAATAGGATTAGGACATATGGCAAAATTAAAAATAAAGAGTAAGGGTATTTTAGTCAATCTTATCCTTTTCTTCTTCCTTCTTCTCCCCAGTAACATCAAAACCCACCATTTTCCGGTGATTTTGAAGATAATCACTCGATCCGTTCGATTCGATCTCTGATAAGTGTTTCAATCATTCAAATTTTATCAATCGTTGAAGAAACCGACTTCGTTCCATGTAAGAAATTCTTTAATTTTATTTTTTTATCTGGGATTTTAATTTAGTCATTGCGTTTTACGATCTTGGCGGGGTCCGGGGCCAGCGCTCATGGTAGCAGGGTCCCTGCAGGGTCCAAGGGGCAGAGCCCCTGGCTGGGGTTGAGCTCTAAAAATTGGCTTTAACAAAAATGCATCAGAAAATTTAATTTTCTGTAAATTGGCTCTGGAAAACTGCATTCGTAAACTGCATTGGTTCAGACAATTAACAACACAGACAAAACTATTTTCTAGATTCAATGCGTTTTAGAGAGAACACTTTTATTGGTGTTTTTAGGCCATTACGTTTTAGAAAAACACATTTTTGAAGTGTTTTTAGTCATTGCGTTTTAGGTAAAACACATTTTAGGTGTTTTGAGTCCATTGCATTTTACAGAGAACACTTTCTTTTGTTTTTTTAGCCAATTGCGTTTTAGAATGAGACATTTTTAGTGTTTTCTGCCCATTGCGTTTTATAAATAAGACATTTCTTTGTGTTTTTTGTGCATTGCGTTTTAGGTAAAACACTTTTTATGTGTTTTTAGTCCATTGCGTTTTAGGAAACAGACATTTTAATTGTTTTGTGGCTATTGCGTTTTAGGAATAAGACATTTGTTTGTGTTTTTGGTGCATTGCGTTTTAGGTAAAACACATTTTTATGTGTTTTCAGTCCATAACGTTTTAAAAAGTATACTTTCTTTTGTGTTTTTAGGCTATTGCGTTTTAGAAATAAGACTTTTCTTTGTGTTTTCTTGCCATTGCGTTTTACAAATAAGACATTTCCTTGTGTTTTTGGTGCACTGCGTTTTAGAAAAATGTCATTTTTAGGGGTTTTTTTTTCCATTGGGTTTTACGCAACTGGGTTTTCAATTTTTTTTTTTTGAAAATATAGCAATAGTATACTCGTTTTAAAGATAAAAAAAACGCTCATTTTTTGGTGCAATTTTTATAAAAAAAAATAATGTCGTAGGAAGAGTTATTAACGTTTAAAAAACGGGGGAACTAGAGGAGAGAGAAACTATTGTCTTGGATTGACTAGAATGCCACTAAACAAACCCACGCGCCTCTTTTCTTTCTTTCAATTTCCCTCATTTAATCTTAGCCCCTTAATTAACTAAATGGATGGTCAAGATTACTTCCTAGCCTTCTTACCGAAATAAACTTTCTATTATATCCTAACCCTAGTTAAGAAATTAATTGATCTCATATTACTATCGTGTGATGTTATTACTAAAATTCATTTGGTTTGAAATAAGTTGGTTTTATCAGAATTTAGGGATTTGTTCAATTTGCTACATGATAATTTATCAATATAAACATAAGTATTAGATATGTATTAACCGTGAAGTCCAATTCTTAATTACTCTGTCAATGATTTTAATTTATCCAACATTGTTGTGTTATCTTGTTTTCTTTCTTTTTTTTTTATTTGTACATTTTGTTTTTGGCTTTTTCTTGTTGCAATAATTGCATGCTGCATCTAAGAAGAAATAATATATATTGATGTTAGTAACGTCTTACTTTGAGAGGTGAGAGAAATTATAAAACAGAAAAGCCATTTATAAAAATAGAACTTAAATAAAATTAATCATTTAGCAATTGCTCTTCAAAAGAATAAGTAAATACATAAATAACTAAATTTAATGATCATTAATGTTTTAGATTTAATTATGGTTAAAATTAAAAATATTACTTAATAAAAAACCTAGATTTTAAAATTAAAAACATTACTTAATCAATATATTTGACCAAAAATATTAAATTTGAAAATGCATATTCTTTAAAAAATTAATTATCTCAGTATAAATCCCATGCCTCAATAAACCATTCAGAACCATTCAGACTTGTGTCAAAAATCAAAATGGAGCAAATGAAAAATGGCAACCTTGAAGACAAAACCATTGAGTCAGCCATGATCTTTGACCAACAAACCAATGATCATTTTCCAAACCAATTCATTTGGCCAAAAGATCATCTTTCTCAAACTTCTACTGAGAAGTTGAATGAACAGGTCATAGACCTACAAGGGTTCTTAAGTCATGATAAGGAGGCCACATTGCATGCAGCCAAGCTTGTGAAGGAATCATGCATTAGCCATGGCTTTTTTCAAGTGGTTAACCATGGTGTTGACCTTGATATGCTTGCTTTAGTCCAAGATCATGGTCACGCTTTCTTTAAGCTTCCGTTAACTGAGAAACTGAAGTGCAAGCAGAAAGAGGGAAGCGTTGTCGGTTTCGCTAGCGGGCATGCTCAGCGGTTCCGCGAAAAATTGCCATGGAAGGAACTGTTGACTTTTGAGTATCATGAGAATGGCCCTGATGAAGTGGTTGCGGAGTTTTTCAATGCCATGGGAAGTCAATATAGAGAAACCGGGTATTATTTCACTTCTTTTCTTTATTTTAGCATAATTTATTGATAAGAAATAGAGATGTAGTTTAAAATCTTATATTATAATTAGTTGCTCTAATTTTTATTGATGTGCTGACATGGCATAAGAGGTACTTTTTAACACACATGTCAATGTATCTATTTTTAGTTAATTTTACTGATTAAATTTTTTTTTTTTTTTTTTTTTTTTTTTTGACATGTATCACTTTAATATAGTATTGGTAAAACTAAATTTCAATGCCTATTTTGTAAATTTATGTTGATCAAATGTTTTTCTAACACACGTATCACTTTATTATAGTATTGGTAAACCTAAGCTGCAATAGCTATTTTGTTAATTTATGTTGATCAAATGGCTTTTTTTGTGATTTTTTTAGTACTTTGTTGCAAGACCGCCAAGGTATTTTATTATAAAAAATAACATAATAAATAATTAAATACCATCTAAATTTGTGTGTTCTGATGTTCTCTGAACAAACTTCAACCAAAAGCAAGTGATTGTTTAGTAACAAGATTACATAGGTGAAAAAAAATAAGAAATAATAAATTTCAAAGGCTATTTTGGTGAAACTAAATAGACAGTAAGTTAAGTCTTTTGGTAAAAAAAATGAGAAATAATAAATAAAGTATTATATTATTACTAAAACTAAATTTCAATGGCTATTTTGTTAATTTATTTTGATCAAATGGCTTTTTTTGTGATTTTTCTTTAATACTTTGTTGCAAGACAGCCAAGGTATTTGTTAAAAAACATAATAAATAATTAAATACCATCTGAGTTTGTGGTGTTATGATGTTCTGAACAAACTTTAACGATAACAAGTTACATAGGTGAAACAAAATGAGACATAATAAATTTCAATATTGGCTATTTTGGTAAAACTAGAATAGACAATAAATGAAGTCTTCTGGTAAAACATAATTTTTTTTTTGAACGGCAAATTTGGATCACTGACGGACCATTGGAGTATCATCCTGCCACCAGCGGAACCACCCGATCATATCCATCTCCACTAGGCATAATGCCTATACCAATTCAGGAGGAAACCCAATAAATATGATAAAAACCCCCTTGTGAGAATCAAACCCAGGACCTATAGGTCCAAAGTCTTATCTCACCCCCAAGATACCACTAGGCTATAAAGCCATGGGTTCCGGTAAAACATAATGAAAAACAGAAGTATATATTATTACTAAATTTCAATTGCTATTTTGTTAATTTATTTTGATCAAATGGTTTTTTTGTGATTTTTTAATACTTTGTTGCAAGACACGGTATTTATTAAAAAAAACATAATAAATAATTAAATAACATCTGAGTTTGTGTTTTATGATGTTCTAAACAAACTTCAACCAAAAAATAAGTGATTGTTTAGTAACAAGATTACTAGGTGAAACAAGTTGAGAAATATTAATATAGTAAATGTAAGAGCAAATTTGGTTTTCTTTGTTAGTTTGGGAAGTACAGGTCATATGCGTTTTGTTTATATTTTTAAGTTTACAAATCTCTCCAAGTTTTTCTTTGTCTCTAAGTTTTATTTTCATCTATCTATGGTGTTTGTGCTAATTGTATAGTCGTTAACTGGTCATATGCAGCTTAATCTTCCAGAAATTCTGTCGGACAATGAATAAGTTAGCTCTTGACCTTCTTGATTTACTGGAGATTAGCTTGGGCGTTGACGGACATAACCATAACTACTACAGAAAACTATATGATGATGCTGTGTCAATAGTGAGATGTAACCACTACCCGCAGTGTAACAAGCCCGACCTGACTTTTGGGGTCGGACCACATTGTGATCCAACTACATTGACCATACTTTATCAAGATCTAGTTGGAGGACTAGAAGTGTTTATGGATAACAAATGGAAATCTGTTCAACCCTACCGCGAAGCCCTTGTCATCAACATAGGTGACACTTTCACGGTAAGTCTGCTTTTGTATTGCATCGTAACTCCCTTTGTTTTATTGTTCCTTAATATGATCAAGAGTTGCGTTCTAAATATATTTGAAACTTATAACTTAACTAAGGGTGGATGTATTTGTAGGCACTATCAAATGGGAAGTACAAGAGCTGCCTGCATAGGGTAAGTGTGAACAGTTTGTCCCCAAGGCTGTCGCTGGTGTTCTTCTTGTGCCCAAAAGGAGATAGAGAACTGAAAGCACCTCAAGAGTTAGTCGAAAAAGATGGGAAAAAGGAGTATCCTGATTTCACATGGGGAGAGTTTCTTCAGTTCACTCAGAAGAATCACAGGGCTGATGAAAACACCCTTCAATTGTTTACCAAGTGGCTGCTAACTTCAAAAAATTGCAATGCGTAGACAGCTAGGGGTGGCAATAAGTAACTATTATGAAAGTCTAGTTACAATGAGTAATTAATAATTGTGTGTCATGAGTACTGATATTGGCTTATGCATATCATATGATTTTAATTTACATATTTATTGCATTATGTCATGAGTGTAGAATCTGTTGCTCGTTTATTTATTAAGAGTTAATTAATAATTCAGTCTGAATCCTACAAACCTCAACAAATGGCATCATATATGAAACAAAGCTAACTAACTAGATAGAGAAATGGTTGTATGGGCTAAAGACTGCATATTGGTTTCAGACGAATCCATGAAAAGCGTCAATACACATGAAGTTGTGTTGTTTTTTCTAAGACAAATCCCTGGGATTTTATTATTTTTAGTTTGTAGCATATAATTGGTGTTTGGGCACGTATGGGCATATAGGACTGCACATTGGTCCAAAATCTCTTGATCCTCTTGAGGAACTAAAGTCATATAAAGATTAAAAGACTAACGAGTTTAATTTATTTCTAATTAATTATCTTTTGTTGATACTCTTGAGGAATTAAAGTCATATAACGATTAAAAGATTAACGAGTTTAATTATTGTTATCAAAGGTCCTCTTGTTGCTAATAATGAGATAATCTGGAATCTCGTGCATCGAGTTTACAATATTCATAAGTTTTTTAACAAGTTGAGTAACTTGTAATATTAGCAAAAAAATCATTAGTGTGAATATATAAAGATATTGTCCAAAAACGTCACTCACTGTCAAATTAATGATAAAGCCTCTGAAACACCAGAGACTTTATTGTACTGAATAAAAAAACAAAACAAAACGCCAAAAAAAACGACAGAAACTTTATTGCTTTACATTCAATGTGGACAAACTCCCACCCAAAATCACGCGCCTAAATTCATTACATACATGAACATAACATCTCTTTTATTGGTCAATCTTGAAAAAACAAAAACACCCGTCTCTACAAAATGCCAAACACCAGAAATACTTTCAAGAAATTTACACAAAGGAAAAATGTAAACGGTAGTCTCTTGGGGATTCAAAACTTCAATCAATAGGTTCTTTATAAAATTTGACTCCACAAGAAGGGTTTTGGTGAAAATTGTAAACGCCATACTGAATATGGATGAAGAAGTTCAGAGGAGGATACTGAAACTTTGAGTTCCTATGGACAACTTGTATGAACAAACACAGACTGTCATAAGGAGATTGAGGAGAAAATTTCCTCTAAATAATGCAAATCAGTTTGTCGAGCCAATCATCGAATCATGGTGTTATTGAGGAGAAAATTTCCTCTAAATAATGCAAATCATTTTGTCGAGCCAATCATCATGGTGTTATGATGAAGAATATGAGTGGGTGACAGTTGTGTGGAACAATGGTCAAGAAGAAGACCACATAATTGATAACATACTAACTGAACAGGGGCTTTCTTTTATAGAACAGTTAGGCAATGCAAGATGTTTAAACACTAGGATGACCCCAACAGTGATTTCATTGGATGGGATGTTTCAATGGAGGCTTCAAGCACTTGAGAATGGGGACAACGTTAAAATTGAAGGCGAAGATGGGCATTTTGGTGAGGAATCAAAAGAAGAGGACGAAGGGAGTGATGGGTACTTCTCGGACATAATCTTATCCGATGATGAATTTTAGTTGTTCTCTTGTATTTTTTTGTAATTTTTTATTTGTTTGTTTTCCTATAATATTATTTTGGTAATGTCTTGACTATTATAATTAATGCCATTAAAATGAATGTTCTAATATTATTATTTATCAAAATGTTTTGGCATTTTATGATTTACGCTAGTATTTTTGTTAAAAAGGATTAAAATACACTTTATAAACACTTAATGAAACTAAAACGCCAAAAATGGAAATAAACGTCAAAGATGGTAATAGAATAACAAAATGCCAAGAAGTAATAAAATAATAAACATCAAAAGCTATTCTTCATTACTGTCCGCTCTTGAAGACCGTGTCGATCTTCTTTTGATTACTAGGTCTTTGCATGTGGATGCATAGTGTCCAAATTCTTTACAATTCTTACACTGCCGTTCTTTCGCCCACGCCTTCGCTTTTTTGTTGTTTTTTCGGTTGCTTCATCATGTTTCGATTTCAACCGCTTGCGAGATCGAAACCTTTTGACTTATAACCAACAGGAACTCTTTTGGGATTCTTGTCATTTTGATATTGCCCCGTTATCTCGGCAAACCGATCCCTGGTACTAGGAGCGGGGGCCACAATCTACATATCTTGAACCTTCTTCATGTAGGATTGAACATGATCCTTTATAAGGAAAGCGCCCGTTGTTGTTTGATAAACGATTCAGAGTATACTCGATTGCAAAAATGATTTCTTGCATCATACCTTGGACATCAGCTTCAAGTTCGATTATAAAATCGTGGGTCATTGTATAATTTGTAGTCATTGTATAATTTATAGAACAATTTGGTTCAACGTCTTTACGCCATCTATCTAGAATGTATTGTTTTGGAAATTCCCTATTGTACAAACTTCTCAAAACATAGAAGACATGTCTACATAACAACCCAAACTGCTCAAAACACATGCATAAACAACAGCTAGTGCAATCAAACTTCCGGTACATTACCTACAAACAACGCCATAATAAATTAAGGCTAGCCACTGTAAAAGCCCAAAACTATACACATTATACAAAAAAGTGAAAAAATGTCACATCTCAAAACGCCATAAAACACGTTATGTAACATCCGTCGAAAAACGGGTCCTAAAACCCGAACCGTTTGTAATCGAACTTCCAATGATTGAGGATGAAATTATTTTTATTATTTTTTATTATTTATTCTTATACGCATATATACATATATACGCAAACCCTATAATGAATGACGAAATGATAAACTATAACGCGTATGTAGTTCGTTAAAAAGTAACTAAAACATAACTTTTAACGTAGAGGGACCTTTTGTGTAATAATTGAAACTTGGAACCTTTTATGTAAATAATACAAAGAATAAAGAAAAGAATATATATATATATATATATATATATATATATATATATATATATAGGGTAGGGATCCTAAGAGAAGTCCACCCTATATGAGAAACTTGAGAAGCATTCTGGACCACATATTTTTCTAAGCCTTTCGTAATATACACATATGTATAGTTTAAAATTGACTATATACATATATGTATATTGAGTTATACACATATGTATATAGTCAATTTTAAACTATACATATGTGTATATTACGAAAGGCTTAGAAAAATGTGTGGTCCAGAATGCTTCTCAAGTTTCTCAACTAGCCTATCACTTCTCACATGATCTTTATCCTATATATATATATATATATATATATATATATATATATATATATATATATATATATGGGGTCAGGATTTTGGGAAAACGGTGAAAAGTGTGAGAACGCTTATGGATCGTCAGATCAAAACAATCTATGGACAAGATTGGCACGGTGGCGTTTTCGTATTCACAAAATTTGAACATGTCTTGATTCAATTACAGTGTCATTTACCTTAATACTGTTAGTATTGATCAATGCATGATACAATTCTAAAATAACATCATAATCTAAATCTCGAGGACGAGATTTAAAACAAGGTGGGGAGAATGTAACGTTTCCATTTTTAATAAATTAAAATAAAGTATATAAAACTTATATTGTTAAACGGGTAGATTACGAGTAAGTTGACTATTAGAAATATGAGGTATCTAGAAAACATATGAACCGTTAAATAATTAAATAACAAAAATACATCATAATTGACCTTACTCCGTTTTTAACGAAACTAATGTCAAAATGTAGATAAAAATATACTCGTTCTAATAACATATTCATCGTTTTATAAAACGCCATATTTCAGAAGTTATAAACGATAAATGAATGAAGCAACTGAATAAATTATAATAATAAAATAATAATAACAAAACTTAACATATGAAATGATTGTGTATGTGTACGTGGCTCACATTTTGGAAAGATCAGTAAGAATCTTTATATATGAACGTGTTCTCCAAGTTTAATTTCAAGTATAAATAGAGAATGGGTGAACCATCTAAAACTGTTCACATTCTTTTTCGTTTCTCTCCCCCTTTCTGCTTTTATATATACACCCATTTTTCTTTAGTATTACACCCATAATTACAACCCCGGACTTGTACAGTGCCAACCCATGCGAAAAGCAAAGAATCTTGGAACTGGACCCTCAGGAGACACGCGGGAGGGATCTCTCCAGCTCCCGCGACGCGCAGCAGGAAACCAAGATGTGGAATTGGATAAGAACGAGCACCAGGTCTATACAACTAACAAGGCTAGGCTAAGAATAACGGCCTCGGGACGCGACACGCGACAGGGTACCCCGTACACGTACGTGATGCGCGGGGGACACCCGGGTGGCCTATATAAGCAGTAACTTGGGATAGAAGCTGTTGCACCTTTTCGACGAACTTTCAACGAATTCTCTGATATATATCTCCGTTTCTTTGATATTACCCCCTAATTCTACGAAACTCTGCCCCATTGTAAGTGTTTTAACCCCTGATCACTGATTCGATACCCTGTCCGATCGATCCTAAACCCAGCAACGGATGTCAAGGTGCTGCCTATATAGGGCTACACTTTGTTAATTACGCTGGGGTTTTGATCTGGTGATGTATCGATAAAGTTAAGTTAGGTTATTATACTAACACGTGTGCATTGTATATTTTATTAGGAACTCATGAATTATACCAAGAAATATTACCAGGAGGCTTTTAGTTAAACCCTAAAATCACAAAGTGAGTCATTCTCTCTTTTTATCAAACTGCTTTGCAAAAACTCTAAATGTTTTTCAGTTATACTTACAGTGATTAAGTCTTTGTATTCTTCAATTACTGCCGGTATGTGGGGTTTTGTATACATTACTTGATAAACTTCACTATTGGACGAAAGTTAGCCAATGAGTGATAAAACCACCGTCACAACGGGACTGCCACCGTGTGACAAATACTGATTGAGTTTTTGGTAGATATAAACATTGTAATCTCCCTCTTGACACTATAAAATATAATAATGTGTCTTTTTATAAAATTGTTAATGCACTTTGGGTGATAAGTGCATGCCTTCCAATTTGTAGGGTCTTTATTGTTCATATATTGAAACTTAGTCCTAGTTTTATCCTTGGACATTTTGTCCAAGTTTTAGGCTAGCCTTTTGTTTGAGTTTTTGTTTAGGACAAAAGTCTGAGTTTTGTGTAGTTTGTTTGTCCGGGCTTTCTGGTTTGTCTTGAAAGTCCGGGGTTTGCCTTGTATATATACCTTTATGTGGAATAGACAAGGCGGCGATTCTGTGTGAAATTCTGTGCACCTAACCCTAATCATTGTGTGTGTTTTGTCTGGCGGCTACTCTGTGTGTGACGTCATTCATCTTCTTCATCAAGAATACTCAGTGTATTCTTGATTTCTCTCACAAATCTTTGCATTCTAGTGTTTCATCTACAGTGGTTAATCATCAGGTGGATTCCGTACACCTGTTGTGGCTTTAGCTGAGTGAGATCTTGGATTAGGAGGCCTTACAAGTGGTATTAGAGCAGTGTGCTCATACTACTATAGGTGTTTCTTAGTTTGAAGGTTTTTGTGAGAAAAGTTCAAACTTTGATAGGGTTTAGTGAGTCTTTAGTGAGTTTTTGTGCTTTATTCATGATTCTTCATTCATTTCTAGTGATTTGGTGATGGATTTTGAGTAATGTGGTGATTTTTAGTGTTAATCTTCATCTGGGTTTTTACAGGGGTTTTGGTTCTTGTTCATACAGTGTTGAAGGTTGAAAAAGATTCCTAAGTTTGATCTTTGGAAGCTTTGTCCGTGGTTTAAATTCTGTGTTTGTGTTTCCGGGGTATTGTTGAACCAGTGTGAAGTCACATTGGGGAGATAGTCCGAAGATTGGTTACTGGATCTGAGTTTTGAGAAACTCTTACTTGTTCTGAGTCTCAAATTTCAACTCCTGTCTGTTTTTTAGATCCTGTCCGAAATTTTAACTCCTGTCCGAATTTTCATCCATCTCTTTGGGTCCAAATTTTCAATACATTTCATAGTCTGAATTTTAGAAGATCCGAGTTTTAAGTTATATACATTTCATCTGTTTTCCTATGTAGTCCGAGTTTTCTCCTAACTTCTATTAGGTCCGAACTTTAAATTTTCTTTGAGTCCGAGTTTTTCCAAGTTTTACCTTAGTTTCCTTCAGAGTCCGAGTTTTTTCCTTTTCATTAGGTCTCAGTTTTAACTTCTTTGTTAAGTCCGAATTTAAGTTCTACTTAGTCCGAATTTTTATATTCCAACTGTCCGAATTTTCATTCTACTTTGGTCCGAGTATTTAAATTCGGTGTCTGAGACCGAGTTTAACTTTCTAAGTGTTGATCCGAGTTTTAGCATTTAACTTTATTCCGAGCTTTATTGTGTTATACAATTCTACTTGTCCAATTTTTAAAACTCTAGGTGTTGTGTCAGAGGTTTGTGTTTTATTTCAGGTTTTGATCCGGGTTTTACATCTGATTAAAGCCTCAGACATTTCACTCTGTGTTTTCTCTCCGAGTTTGGACTTAGAAAACCTTTTCAGTGCCACAGTTCTTGCTTGGAAACCTACTGTTGTTTTCTGAAATGGCAAACAACAATCTGACTGCAATGGTGCAAAACCTCAAGCACAATGCTGAGGTAGGGAGTAACGACAAACCTCCTTTGTTGATAAACGAGCTTGATTTTCCTGAGTGGAAGGAGCGTTTCGAAAGGTATGTACGAGCAAAAGACATCAAAATCTGGTTATGTATCGTTAAAGGATGTGGAGCTACTCCAGTACGTACGTTGACGATTGATACGTATTTGGCACTCACTGACGACCAGAAGAAATTTTATGATTGTGAAGAGAAAGCTATGTCAATGATAACGATGGCTATGACACAATCTATACTTCATACGTTCCGTAAGAGAAGTAGCTCAAAGGAGTTGTGGGATAGTATGATTGAGCGATATGAAGGAAATGCAATGTACAAGAAGCGACGTCTCGAACGTTTGAAGACTCAATTCGTTGTGTTCAAAGCTCTAAGAAATGAATCATTTGATGACACAGTGAACTGATTTTATCATCTGCTGAGCGAACTTGATAGAAGTCAAGAGGGTATCTACACTGAATTTGAGAAGGTTGAGAAGTTTCTGAATTTTCTTCCCAGAGAATGGAATATGTACACCGCTTTGATTAGAGAGGGTGTTCTCTATGAGGAGCTCTCATTGGAAGAAGCTGTCCAAAAACTAAGGGGTTATGCTTGGAATATGGAAGATCAAGCATCTGATTTCGAGAAGATCCAAGATCCTCAGTTATATATGGCTTCGAAACCAATGGATAAGGGTAGTAATGGTGGAGTTTGTGTTGCTTTGTATTCGGAGAATGAAGGTTCTGCAAGTGAACACACCTTTATAAGCAACAATGTCAGTTCAAGTGGAACAACCAATTCCAATCAAGGGATGTACTCTTCTAGTGGAGCTCAGAAATCTCAAGGAACAAGCTTGAACATTCCTAAGATAGATGCAAGCTGTTTGAAGTTGATTGAAGAAAACATGAGTCTGTTGGCGTCCTTCATGACTGCCTACGAGAAATTCTGTCTTGGAAAGCTCGTTGAACCGTCAAGTCTCGATGAGGACTTTGATCAGATAGATCAAGATGAAATGGAAGAACTTGATCTACAACTCAATATGGCACTGTTAGTCCGTAGAGCGAAGAAGTTTCTGTTGAGAACGGGTAGGAAGTTCATAGGAGGTCAGACAAAGACTCGAATGGGAGTCGACATGTCAAAAGTAAAATGTTACAACTGTGGTATCTACGGGCATTTCGTACGTGATTGTCGAAAGCCGAAAATGGAAAGATCTGATAGAGAAAACAACTCTCGAGGAAATAATTCAAGACCTCACAACAATGCATCAACTGCTACCTCTAACTCAAGTGCTCGTTCAAGTGGGTCTGAAAATCTTACACCTTAGACAAACAATGCTATGGTGGCTCAACCTCTACAGAGTGTGACTGAGCCTTATGACTGGGGTTGTGCTTTGGAAGACATTTCAGGAGCTATAGTGTCACAAGCATTTATAGCTGAAATTGTAAACGAAGAAGTGTGTGAAGAGATTGTCGAAGAAACTAGCATTGAGGAACTTGCGGTTGTAGCTGAGGTTTTTGGGGAAGAGTTGGACTCGGGGAATGTTGCTGAAAATGAAGATCCCTCGAATGAAGAATCTATTGAAAAGTCTAACAAGACAGAAGATGGTGAAGAGGGAGAACGCTTTGAATTCAACATCTCCACAGCTGAAATGCAGCAATTTGCAGATGCAGAAGCTAAAAGGTTGGAAGAAAACTCCGTAGAAAACGAGGCTTGTGCATTCATGGCTGGCATTGAGGTAAAATCATCTTCTGTAGATAAGCGATGTGCTAGATGTGTTGAGTTTGTCACCAAGATTGATAGATATGCACTTCATAACACAAACTTAATTGCAGATTTAGAAAAATCCAGAGAACTCATTGCTGTTTTGTCTAATTCGGATAAAGAACACCGAATTAAGATAAAAGCACTGAAAAATGATATCTCTGAATTTGAGAGACTTGTGGCTCAGGGAAATCTCAAAAATCAGGAATTAAGATCTGAACTTGAAATGAATCAAAATTGTGTTTTGGAAAAGAACAAAATCATTTTGGAAAAAGATAATCTGATTTTAGATTTGCAACGAAAGATTGAAAAGTTCGGGGATTCATCTGAAGTGATGAATTTCTGTATTAACAGCCAACGTCTTAAAGAATCTGAGGAAGAAATGTTCGGCATTGGTTATAGTAAGGTGCCTCCACCGGTAAACCATAATTATACATCGATGCCAAGCATTGATCCTGAATTGGCAAATTTTGTGCCAAAGACCCCTCTGACGGTTGAACCGCAAAGTGAGTCAGAATCTGAGCCAGATGAAGTTTATGACTCAGAACAGTCGAAGGTGAGTGAAGTTTCAAAGAAAAATGAGATAAATCTTGAAAATATTGAAAATTTGATAAGCAATAAGATTTTGGAAATTTTTAATCAAGTTCAAAATGTGAAGTCAAAACCAAAGTCACGTGGGAAATCCAAAAAGGCTTTGAAAAATATCCCTAAAACTGAGTTTGTTAAAGGGGAGGATTTTATCAAAGAAGAAGTTAAGATCAAAATAGGTTCCAACTCTCAGTTTGTGAACCAAATTTTGAAAAATTCCACTAACGCCTCATCATCTTCGACCAGTCATGAGGAACGTCCAAAGAATGCTGCAAAAATTCGCAAATGCTATAAGTGTCGTGGGAAAGGACACTTAGCAGCAGCCTGTCCAGATGACAGGGGTAAATCTCTTGTTGATCCTGATCAAAAGAAACCTTTTGTTGAAAAACCACAAAATGAAGCAGTTAATGTTGAAAAGAAATATGGTAAAAATCAGAAGGTTGAGAAAAACAAAGTGATTAAACAAGAAATAAAACCAGTTGTCAAACCAAATGTTAAATCACAACAAAATCAGGATCATGAGGAGAAACTAGTTGTTATTAACCGTGGGGACAGATCGGAAAGTACATCTCAAAGACATGATACTCATGAGAAAACCCCTCACAGACGACAAAATCATGTTACTTTCCAAGCACTTGAGAATGACCAACGTTCTGGAGGTTCGAACAACAACTATGTTAGACCTCATGCACAGAACAAATTCGTGAATGATCGAAATGCGTCACCCCCCGATTCCCAAATCAAAGACCACATTCGGATAATCATCCACGAACATTCTCAAGACACGATGATGTTCCTAGATTTGGTAGGAATTTTGAGCCACCCAGGAATCAAAATTACAGTTACCAAAACTATGGAAGCCGAGGTTCTGGAAACTCTGGTTATACCAACAAATCGTCAACTCCGTATAATCCACGATTTGCAGGGAGTCATTCCAACAATTTCCGAAATGGAAATGGAGGACATAAAGGCAATGATGGTTATTTCAAAGATTTTTCCTATGTTGATGAATCGGGACGACCCAAGACCATCATGGCTTGGGTCCCACACTCTAACTAAATTTTCTTGTTTGGGAGTGTAGGAGCAGCTGAAGAGGGCTATCTATATTTGGTATATCGATAGTGGCTGTTCCAGACACATGACAAGAAATAAAGAGTTATTGAACAATTTTAAACAAATTCGTGATGGTTATGTGAACTTTGCCGGTGAAAAGGGTGGATACATCACCGGTGAAGGCTCAGTGTCAAATGGAAAAATTACGCTGCATAAAGTAAACTACGTTGAAGAATTGAAGCATAACTTGATGTCGGTTTCTCAAATCTGTGATAACAAGTACACGATGTTGTTCACTGATAAAGCTTGCTTCGTTTTGCGTCCGGGATTTGTTGTTCCTGAAGATTGGATCGTTATGAGGGCTCCAAGGGTGAATAACACATATGTCATGGACATGCGTCCGTTGGTTAACTCGTCTGCTCCAGTGACATGTCTACTTTCGATGGCGACTGAAGATCAACCGTATCTCTGGCATAGGAGAATGGGCCAGGTGCATCTGCGAAAAATGAACCACTTAGTGAAAAACAACTTAGTGTTGGGGGTTCCTTTACGTAGTATCAATATGCACAACAAATGTGAATCATGTGAAAAAGGAAAAATCAAACGAAAGCCTCATAAACCGAAAACAGTTAACTCAATCCAAAAACCACTTGAATTGCTTCACATGGATCTTTTCGGCCCGATCCACGTTGCTAGCATTGGTGGGATGTCTTATTGCTTAGTTGTCACTGACGATTTCTCACGATACTCGTGGGTATTTTTCTTAAAAACAAAGGACCAAACTGCCGGTATTTTAAGAGACTTATTCAAACAACTTAAGAAAAATTATTCACTTCCTATTAAGAACATCCGAAGTGACAACGACACTGACTTTAAAAATCGTTTTATGGATGAGTTATGTCGGGAAATGAGAATAGTTCATCAGTTCAGCGCTCCATATGTTCCTCAACAGAACGGAGTTGCAGAATGGAAGAGTCGTACCCTAATTGAGGCGGCCCGCACTATGCTTTCTGAATCTAAATTGCCAATTTTCTTCTGGGCTGAGGCGGTAAACACTGGATGTTATGTGTTAAATCATGTGCTTACGGTCAAAAAGGAAGATAAAACATGTTATGAATTGCTTGAAAACAGGAAACCGAACTTATCTGGTTTTCAACCTTTTGGGATCAAGTGTGTTATCAAACGCACCAAGGATACTCCTAAAATGGGGGAAGTTGGTGAAGTTGGGTTCTTTTTGGGATATGCCAATGGAACTCCAAACAAACGCGTTTATAACATCAAGAAGCGCACTGTGGAGATCGTGTTTGATATAACTCCTTTGAGTTTCGATCCTCCTCCATCCGAATTCGGTCCCAAAAGTGGTTATGATTATGATAAATTATTTGATTCGTTTGATCTTCCTGATGTTTCAGAAGAAGATTCGGAGGTTGTATACACACATCTTGTGAACAAAGATGAAGTGGATGCGAGCTGGAGAGCAAGTATTCCTACTAATGTGTCTTCGAATGTTCCAGTCGCTGATTCTTCGATCGTAAATGAAGTTGTTGCTGAGCAAATCCCTAATGCAGCTACTCAAACTACAAGTGGTGATCTGTATGTTGACTTTTCAGCATATCCAAATGTTAATGTGTCTTCTGGTAATGATCAAGCTTCTAGTAGTAATGCAAATGCTGAGGGGGAGATTCAATCGATTTTGGGAAACAATCTTCAAGCTCTGGCAATTCCAGTTCCAAGAACAAATATTCATCATCCTGTTGATAATATTATTGGGAATCCAAATGCGGGAGTGCAAACGCAAAGGAGTATTTCAGAGATGCAATGTCTGTTCTCTGCTATCAAGAAAGAAGAAATCTACAATCTTAGCCTGCATGAATGTTTTATCTCTCAAATAGAGCCGAAGAACTATCAAATGGCTCTGAAGGATAATTCTTGGTGTGAGGCGATGCAAGAAGAGTTAGCTCAGTTCGACAAGTTAAAGGTGTGGAATTTGGTCGATCTTCCAAAGGGCCGACATGCAATCAACACGAAATGGGTTTTCAAGTGCAAGAAAGACGATAAGGGTGTCGTTGTCAGAAACAAAGCATGGTTGGTTGTTCAAGGCTTCAATCAAGAGGAAGGGATTGATTATACCGAAGTTTATGCACCGGTGGCAAGACTGGAAGCTATTCGTTTGTTTCTAGCCTTTGCTGCACACATGCGTTTCAAAGTCTATCAGTTGGATGTGAAAAGCGCGTTCCTTTATGGAAAATTGCATGAAACTGTGTATGTATCCCAACCACCGGGTTTCGAAGCTCCAGGGTCAGACAACAAAGTCTATCTGTTGGACAAGGCTCTCTACGGTCTCCATCAGGCTCCTCGGGCATGGTACGAGACTTTGTCAAAGCATCTATTGGAGCATGGGTTCTCGCGTGGTGCGATTGACTCCACACTATTCATTTTGAAGAAAGTGGGAGATTTTCTGATCGTGCAAATTTACGTTGATGACATAATTTTTGGTTCTTCAAATGAAGAATTGTGTCGTGAGTTTGAGGCGGTGATGAAGTCAAAATTTGAAATGAGCGTGATGGGCGAGTTATCCTTCTTTTTAGGTCTTCAAGTGAGTCAAGGAAAACCGGGACGTACGTGCATCAGACAAAGTATGTCCACGAGATTCTCAAAAGATTTGGATTGGAAGATAGCTTACCCTATGACACGCATCTCCCGACAAATCACAAGCTTTCACCCGATAAGGAGAAAGATCCTGAAGTGGACCGACTCTATATCGAGCAATGATAGGTTCACTAATGTATCTTACTGCTTCACGACCAGATATTATGTTTTCTGTTTGTTTGTGTGCTAGGTTCCAATCAACTCCAAAGGAGTCTCACTTGAAAGCGGTCAAGCGTATCTTCAGATATCTGAAAGGGACGCCTAAGCTTGGATTGTGGTATCCAGCTGAAGGTGGTCTAGATTTGATTGCATATGCTAATGCAGACTTCGGAGGGTGCCCGATGAACAGAAAGTCAACCTCTGGCGGCGCACAACTTCTTGGGAATCGTCTTGTCTCTTGGCAATGCAAAAAGCAAGTTGTCGTTTCTCTATCCACGTGCGAGGCCGAGTACATTGCTGCATCAAGCTGTTGTGCTCAGGTTTTGTGGATTCAGCAGCAAATGAGGGATTACGGTTTGAATTTTACTTGAACTCCCATTCTTGTCGATAACAACTCTGCCATTTCCATAACGAACAATCCAGTTAATCACTCACGCACTAAGCACATAGATGTTAGGCATCATTTTATTCGCGACTGTGCTGAGAAGGGTTTAATAGAAGTGGTTAGGGTAGACACCTTGGATAATCTTGCCGACCTGTTTACAAAGACATTCGATCGGGCTAGATTTGAAAATCTGGTCCGAATGATTGGCATGATCAACCCAGAGTAAAATGCTTTTCTAAACTCGCATAGAAACTTTATTTTATTTTTTCTGTACAGTTCTTACCGCTTTCGTAAAATTTAAAAAAAAAACTCCAAAAACATTTTACTTAGTTGTAGGATAAATTTCACAAAAATACAAAAACATATGAAAAATTTAAAATGAAGTCGTGTTGAGATATAAGGGAAATGATACTACATCGGTTAGTCGTATCTGGTGCAGGACTATGGTTATATATAAAATTAACCGTTAACTGTGACAGCTTCATTATACGTTGCTTCGGTAGGTTTTACGCGTCAATAAGAACCTGTTTTTGGTATATAAACATAATGAACTGCGTAACTTGTGTGACACATCTCTCAGATATATGGTCTTGGTACCGTAATTTCGTTTGATAGATTGCCGAGGTTCTGAGATACGTGGTCTTTATGCTGTTTATCATCTGGGTATCATGGTTGTTTCTTTTACCGAAAATAACGTGGACGCAAGTCTAGATCTTCCATGATACCATACATACGTGTAAATATCCTTAATACATGATGCATTCGACCCCATTAAGTGATAAACAATCACATGTCCCACAAAATTATGCGGGAGTCAAGTTCATCTCTTTGTCTGTATGATGGTACTAACCTTTTCATGGACTTGCTCCTGTGCCCTTATGCATCTGAAATTCAAGTTCCTCATCAATAAGTGATCCTATCACAAAGGGCTTGTTTTCAATTCCAAATAAATGAGTATCTCACATCAGTTTATACGTCAAAAACAGATGATAAATGGTATACTCACCAGTAAGATGATCTCTCGTGCATACCTTGATACGGGAGTATATTCTGAGGTGGGTAAACATAGTTATTGTCAGCTTTTAATACACTTAATTCCATATCTCGAAAACAGTGTTCGAAAGCGTGCTAAAACTTAAGTGGACCACAATACCGTTGAACGTCTTGAACTGTCAATATCATTCTAAAAGATTAAACTTAAATGCTATGGTTTTTGTGTCGGATACTGACAGTAAAAACCTGTATGATTCCTTTGCTCCGATTTCACAAAAAAAAATAATTAGTGTAAATACGTTCTTAAGTTTAACCTTTTTAATTTAGTTTAAATTGAAAAACCACAAAAAAATTTTGCTCTCTTGTTTCTATGTGCGAGTTATCTTTTTTAAGAATACTCTAGGGTTGTGAAAATTATTTAATAAGATATTAAATATCAAGTTCGGTAAGTTAAAATAAGTTTTCTCATGGAAAATCGGTCGTGTAAGATACATCTAAGTGTGTGTGAGAAACTTCGTCAGGTTAAGGGATTCGATAAAATTTGTTCCAAGCAGTGATATTTTTCCGTCTCGAGATGTTCATGTTTGTTTCTGAAGTGAAAGGTTTGTTCTTTGAAAGCTTCACAAACTTTTATTTTGTGTCAAGTTGTTAAGTTGGAACAAGTTTAAGGGTTCAGTCTGAGATTAAATGAATCTGAAGTCCGATGTTTTCGTTTTATTATTTTAATTATCCGGTCCGAGTTTTAACTTGAAGCGTGATTTATTTTTATATATATATACTAGTCCGACCTTTTATCAAACCCCCAGGTCCGATTTTTAATTCCCAACCGAGGTTCAGTAAACTTTAATACCTCAACCGATTTTCTTTAGCAACACAGTTTACCCCTCTTGTCCGATTTTTACAATATCCTCAAACATTCTCTCATACAAAACACGCACAATAACCTGAGAAGATCATCGCCCCTCCCTTCTCACCTCCATTCTTCTTCCTTCCTTCTTGTAAATTTCTTGTTCTTGCTCATAGAACCCTAAGTCTTCTTCAAGGTATGTATCACTTGTAACACCCGTTCTTATAAATCAAGGTTTAACGTATATTTTACCAAAATAGTCATGCAATTAAGTTTACATATACATCGGAATTACGGGTTTATTAAAACCTTTTACAATTTAAAAGTTTAGAACATATGTAATTAAGTTCGTCATTTAAAAGTAACAACGAAATGTCGTGCGGAAGCTTATTTCTTGATCGTGTTCGGTTCTTCATTGTGCTTGATCGTCCTCCGGTGCTAGAATTTTACCTGAAACTCATAAAACATGAGTTGAATTAGTCATACGTAACTTAGAACGTATTCAAACGGGTTCGCAATGCGTATACAGTTAAAATAAACGATTTTCGCGAAACTGACACATACTCGCGTAGCGCTATGGCCCGTCGCGCTACGCTAGCATGTGTTTTCGACAGACTGTTGCAGCTGGTTGCTGCATATTTCCAGCATAACCTGATTTCACGGAAATGAGCATAACTCACTCATTTTTAATCCGTTTTACCCGATTCTTTTTCCTACGCGTCCTTAATTTAATTCTCCATCTTATGGTGTTAAAACCCAACATCCGGCATAACTAAATTTCAGACTTTTAAGTCCTCGACTTAATACCTTTTTACAAAGTTTTGACCCGTTCATGCGTTTATCGAACAAACATGTTTGTTTGATCTCAATTTCGCATGAACCTTATAGTTTCAATATTGTCTGTCATATTAGGTTCAATTCACAAGTTTATGCATATTCTTAAACCCGTTTGTACTTAAATGCTTATTTTGACCCGTTAAGGGTATTTAAGCACTTTTTCGCATAATTCATACTCGTTTATTCTAGCATCTTATTTCCACAATATTTATCAAATGATCTTCCACCACAACTATATTTGTGGAGGATTTAATGTGGAGATATATATATATATATATATATATATATATATATATATATATATATATATATATATATATATATATATATATATATATATATATATTCCGAGTTTTACTCCTCGGATTATCATTTTACGGCAAAGACTCATATAGGGTCATTTGACCCAAGATTTGCCCTTTTCACTCTTTATACTTATTCAAAGTGTTTGCTTGATCATATAACTTGTTTTTAAACAACTCTTAAGGTTCATTTGCTCGATTTTTCTTACGACGGCGTTTTGGTCATCTTAAATCCTTCTTTACAACAAAAGACTTTTCATGCCGTAATCGACCAAAATTCCACTTTTAAACTAGGATCTTGTTTAAATAGTCATTATGATTTTAAAACACAATGTCTATAACTCATTCGGCTTATTTAAAAGATAACCAAATGTCCATTTTAACTTGTTTGGCCCTCATTAAACTTCAAGTTCTAATGATGAATTGACCAAATATACATACCTGGCTCGAATCAATATATTGACTCGTTTTGATACCTTGCCTTAGTAGCCGCTAAGCGATAGCGATGTATATATCCATCTGATTTTTTACTTCTATGATCATATAGCTCAACAAACCATTAGTCGATATTGTCAAAGGGTGATAATTTCACCTTTTGACCCGTTTGGTCTAAAGGACCATGAGACTCTATGAGATGATCTTTATTACCATCTTATCCATATGACTAACTCCGATTTACACGGTATAGTCGTTTTACTTGTAAATCATCTATTAATTCCTTTTTATCCATTAAACATGATTTATGACTATTGTCTTTTGTTCCGGACCGCACTTGCCATGTCAGAACATCATAATTTAAAACAAGACTTACTATTCACGACCTATCAAACCAATAAGTATTAAATAACTAGAGTGTAAGCTTTACTTACCTCGCATCCTGAATACGCCTTTCTTCTCATGCTTGATTCGTTTGACCGCTTCTTTCCCAAGCCTCCACCTAGCTCGTTAGGCGTCAAACTATTGTCAACATTTACGAGGTGGTTAAATTAGTCATTAAAAATCACGACTATTCCACCTCGCTTATTTTCTATGTAGAAACTTCTATTGGACTTCTTCATTAGTTAACTTAACTTATCAAAAGTTAACTACTTTGATCATTTACACAATTAAGTCTAGATTAACTTTATGCTTTGAATCCTTATCGGTTCATACTTCGCATAATTTGTCATATTATTCAAATATGTGTTTCACCCGAAATTTTCACATTTTAGCATTCATTTAGGCATTTTATCAAACACCTAATGGGCATACTTTTACACATTTAGAAACTAGTTCATAACTAGTTATTTTTACCAAGGTTAACATCAAAATTCACCACTATCACTTATGATCAAATACTCAAACTTGCAAATTGTTTAAGTATTTCCCGATTACTTAACATGCATGATGATTCTAATCATAATCATATCATCAATTCCATCTTATGACTAATACCCACTTAGCCTAGTATAGGAATTCATTCAATCATTCAATTCATAGCATGTTATGTATGATTTTCACTTAGGGTTTCGTTCCTAAGCAAGTATACATCTCTAATCTAGCCATGGCTTCTCTAATTCATGCCTAATTCGCGATTAGGATGATTATCAAATTTTTACAACTTCACGAATGTTAGAAATTCGACATACCTTACGATCCCCTTGACTAGGTGATCACGAGTTTGTGTTCATGCATTGTTTTGGCTCTTGATTTGGGCTACGATTTGATCAATTTGTTGAACTAGGGTTTGGAGCCCTTGTTCTTGCTCCTGGGCGTACACACACACACACACAAAGTGTGTGTTGTGTTTTAATTTTTAGTTTATAAAACTTAAGTTTCTTTTGTTCCAACTTTGGCCCCTTTAGTTCCAACTTTTTATAAAAGGTTTACTAGTCCTTGTTTTTCTTTATTGTTTTCACTTAGCTACACTTTACTAACTAGGTAAATCATTCCTAGTTAACTTAGTGGGTTTCCGGGAGTTAGAACCCGTTTTATTTTAAGTCCCGTTAACTCTGGCTTCCTATAAGCTTTGTTTTTCTCAAAAGCTTTTATTCTCTTTTTATTTTAATATCAGGATTATTGTTTAAGTCCTAATATTCGTCGGGTTAAATTCTACCATTAATGGTATTTTACCAGTCTCTTAGTATTAACAGGGTTTGATTACCAAACCCGTTTTCGGGGTGTTACATCACTACACTCTTTACATCTCCATTGTCTCAAAACATGGTAAGAATCTTGAATTTAGGGCTTGAATATTCATCTTGTTTGAACTTAGTGTTCTTATTTCTTGGTGATTCTTGCTTGATTGGTTCTTTCTTACTGATTGATGATAGTTTTTGATACTTGTGAGCATCTTGAAGTTAGGACTTTGTGAAAATTTTTGGGGGTTTTATGTTTGGGTTCAAGAACTTGGTGTTCTTGAGGTTGGGGGTTTTGAATATTGAAGAATAATGAATGATTGAGTTAATTTTGAGCCTCGATTAGTAGAAATTTTGTGTAAATGTGTTTGAGTATGCTTGATTAGGTAACAATTTGTTTGTTTGAAAGAAGTTTAGTGAAGTTCTTGGTTGGTGTTTAGGCGCGAAACTTGATTGTTCTTATGGAGAAGATAACTAGTTATTTTTGAAAATTTCACCTTTTTGATCCATCATGAAAGGAGTGCTCTTGTTTGTTGTGTTAAAATCTTTGAGATTCAACTTTTTTCTTTTCCGTAAGTTCGGAGGGATCAAAGACTTGATTCCGTGATAAGATTTTAACTCGTGTTCTGAGTTTCTTTGTTCCGAGGTTTAACTTTCTCAAGGTCCGAGTTTTTTTTTTTAAACTGTTCCGATTCTCAAAATCTTCCGAGCATTACAAACAGTTCAGCTTTTCTGGTTTTTGTTAAAAGTTTATGTCTGAGTTTCAATGTTTGAGGTTCCGAGGTTTATTAAAAAAAAACTTCCGAGTTTTCAAGTCTAAGTGTGTTAATTGTGACGAGTGGTTGCAGTGTGTGATGTTTCCGAGTTTTAAACAGGCTCACGTTTCCGAGTTTCAAACTGTGTTCCGAGGATTTAAGCAGTTCAACTGGTCCGAGTTTTTCGTGTTGATTCAACAGGTTCAGTGGTGCCGAGTTTGAAAGTTCAAAGTTTTTTTTTAATTGCTAAAAAGCACTGTCCGAGTTTTTAAGTTGTTATTTGTCCCGAGGTTTCTTTTAATCAACAAAATGATTCAGGGTCCGACTATTAGTATCTGTTCCGAGTTTTAATCAACAAAATGATTCAGGGTCCGACTTTTAACCAGTTGTGTCTCATTTGGGGTTTTTAAACTAGTTGAACCTGTTCCGAGAACTCCACTAGTCTCATTCGGGGTTTTTAAACTAGTTGAACCTCTTCCAGCTCGTGATCTCCATCACATTGCTCAGCTGGATCTCAACAACCATACGAATGTTGCTAGCATCAGAGGATTAATTCCTCATCTCGTTGCTGAGAGTCGAGAAAGTAAATGGAAGATGTTCAAGCCAGCAGTTGGTCGAGGAGTTAAGTACTTAAACAAGTTTACTGGTAAAGAAGAATGGAAGATGGTCTATCCTCCAGCGAGATGCCTCCGTAAAATTCCTAAGCACAAGTTTGATCTGGATAAATTTGACAACATAGGTTATTGGTATCTCAATGGCAAGACTGGGGAAGCGGTGATTACCGAGAAGATAGTGACGGTTGAGATTGCAAAAATTCTAGATCCGATTTGGCTTGTCAACCTAAGGGAAGCGCATCTGAAGAAGCTTCAACGCCTGCCTCTAAAATACTTTGAAGAAGATCGTGTGCTAGCTGATCAGTTCATCAAGGTAGTTCAATTCTGTGTGAAGAACAAGCTCTGGGCAGGAAGCGAGTACTCGAAGAAAGGATGAAGATCTCAAGACCGATGAAGACCATGCACTGATCAAGGGGAGTTTGTTAATGCACTTTGGGTGATAAGTGCATGCCTTCCAATTTGTAGGGTCTTTATTGTTCATATATTGAAACTTAGTCCTAGTTTTATCCTTGGACATTTTGTCCAAGTTTTAGGCTAGCCTTTTGTCTGAGTTTTTGTTTAGGACAAAAGTTTGAGTTTTGTATAGTTTGTTTGTCCGGGCTTTCTAGTTTGTCTTGAAAGTCCGGGGATTGCCTTGTATATATACCTTTATGTGGAATAGACAAGGCGGCGATTCTGTGTGAAATTCTGTGCACCTAACCCTAATCATTGTGTGTGTGTTTTGTCTGGCGGCTACTATGTGTGTGACGTCATTCTTCTTCTTCATCAAGAATACTCAGTGTATTCTTGATTTCTCTCACAAATCTTTGCATTCTAGTGTTTCATCTACAGTGGTTAATCATCAGGTGGATTCCGCACACCTGTTGGTGGCTTTAGCTGAGTGAGATCTTGGATTAGGAGGCCTTACAAAAATAGAATGAACTCACCAGTACTTTTCTTTTCGCTAGTACTTTTCGCTGATAAAATGTTTTCAAACCCGTTTCAAGTATATTACTGTGAAAGTAACAAAAGCCTGCTACGGAGCACTGAAGGCTTAAATAAAGTGGCTATAATTACCTGAATAAAAGAAGAAATTTATGTTTCATCAATTAGGGTTTATCCCTATAAAAACATTTGAATGGAATATGGGTTTTAGCCAATTTGTTTAATATTAAAAGTTTGGTGTTTTACAAACGCTATCGATACCGCTTGACTGGTTCACGACTCCCGCTCCCAAGGGGGTCGGGGGTTGTGACGCTTTTTCATTGTAAACAAAAGTATTTACTAAGGTTATGTAAGTGGTTTCGTTGATGGTCCTAAAGTGTTTTTTTTAAGCAAGTCACCATATCTTAACATCGTAACGCACGGGGTTTTTGTGTTACTTGGCATGTTTTCCTTGGAATTTTTGTTTATTAAGTAGTATAATAATATAAATGATGGGATATATATATATATATATATGCCAGTTAACGTACAATAGCTCTTAACGTATGACCAATACGACAGATAATTACGCACGTTCATTTTAAAATCATGCACGTTATAAACTCAAAAACCCAAATCACGCAAATTGGAAACGATAATCACACATGTTATAGAACATAATCACGCACGTTGTCGTACATGATGTACGTTAAGCCTTATTGTATTTTACACTTTCTCTCTCTCTCTACACACACACACACACACACACATATATATATATATATAGGGTAAGGTTCATTTGAGAACCACCCTTATTGCGAGAACCACGAGAACCGTATTTTTTAACTGGGGGCAAAAACGTATTTTGAAATTGAGGCAAAACCGTATTTTTTAACTGGGAGCAAAAACGTTATTTTAAAATGGATGTAAAATAATAAACTGGTTGGTCCAATGGGTATTGTTCGCCGCCCATTTGAACAAATGACAGGGGGATACTTCCCGCCCGCGTTGCGGGGCGTTGGTCGAATAGTTCTCAATCAATTAAAAAAACACTACTATAATTTTGGTAGGAGAAAAACTAAAACGATGATAAGACCGTAATTTTGGGCTCCGGGCAAAAGTGTAATTTTTCAGGACTAATGAGCGAGTGTTAAGCAGCTGCTTTAGACGAAAAAAATTAAATCGAGTCAACCAATTAAAACAAAAAACTTTTATAGTTTTGCTAGAAAAATTAAAACGATGGGGAAAACGTAACTTTGAACTAAGGGGGAAATCATAATTTTGTTTTAGGGAAAAAATCGTAAATTAAATGGACCAATGGGGTTGAGGGCAAAATCGTAACTTGGCTATGTGAGAAAAAAACTAATGGCAAAACTGTATATTTAAACGGGGCAAAATCGTAATTTTGAACCGAGGGAAAAATTGAAATTTTTAGCTGGGAGTAAACACATAAATTTATTTAAATGAGGGTAAAAACATAATTTTCAATGGTAAAATCGTTATTATAAAGGAAAAACCTATTGGCAAAACTGTAAATTTAAATAGGGCAAAATCGTAATGTTGAACCGAGAGTAAAATTAAAAAATTTTTGCTGAGAGCAAAATTTGTAAATTTATTTTTAAGTGAGGGTAAAAGCATAATTTGGAACTAATAGTAAAATTGTAATTTTAAAACTTTAAAACGTGATAAAATCGTAAATTTGTTGGGCCAATAGAGAAGTGTCATGCATGACTATAAATATAAACGGGTAAAATTGTAATTTGGAAAAAAAAAAACTTATGGGTGGCATGTGGCCGCCCAACTCAACCAACAGAATGAAGATACTACTGCTCTCCTTTATTTTTGTATAAGTTGAATAACTAGTATTTAATCTATTTAGGAGTTAAAATGATAAAAATAAATAATTGAAAAATGTTTAGGCGGGAATACAAATATCTAGAGACTCCAAAATGATGATAAGTGATGGAATTTTTTATTTATTTATTAGTATAGATAAAAGATAGATTAGTTAAGAAGGGTGGGGATCAAATAGGAAGATTATTTTGGCTAGAAAGTATAGGAAGCAATAGGATTAGGACATGTTGTCACACCCCCAAATTACCACCTAGGGAATGTCCCTGTTAGGCGTGTCAAATACCAATAACGAGCCACTAATTATATTGAACGCGTATTTTGTTTCAAAATAAAATCCTTAATTATTAATGTAAAATACCATCAACGAGTTTAAAAGAAAACCAACATGTTCAGCGGAAGCAAATGACAAACCAAAGTTAAACAGTTTCAAACCAATATATAGTATCAAGAAATCAATAACATGAATCCCTCCAGTCAACCCATGACCACTCCAGCTACTTCAGACAACAAGATCCAATGCAAGACATCTAACGACCTACAAGCATGCAAACAAGTGTGTCAGACGACGCTGGTGAGTTCAAAGTTTTGTTAACGAGTTTAGTTTACCAGATACATGTATAAAACAGTTTAACAATTTGATTTGATGTTGTTATTAACTCGATTACCGAAATGGCTACAAGATGTATTTGCCCAACCCCAATGTCTCTATCAAAACATTGGTCATGCTTTAAGGAAATTAGTTCACGCCCGTCCTCCCCGGTACGGTGTGAGGGTGCCAAACTTAATAGCGCTATCAACTAATAACCTCGTTGCCTCCCGGCAACTGTCGGTAGACGTAAGGGGTCTTATGTGATAGAAATGAGTAATAACAAACATCCCGCTAACCTGACGTTCCTCCCCGGAACGTTACCCGATATCCCTCCCCGGGATGCATGCTTGAAAAAGAGCAGTAAACTCACCTTAGATTGCTCGGTATGTTAAATTACCCGTTCCAAGTTAGTCAACCATACCCTGCCGTGGTTACCAAAGATAGTTTAATATTCACGTATATCATGTATCCTTGGTACGCGTTTCACAAATAGCATACATGTAAGACACATATCCTCATGCAAGTCGTAACTGTTAATCATGCGACCCATTCATCCATGAAGTTTATTGTATAATCACATAACAAGTGTTTGGGCTTCATCTACAAATAAATCACGTAGCAGTACACGTATACAAACAGATTACACAAAAGCGTGTAGCATAACAGTCAACACACATACAAGCACGTTTAACGTATGACGGTGTACATGTGTGCGACTTATTAATGTGCGACTAAGCATGCCATTTGTAATTGTACATACCGTTTATGAACGTGCGATCACACCACACGGTGCGGTTGACTTCTAGTGTGCGACTAATGGTTTGTACGGTCCAACTACCTAACAGGCCTAACTAACATTGAGCCCATGGTTTCGTGTGACGACAGTGGAGTGTGTGCCCGAGGTTTAAGTGTGCGAAGACAGTTGTTCGTGGTCTTAAATCACGACCATTCAGTTACATTCCACCAATCCATGGTCAACCCACATTCCCCAATTTCATTTATTTATCCAAAGCAATTTTCATCAGAATTAATTATACAATCGAATCAATTAACATAATAATTCTCCATGATCGTTCGTCACCATGTATACTTAATTCATGAACTAAAGTTTACTACAGATCATATAATAATTATGTGTTTATTGTGCTATTTCAACAGCTATCGACATCACATTCATTTACCACATAATTTGAGTCATCACATAAATCAAGATCGTGGTTAGATACTATTAACGGATTTCTAGATCAACATCACAGTTTGTCATCACAAGCCATATTACTACATATTGTTCATCATCATAGTGCCTTCTATTCGACCTATCACATTCACGGCGAAACTCTACCATCTTTCGTCGGGCTTACATATGACGAAACTCTACATGTTTCGCCAAGTTTACATACGACAAAGCATCACATGTTTCGTCGAGGCCCATGTTTCGTCGAAGTGCATCAGCCACCGCCTAACCCTACTAGTCGTCATTCGTCAAATCAGAACAACCTCAACAGTTTTATTGCCACTATCAAGATGTACAGAGATCGGATCAATTCAACAGTAACGAAAGGTATACACGAAAATAGGGAAATCACACTTAGATTACATGCGCATATCAATATCAATCAACACATGAATTCATGCAACTTTCAATACGTGATAAACTAGTAACACAATAATCAACTATGTTTGCAATCATATATATATCAAATAATCAATCTATGAATACAAGGCATACACTAACCTGGAGTCGAGAGGGGTGGGCTTCGATCAAAGTGTTTGCCGTCAAGGGTAGGGTAGTAGGGAAGGAGAGTAGGGTTCGTTATTTTGTGATTGAGAGATATAAAGAACGTTACGTACAATCAAATTATGATGCCAAAGAAATACTTATCCATTTTAGTGGCCCACATGACCAGTTAATTAAAGGTCCAATAGGAGATTAGCATGAACAGTTTATGTTAACCCACTTAATTAAAAGGCCCAATCAAGTGCATTTGTTGTGTCAGACTATCATAATCAATAAACTTCATTAATATTACATGTTCTAAAATTGGCAGCCCAGGGTTTGCATAAAAGATAAGTTTGTCGGCCCAACGCTCGATATCTATAGCAGATCTCGGTCCAATCAGTGTTAAAAGGGTTCGACAGATAATGTAAAACGGGTGTCGTGTAAAGGGAAAGGTCTTGGAATCTCGGGTTATCACATCATCCCCAACTTGAAAGAAATTTTGTCCCGAAATTTGACAAGTAATCCGAAACAGCAAGACGTTACGTTAACTCAGGATGGCTGTGGATTTTCCGCGGGTACCACATCATCCACAACTTGAAAGGGAATTTCGTCCTGAAATTCCTCGATGATATCAAGAGTTTATTCAACCGTTCGAACAACTAGAGATATTAGAGCTCCCTTGATTAATACGCTCCCACAAGGACTTCGGTTCATGTACTGAGTTCTGACAAACTCTTAAGATTGGAGTTCAACTATGTTAACGGATCTTAACGTCATGGTCCATGATTTCAGTAGATTCCTCCACCACTGCTTCCTGTCAACCTCCGACTCTAATAAGGGTATCACATGTGCTTCATCGGATGAACACTGCCTTAGATTTAAGACATAAGTGATATCACATCAACTCGACAGGTAATTCTAGCTTATATTGTACGCCACTTGCCAACACGTTTCCAGAATTTTAAATAACCGAACATAATGTAAGTTAAGCTTGCCACGCTTCCCAAGGCGTACCGCACCCTACCAGGGTGAGACTTCCAATATGACACGTTCGCCTGCAGCGAACTTCCAGTGTTTCCTAAGTTATCAGGTTTCCTGGCGATCACACGTTGTCGCCACACGATTTCCAATCTAAATAATCTTCCCAAGAGTTTTGAGTGCAAGCCCTAGACTTGTGATTAGGTTGTCATCCATCTCAGTCCAACAAGGAGGTTGGTGTTGTCACCCATGCAATGCCCCACATAGAGCTGTATGCATACTAAAACGGTAACGGCTGGATGCCCCAAAGATAAGTGTCCTTCCAAATGTTCACTACAGTCAATTACGCACATGCTCGCAGCATGTCTTCGTGTGTCAGGATGGTTCGTTGCTCTGTCCGGTTTTCCTATAGTGATAAGTGATGCTCATGTCTAGACGTGAGCCAAGGGTGTTGTGTATTTCCGGTCATAATTCAGGTATAGCTCAAAATCAAAGGTAGCAGGAGCTAGCACCTCGTGCCTACAAGCCGCCTCTCTCAGAGGAACATTCACGACTGCGAAGACTCGTCAGTTTCCTTGATTGAAAGAAAGTGTGCTGATAGCGTGAGACAATTAACGATCACCCAGGTGGTATTGTTTCCGTTTCGATGTTTCTGGTTGCTGATACTCCAGCTTGACTTTCCCGCAAGTCAAACATCCTTCACATTCATTGCCAGATGGGCCTTCATGCCCGACCACCGGTACAAGATTTATAGATCCAAATATCTCTCATCAAAATCCAGACAACTAGAATACCGAAGCCGGTGTGCTTTGCCCAACACAAGTTGCCCAAAGTTGCCATATAATGAGATCCATACTCGTTCCTTGAGGTATCAAATATCGTCCGTCCTGCCAACGGTTGCTTCTCCATGCCCCGCATGGGTTCAACTTGAAAATCCTCTTCCAGTTCGAATAGAGCAAGTCTGATCAGGTAAGTTAGAGTCGATAGTGAGCTGCAAAGCTCGTGCACATTCAAGTTTCACAGTCGTAATCATCCAAAAGTTCCATCCAACGATGCCATTAACTGATTTGGCTCTTTTGAAACCAGGGTACACGGGAGGCTCTTGTGATCGGTCTAAATAACGCATCAGGTACCGTCCAAGTAATGCCTCCATCTAAAATTCCAAAACCACGGTTTTCACCGCCGGTTGTGTGTCGTGCAGTTCCTCTTTGCAACTCCACCATGTAAGTCATCACTCTCTCGTGTTGCGTCGGTGTGTAACTGAGACTCTGATTCGAACCATAATGATTTACCACTGAATCACCCTCACTCTCGGGTAAAGACGATGCTCAGTGCATTGCAGAGTTGGGATTCTAAAGCTGAAAAGACGTCCTCCTGTTCTACCTTTCACGAACACAACAACCGACTGTGCTAAGGAGATTTAAGCTGCGCGACCTCCGAAAATCCTGTGATTAATCTGCGATAGTATCAAGCGAGACCAATAAATTGATGTATCCTCGAAGGACTCTTTGGTGTAGATCAATTTCCAACCAAAACGGGTCTTAGCGAGATCCACGTGCATTCCCCCTTTGTTGATTATATGACCCGAAAAGGGTACCTCTTGAATCCAGAATTTATATTTATCAAGACTTCACGCGGTGTGGCTCCTCCCTCAGGAGCTCTCAAATAAGATACAAAGCTGTCCATGATGTTCCTTTCTCTTAGAAAGGATTCAAAACGTCTTCCAATAGCATTGTCGGTTCACATGATCCATAAAGCTGCTGGTGTGTTGATTACCCCAAGGGTCATGGAATACAAAGTCGTATGGCCGAATGGCGTCGGATAAGCCGCTTTAAAACATCCTCCCCTTGGACTTCCATCTGATAATAGTCCGCTCGCAAATCAATCCTCGAATGAAAGCTCGTCCCTTGCCGCTTGTCGACAGGTTGTCAGTACATGGTCGAGGCAAACGGTTTTCAACTGTCGCCTTGATGAGTTCTTGATAATCAGTACACACACAAAAAGACTTATCTTCACAGATATAACTGGGGCTTCCCAAAGCGAAAACTAGGTCCGCCAAAACTCCTGTCCAACAGTTCTCATAGTAGCTTATACAGTTCTTGCAACCCTCCTGGTGCAAGACGGTAGGGGTACGAGTATTCGGAACTGCCTCTGGCGTGAGATCAACTGAGATTCTGACTAACAGTTGTGGAAGTAAATCTAAGAGTTCCTTGGGTAGCACACCGAAAGGAATCACGAATAATTGGTGGATCCTCGATCCCCTTTTTCGTTAGCCCTAACATTAGTAACGGTTGCTATATAGCGGAGTAATCCCTCCGTAGACGCTTCTGGCCTTCATAGCTAAAATGGCGCTAGGCCTTGCACCACTCTGACGCTTTAGAACAGATAACGATTCTCCACACACAATTTCCTCCGCACTGGTTACATCTGTTTGATTTCTGGATAACCAATCCGTACTAACTACTGCATCAAAACGATCAAGGGTAGTAGAAGGAAGGTCGAGTTTGCATCCCAACGATCATATGTGATTTCATTTGAATTGCCATTAGCCGATTCCACCTCTGGTTCGCTTTCAAGGAGCATCAGGGTCGAACAGAACAAGGACGAAGCGATTAGCTACTCATACGAGCTACCATGTTGCTATTACGCCTGGCGTCGCCTAAGTCAGTCCTAAATGCCCTTCCACGAGTGCCACTTCCAGTGTTAATGCTACTGCTACTAGA
Organism: Helianthus annuus; assembly: GCF_002127325.2. Classification (NCBI taxonomy): domain Eukaryota; kingdom Viridiplantae; phylum Streptophyta; class Magnoliopsida; order Asterales; family Asteraceae; genus Helianthus; species Helianthus annuus. The sequence goes on along the minus strand of NC_035447.2, from coordinate 99,249,146 downwards.
ATTCCCAAAACTGTCATCGTTCCCCGGGTTGTTGGCGTCTTGACTTACATCGGTCATCCCTTGCTAAAGCCACCATCATTTCCATACCGAAAGTCATGACTTGCGAGTATCTTGATGTCATCACGACTGTTGCTTCTAATGCCGTTGCTCAAAACGGAGTCCTGCGGCCTTTCACCGTTAGGGTCCATCCTTTCATATTTTGTGTCACTTTCTAAGGCACCACTCCTGGTGCAGGCAGTTACACATTCCACCCTATAGTCAATTGTCATTGATTGCGTCCCAATTGATTCGTAGATGTTGACTCCTATAAGTCGCTTACTAGGGTTAAGGATTCAATTGAAGCCAATTTGCTGGCGTCCGTTGCTAGAAACCAAGGCCGTTCTAATGCTGAAGTCGATGAGATACTACGATCATCCTCTTGCCCCTTGATCTTGTAAGTTGGTCGAGTATTACACAGTACGTTGCTAGGGGTTGCAGAAACGATCGCACTTACGAAATCTAAGGCGTCAATACACAGAGTTCCAACAAATGAAAAGGAGTGAAAAGGTATCGACCAATCATTCGACGCTGCAACATCCAACTCAGGGATGTTCGCACAAGCACCTAACATTCCACACAGTTCTCTAGGCGTTCCGATGAGTGTTCAGGTAATACTTGATAGCATCGAGATTCGAAAGGATTCAGAGAAGAGTGAAAAGATCACACTCAAGTAGGAGACTATCACTGTCACGACTCCTATAGACTATTGTATTTCACATCGATCAAATAACGGAACGGAACCCCTTTTTCACTTGTTAAGCCTCACTGGGACTCGCATGCACCCCACATTATTATTATGTGTGGACCCACAATAATATTGTGATATGCATGCTCATCTCAGCTCCTCCTAACTCATGTCAAATGGTTCCTCAAACTCGAGTGCCAAACGAAGGTTATCAAAATGATAAGATCACAGAAATCCCAAGACTATGACATACTACCATTGCATCGTAACGTAAGCAAGCAATTCATGTAATCATACTATAGTGACAAGTGGGTGTCCGTATGCTACGTCATAAACAAATGTGTACTAGCCATGTAATGTATGCAACAAGTGAGAAAGACGAACCTTGCAATCTGGAGCTGAGTGTCATGGTCGATTTCGGATCTGTTCGGTTATAGTCTGGTTTTATAAAAACGTTTTAAAACCAAGTTCACTATAACCAGTGGCTCTGATACCAAACTGTCACACCCCCAAATTACCACCTAGGGAATGTCCCTGTTAGGCGTGTCACATACCAATAACGAGCCACTAATTATATTGAACGCGTACAAGTTTCAAAATAAAATCCTTAATTATTAATGTAAAATACCATCAACGAGTTTAAAAGAAAATTAACATGTTCAGCGGAAGCAAATGACAAACCAAAGTTAAACAGTTTCAACCAATATATAGTATCAAGAAATCAATAACATGAATCCCTCCAGTCAACCCATGACCACTCCAGCTACTTCAGACAGCAAGATCCAATGCAAGACATCTAACGACCTACAAGCATGCAAACAAGTGTGTCAGACGACGCGGGTGAGTTCAAAGTTTTGTTAACGAGTTTAGTTTACCAGATACATGTATAAAACAGTTTAACAATTTGATTTGATGTTGTTATTAACTCGATTACCGAAACGGCTACAAGATGTATTTGCCCAACCCCAATGTCTCTATCAAAACATTGGTCATGCTTTAAGGAAATTAGTTCACGCCCGTCCTCCCCGGTATGGTGTGAGGGTGCCAAACCTAATAGCGCTATCAACTAATAACCTCGTTGCCTCCCGGCAACTGTCGGTAGATGTAAGGGGTCTTATGTGATAGAAATGGGTAATAACAAACATCCCGTTAACCTGACGTTCCTCCCCGGAACGTTACCCGATATCCCTCCCCGGGATGCATGCTTGAAAAAGAGCAGTGAACTCACCTTAGATTGCTCGGTATGTTAAATTACCCGTTCCAAGTTAGTCAACCATACCCTACCGTGGTTACCAAAGATAGTCAGTTTAATATTCACGTATATCATGTTATTGGTACGCGTTTCACAAATAGCATACATGTAAGACACATATCCTCATGCAAGTCGTAACTGTTAATCATGCGACCCATTGATCCATGAAGTTTATTGTATAATCACATAACAAGTGTTTGGGCTTCATCTACAAATAAATCACGTAGCAGTACACGTATACAAACAGATTACACAGCATAATAGTCAACACACATACAAGCACGTTTAACGTCTGACGGTGTACATGTTCAAGTGTGCGACTTATTAATGTGCGACTAAGCATGCCATTTGTAATTGTACATACAGTTTATGAACGTGCGATCACACCACACGGTGCGGTTGACTTCTTGTGTGCGACTAATGGTTTGTACGGTCCAACTACCTAACAGGCCTAACTAACATTGAGCCCATGGTTGCGTGTGACAACAGCGGAGTGTGTGCCCGAGGTTCAAGTGTGCGAAGACAGTTGTTCGTGGTCTTAAATCACGGCCATTCAGTTACATTCCACCAATCCATGGTCAACCCACATTCCCCAATTTCATTTATTTATCCAAAGCAATTTTCATCAGAATTAATTATACAATCGAATCAATTAACATAATAATTCTCCATGATCGTTCGTCACCATGTATACTTAATTCATGAACTAAAGTTTACTACAGATCATATAATAATTATGTGTTTGTTGTGCTATTTCAACAGCTATCGACATCACATTCATTTACCACATAATTTGAGTCATCACATAAATCAAGATCGTGGTTAGATACTATTAACGGATTTCTAGATCAACATCACAGTTTGTCATCACAAGCCATATTACTACATATTGTTCATCATCATAGTGCCTTCTGTTCGACCTATCACATTCACGGCGAAACTCTACCATCTTTCGTCGGGCATACATATGACGAAACTCTACATGTTTCGCCAAGTTTACATACGACAAAACATCACATGTTTCGTCAAGGCCCATGTTTCGTCGAAGTGCATCAGCCACCGCCTAACCCTACTTGTCGTCATTCGTCAAATCACAACAACCACAACAGTTTTATTGCCACTATCAAGATGTACAAAGATCGGATCAATTCAACAGTAACGAAAGGTATACACGAAAACATGGAAATCACACTTAGATTACATGCGCATATCGATATCAATCAACACATGAATTCATGCAACTTTCAATACGTGATAAACTAGTAACACATTAATCAACTATGTTTGCAATCATATATATATATCAAATAATCAATCTATGAATACAAGGCATACACTAACCTGGAGTCGAGAGGGGTGGGCTTCGATCAAAGTGGCTACCGTCAAGGGTAGGGTAGTAGGGAAGGAGAGTAGGGTTCGTTATTTTGTGATTGAGAGATATAAAGAAAGTTATGTACAATCAAATTATGATGCCAAAGTAATACTTATCCATTTTAGTGGCCCACATGACCACTTCATTAAAGGTCCAATAGGAGATTAGCATGAACAGTTTATGTTAACCCACTTAATTGAAAGGCCCAATCAAGTGCATTTGTTGTGTCAGACTAACATAGACTAACATGATCAATAAACTTCATTAATATTACATGTCCTAAAATTGGCAGCCCAGGGTTTGCATAAAAGATAAGTTTGTCGGCCCAACACTCGATATCTATAGCAGATCTCAGTCCAATCAGTGTTAAAAGGATTCGACAGATAATGTAAAACGGGTGTTGCGTAAAGGGAAAGTTCTTGGAATATCGGGTTATCACACATGTGGCAAAATTTAAAATAAAGAGTAAGGGTATTTTAGTCAATCTTATCCTTTTCTTCTTTCTTCTTCTCCACAGTAACATCAAAACCCACAATTTTCCGGTGATTTTGAAGATAATCACTCGATTCGTTCGATTCGATCTCTGATAAGTGTTTCAATCATTCAAATTTCATCAATCGTTGAAGAAACCGACAAGGGGCAGAGCCCCTGGCTGGGGTTAAGCTCTGGAAATTGGCTTTAATAAAAATGCATCAGAAAATTTAATTTTCTGTAAATGGGCTCTGGAAAACTACATTCGTAAACTGAATTGATTTAGACAATTCGCAGCACAGACAAAACTATTGTCCAGATTCAATGCGTTTTAGAGAGAACACTTTTTTGGTGTTTTTAGGCCATTACGTTTTAGAAAAACACATTTTTGAAGTGTTTTTAGTCATTGCGTTTTAGGTAAAACACATTTTAGGTGTTTTCAGTCCATTGCGTTTTATAGAGAACACTTTCTTTTGTTTTTTTAGCCAATTGTGTTTTAGAATGAGACATTTTTAGTGTTTTCTGGCCATTGCGTTTTATAAATAAGACATTTCTTTGTGTTTTTTGTGCATTGCGTTTTAGGTAAAACATTTTTTATGTGTTTTCAGTCCATTGCGTTTTAGGAAACAAACATTTTAATTGTTTTGTGGCTATTGCGTTTTAGGAATAAGACATTTGTTTGTGTTTTTGGTGCATTGCGTTTTAGGTAAAACACATTTTTATGTGTTTTCAGTCCATAGCGTTTTAAAAAGTATACTTTCTTTTGTGTTTTTAGGCTATTGCGTTTTAGATATAAGACATTTCTTTGTGTTTTCTTGCCATTGCGTTTTACAAATAATACATTTGTTTGTGTTTTTGGTGCATTGCGTTTTAGAAAAATGTCATTTTTAGGGGTTTTTTTTCCATTGCGTTTTACACAACTGTGTTTTTTCCATTGCGTTTTACGCAACTGGGTTTTCAAATTTCTTTTTGAAAATATAGCAATAGTATAATCGTTTTAAAGATAAAAAACGCTCATTTTTGGTGCAATTTTTATAAAAAAAAAATAATGTCGTAGGAAGAGTTATTAACGTTTAAAAAAGGGGGGAATTGGAGGAGAGAGAAACTATTGTCTTGGATTGACTAGAATGCCACTAAACAAACCCACGCGCCTCTTTTCTTTCTTTCAATTTCCCTCATTTAATCTTAGCCCTTAATTAACTAAATGGATGGTCAAGATTACTTCATAGCCTTCTTAGCCAAATAAACTTTCTATTATATCCTAACCCTAGTTAAGAAATTAATTGATCTCATATTACTATTGTGTGATGTTATTACTAAAATTCATTTGGTTTGAAATAAGTTAGTTTTATTGGAATTTAGGGATTTGTTCAATTTGCTACATGATAATTTATCAATATAAACGTAAGTATTAGATATATATTAACCGTGAAGTCCAATTCTTAATTACTCTGTCAATGATTTTAATTTATCCAACATTGTTGTGTTATCTTGTTTTCTTTCTTTTTTTTTATTTGTACATTTTGTTTTTGGCTTTTTCTTGTTGCAACACTTGCATGCAGCATCTAAGAAGAAATAATATATATTGATGTTAGTAACGTCTTACTTTGAGAGGTGAGAGAAATTAATAAAACAGAAAAACCATTTATAAAAATAGAACTTAAATAAAATTAACCATTTAGCAATTGTTGTTCAAAAGAATAAGTAAATACATAAATAACTAAATTTAATGATCATTAATGTTTTAGATTTAATTATGGTTAAAATTTAAAACATTACTTAATAAAAAACCTAGATTTGAATACTCATTTATATATTTTCGAGTAACAGTTATGGTTAGAAATAAAAAACATTTTATTTTCGAGTAACAGTTATGGATGCACATGTGCATATGTATCATTTCTTGCACAAATTCCATAATTATATTACCAGTAGTAGAAAAATGCAATTTCATTTACACTACATATGTAATACACTACTTTTTACATTACCAATATTAGAAATGCACATGTGCATTTATATGTATCAACATGAAATAAGGTGTTTTGGTACAAAAAGTTTATTATTTTAAATGATGAAGTAGGCCCATATACATGTGTTTTGGTTAGTTATATCTAGTGGTTGATGGTTTGATAATATTTGTCACTTTATGATGTAATATGTTGTTTGGATGGTATAAAGGGTGTTGATGTACATATAATAAAGTGAAATATTGGTAATAATATTGTATTATAGATGGTAAAAAGCAATGGTATTGTATTACGCATGGAAGGTGGTAATGGTAGTGTAGTATGGATGGTATGATAGATGAAAGTGAATGTGTATTCAAAGTGGTGTACTAAAACACGTTATAACATGTTCATATATATATATATATATATATATATATATATATATATATATATATATATATATATATATATATATAAGTGATGCACATGTGCATTTCTAGTGTTGCTAATGTTATAACAAGTTCATACATATAGATGCACATGTGCAATTCTATTATTGTTAATGTAAAAAGTAGTGTATTATGAATGATAGTGTAAATGAAAGTGCAATTGTCTGATATTTGTAATGAATTACGGAATTTGTCAAAGAAATGACACAAATGCACATGTGCATGGATAACTGTTACTCGATTCTTTTTTAAACTTTTTTTTATTATTGACGAAATATAGCGATTTTTCCAAAAAAATAAAAAATAGTAAAAAATTTTTTGGGGTGTTTTTAGATTTTTTTAGGTATTTTTTGGTTGTGTTCACATTGGTTCTCACGGTTCTCGCAATAAAAGATGGTTCCTAACGGATCCTTCTCCTATATATATATATATATATATATATGTGTGTGTGTGTGTGTGTGTGTGTGTATATATATATATATATATATATATGGGGCATTTGAGAAGAAACTTAAATTGAGAAGAAAAAGAACAAAGAGTACAATTGTAAAACATTAAATAGTTTTTCTCTCATCTCATTTATTATTATCTTTGATTAATTAATTAGTCATAAAGACTATCATCATCCACACTAAATTTATCCTACACATATTGAAATTTATCCTACACATATTGAAATTTATCCTACACAACTCGTAATTCATCCTACACACCTCGTAATATATTCTACACTTTAATTAATTTTTTTCTTCTTTGAAAAAAAATATATTTTTTGAAAATAAGTTATAAATTTGATGTAGTTAGCTATTGAAAAGGAAGACTACCAATTAATGATCTATCTAGTTTTACCAATATACCCTTACACTAATATTAAATACAAAAAATAAATGAAGTTAAATGAAGTATTCTTATTGGTTGAAATTTCTTCTTACGAAAAAATTCTTCTCATTTGAACCGTCCAATATATATATATATATATATATATATATATATATATATATATACACATGCATGTGTGTGTTTGTGTGTGAATGACGCATGGAATAGTTTTAGTATATATAATAAAACACTTATATAGTTACAATTCATAATATTAAAAAAAATAATTTGACACATCTAAATCTTATGAATTATAATAAAGTAGATTTACCACTCACCGCAATGCGACGAGGGAGTAAAACCATGCCGAATATTCCAATGCCACACCACCATCGACGACAAACAATACTGAAGTTACGACGCGTTAATGCAAAGAAATTAGACTGCAACGTAAAACATAGAAAATAATAATTGAGTCAATTTAGGACTCCGCCCATTGTAAGGGACCTATCAAACAGTAAAAAATAGACGCCGTAGAAACGTTGAACCACATATTCAATCGCAAAATCTAGTACGATGCGTAAAACCAAACATAAAAATGTTGAACCACACACTCACACGTTACGCCATGTTAACTCGCAAAATTTAAAACGAAACGTAAAGCAAAAAATCTGCGAAATATGAAAAGTATGGGGGACCAAAGTTGAAAGTAAAAAAGTTGTGAGGTTAATTTGCAAAAGATGTAAACTTTTGGTTTAAAAGTAAAAAAAATCAAATAGATTTGGGTAAAAAGTGCAATATCATTTTTTTTTTTTTGAAAAATTCTCAAAGCATTTGATTACAACACCTATATACACAATTATGTTGTTAATTTATAGTTTGTTAATAATTAGTTAAATTTAATTATAAATATAATAGATTTAAAAATGGAGTTATTGGTCAATCAAAAACTTATACATTTAATGTTTATAAAAATATTACATAAATAAGAAATATTAAAACATTTAAATGGTTTTTAACCAATTTAAGAGTTAAAAAATAAATTAAGACTGATAATTGCCAAAAGGTCCATGTATGAAATTTAAAATTATAACCGTGAAAATGTATAAATACTAGGTGATGCTCCGCCCGCGTTGCGGGGCGATGGCCGAATAATTCTCAAACAATTAAAAAAACAGTACTATAGTTTTGCTAGAAATAAAAAGTAAAAAGAGTGTTAGGCAGCTATTTGACACGATTTTTAGCTGGGGCAAAGTCATATTTTTACTTTTACTTGGGGGAAAAATCAATTTTTTTTTCCGAGGGTAAAATCCTAATTTTTAGCTAGGGAAAACCATATTTTTATTTTGCACTGGGGGCAAAAACGTAATTTTGAATTGAAAGTGATATGGTAATTTTGAACCAAGGGGAGATTCGTAAATTTTAGCTGGGGGCAAAAGCATAAATTTGTTTTGAACTGGAGGCAAATAAGTAATTTTAAACTTTGGGCAAAACCGTAATTTTAAAGTAGGTAAAATATAATAAACTGGTGTAAATTCGTAATTTTGAGCCGGGGGATAAACAAAATTTTATTTTGAACTGGGGCGAAAACGTAATTTTGGCTAAGGGTAAAAGCATAATTTTTTTTTCCGAGGGCGACATATTTTTTAGCTCGGGGCAAAAGGGTAAACGTATTTTGAAGTTGAGGCAAAACCGTATTTTTTAACTGGGGGCAAAAACGTAATTTTAAAATGGATGTAAAATAATAAACTGGTTGGTCCAATGGGTATTGCTCGCCGCCCATTTGAACCAATGACAGGGTGATACTTCCCGCCCGCGTTGCGGGGCGTTGGCCGAATAGTTCTCAATCAATTAAAAAAACACTACTATAATTTTGGTAGGAAAAAAACTAAAACGATGATAAGACCGTAATTTTGGGCTCAGGGCAAAACTGTAATTTTTCAGGACTAATGAGCGAGTGTTAAGCAGCTGCTTTAGACGAACAAAATTAAATTGAGTCAACCAATTAAAACAAAAAACTTTTATAGTTTTGCTAGAAAAATTAAAACGACGGGGAAAACGTAACTTTGAACTGAGGGGGAAATCATAATTTTGTTTCAGGGAAAAATCGTAAATTAAATGGACCAATGGGGTTGAGGGCAAAATCGTAACTTGGCTATGTGAGAAAAAAACTAATGGCAAAATTGTAAATTTAAACCGGGCAAAATCGTAATTTTGAACCGAGAGAAAAATTGAAATTTTTAGCTGGGAGTAAACACATAAATTTATTTAAATGAGGGTAAAAACATAATTTTCAATGGTAAAATCGTTATTATAAGGAAAAAAACCTAATGGCAAAACTTTAAATTTAAACAGGGCAAAATCGTAATGTTGAACCGAGAGCAAAATTAAAAAATTTTTGCTGAGAGCAAAATCGTAAATTTATTTTTAAGTGAAGGTAAAAGAATAATTTTGAACTAATAGTAAAATCGTAATTTTAAAACTTTAAAACGTGATAAAATCATAAATTTGTTGGGCCAATAGAGAAGTGTCATGCATGACTATAAATATAAACGAGTAAAATCGTAATTTGGAAAAAAAAAACTTATGGGTGGCATATGGCCGCCCAACTCAACCAATAGAATGAAGATACTATTGCTCTCTTTTATTTTTGTATAAGTTGAATAACTAGTATTTAATCTATTTAGGAGTTAAAATGATAAAAATAGATAATTGAAAAATGTTTAGGCGGGAATACAAATATCTAGAGACTCCAAAATAATGATAAGTGATGAAATTTTTTGTTTATTTATTAGTATATATAAAAAATAGATTAGTTAAGAAGGGTGGGATCAAATAGGAAGATTATTTTGGCTAGAAAATATAGGAAGCAATAGGATTAGGACATGTGGCAAAATTTAAAATAAAGAGTAAGGGTATTTTAGTCAATCTTATCCTTTTCTTCTTCCTTCTTCTCCCCAGTAACATCAAGACCCACCATTTTCCGGTGATTTTGAAGATAATCACTCGATCTGTTCGATAAATTAAGTCTTTTGGTAAAAAAATGAGAAATAATAAATAAAGTATTATATTATTGCTAAAATTAAATTTCAATGGCTATTTTGTTAATTTATTTTGATCAAATGGCTTTTTTGTGATTTTTCTTTTATACTTTGTTGCAAGACAGCCAAGGTATTTGTTAAAAAACATAATAAATGATTAAATACCATCTGAGTTTGTATGTTATGATGTTCTGAACAAACTTTAACGATAACAAGTTACATAGGTGAAACAAAATGAGACATAATAAATTTCAATATTGGCTATTTTGGTAAAACTAGAATAGACAATAAATGAGGTCTTCCGGTAAAACATAATGAAAAACAGAAGAATATATTATTACTAAAACTAAATTTCAATTGCTATTTTGTTAATTTATTTTGATCAATTGGTTTTTTTGTGATTTTTTTTAATACTTTGTTGCAAGACACGGTATTTATTAAAAAACATAATAAATAATTAAATAACATCTGAGTTTGTGTTTTATGATGTTCTAAACAATGCAAATCAGTTTGTCGAGCCAATCATCGAATCATGGTGTTATGATGAAGAATATGAGTGGGTGACAGTTGTGTGGAATAACGGTCAAGAAGAAGACCACACAATTGATAATATACTAACTGAACATGGGCTTTCTTTTATAGAACAGTTAGGCAATGCAAGATGTTTAAACACTAAGATGACCCCAAGAGTGACTTTATGTCACACCCCGATATTTCCACGAATTACTGGTGGGCCCGGTGGGGAGTACCGTGACGTAGTTGATATCATCATAGTCAAACAACACAAATTTAAATGCACAACGGAAGCAAAAGATAGATTTATTTCAACCAAATAAAATTGTAATATTTAAGTATCACAAAGTAGTTGAAACAGATCCACATGCAGATCAAAATAAAGAGGAAACTTGTTCAACAGACTCATTGCATCCAAGCTTGCGAGACTCTTATTGATGCTAAGGAGAGGCCAGCCTATTTCGAGTAGTACCAGCAGTTAGCCTTTTTGGGAAAATACGTCAGTTTACACTGGTAAATACAATTTAACTGACTCATTTTGAAAAGGTTTAAAATTGATTTGAATGCACGTGGCACACAAAGATTTTTATAACTTGGGATAATTATTTGAATATAAACTTGTAAAAGATTTACATGTTTCTTTTGCGTTCAGTAGCCCGGGTTGACACCGGGTTAAAGATCAATAGACACACCACATGGTATAGTCCCGCAGCGATTAAACCCAAAACCGACGGTTATACCTTAATATTTATTTATGCACTAACGGGTGTACGCCTACACCCGCATGCTTAGGCCGTGGCCATTTCGTAAAATGATGCCAAGGATATCCGGGACATGGTCATTAACCCCCCAAAGGCTTTAAGCAAACAAAACAATTTCAACGGGTCATTTCAATGATTTAACCTTCATTTGATTAAAGATTCAATGCCCGACCAAGCGGTATTTTATATACCGTACCCCAACCCCGTATAGGGAAAATAAGTTAAAAGTATTTACCTTTGCAAGTATAATCACAATAAGCAAGGGCATGTAGCTTTTACTGGTTCTCCTATTCTGGAACGAAGGTTTATAATAACCTATTAGATTTCTAACGGGTCTTTAGTTAAGCCTAAGCTTCGACCGGTTAGTTTTAAAGAAGATACGGTTCAAACGCATGAAAGGCGAAGACCGGTTTAGAATGTGTTTTGACCCGACAAGCTCGCATGCTTGTTTAATGTGGGTAACTTAATCACATTCTGGATTTTGAGACAAAAATGATATGGTTTGACCCGTTTCGGCTAATATATGCAAACTAGTTACATAGGCCGATCCGAACGCGGAAAGTGCGTAACGAGTAAACACATAAATCATATACAAGTTTCCCAAGTTAATATGCCATAAATATGTTGTGACATCAGTAAGATAACTTCTATTATGCCCAAAATGATTTTAAACTCAAACTACGCCCCGTAAGGGCATTTTGGTCATTTAAAAGGTTATAAAAGAGTTCAAATAGTAATCAGAGTTACAGGTCTGATTTATTTAGTAAATATACTTAATTTAATAAGTTATAATAGTAGGGTATCATATATATGTGAAATTTATTAATTATAACCATAATATGCACCGTAGGGGCATTTTGGTAATATCACGTAAGCCTAAAAGGCCAAAACTGGAAATCTGAGTTTAAGACTTTTACTTACTGTTAAAATATGAAAATTTACTAAATATACCAGTAGGCATTAACCCTTATATGTTTAAAATAGTTTTGACGCATACTATACGCTAAAAATGCTAAAAAGGCGATTTGGAGCCATTTCCGGGTTTTGAAAGGAAAGCTAATATTCTTATAATTCCAGAAGGCTCAAAATAATTTACTTATCATATTAGACCAGTAGAAAAAGGTTTGGTATCAAAAGGATTTGTAAAACTCATTTTATAGCCCGAAAGGGCAAACCCGGTAGTAACCGAAATAAGCTTAGAACTCTAGGTTATGCTCAGCCTAAAAATAAATAAAAATCTCCAAAAATCCCAAAATATTATTTTATATCAGTAGGTAAAAAAACTTTGATATCAAAAATTGGGTTTAGATATGCTATATGCTAATTATGCCATTAAATTACTAAAAAGTTTCTTATTTACGCTAATGAGCATAACTCCTATTCTAGACCTCAACCTGATACCAAATTTTGGTACAAGCTTATAAATCAGTAGCTAAGGTGTCTACTCTTTTACATTTTCAAAAATCACATTTTAAGGTGGAAAGGGCATAATAGTCGACATTTAGGCAATTAACGGAAACTTGCATAATAATTGGACAACTAATGAACCGAGCCGTATAATCACAGAGGGTTATACTAACATGTAACTAGGTCCAAAAGAAGCTCTAAGGCAATCCTAAACTAGGCTTAAACGGGTCAGAACTGAAAGTCAAAGTATAAGTCAAACTATGCGACTTTCGGTTCCGAACCGGACCTAAACTGAAAATTGTCAGGGTGAACATGTTTAGACATGTTCTTACATTAATTACCAAGTTATATTAATGATAAAAACAGGTTGCATGGATCCTACATTGCTAATTATGCATTAATTTGAAATTAAACTTTCTGTTGACTTTTTAAGATCAAGTTTGACCCGACAATTGACCTAGATAGAGTGGGAATCAGAGGGTACCCTTTTAAGGGTTTGTTACCCATATAATTACCTACTCATAGGTATTTTTAATTCGAGATTTGACTGGATATTTATTGATTAATCTTGAAGTCAAACCTTAATTACGACGGTTTAAGCAGGACTTTGTGAATACCACTGAGCTCTTCAGGTAAGTTTATTGATTAATCAACTAGACATTTCTTCAGATTGCAGACGTAGAATACATTGTGAATACCACTGAGCTCTTCAGGTAAGTTTAACTTATTAGCCACTGTTCCTACACATTCGATGATCTCGAATGGTCCTATATACCTCGGGCTTAACTTACCCTTTTTACCAAATCGCATCATCCCTTTCCAAGGCGACACTTTAAGCAGGACTTTATCACCAACCTCAAACTTTAGAGGTTTTCGTCTTTTATCCGCATAGCTTTTCTGCCTATCCCTATCAGCTTTTAGGCGGTCACGAATTTGGACAATCTTGTCCTTTGTTTCAAGGACTAGGTCAGGTCCTGATAACTGAGCTTCTCCTACTTCTGCCCAACAAATAGGCGTTATGCATTTCCTACCATATAATGCCTCAAAAGGCGCAGCCTGAATGCTTGTATGGTAGCTATTGTTGTAGGAGAACTCGACCAACGGCATGTGGTTATCCCAACTACCATCTAAATCAATCACCCATGCACGTAGCATGTCTTCCAAGGTTTGGATGGTACGTTCACTCTGCCCGTCCGTCTGAGGATAGTAAGCCGTACTGAAGTTTAAGTGCGTGCCCAAAGATTGTTGGAAACTTTTCCAAAAGTGTGACGTGTATCTGGTATCTCCGTCAGAGATAATAGCCACTGGTACTCCATGCAGAGATACAATCTTATCAACATACAATTGGGCTAACATGTCAGAACTATAAGTTTCCTTAATGGGTAGGAAATGTGCTGACTTAGTCAGTCTATCTACTATCACCCATATAGTATCATTTCCTTTCTTTGTCTTTGGCAACTTGGTGATGAAATCCATTGTCACCATTTCCCATTTCAAAGTGGGAATTTCAGGCTGTTGTAGCAACCCTGACGGCTTCTGATGTTCAGCTTGGACTTGTGCACACGTCAGACATTTAGCTACGTAAGCAGCTATAGACTTCTTCAAGCCTATCCACCAATAGTTTGCCTTCAAATCCTGGTACATCTTATCAGCTCCAGGATGAAGGGAATATTTGGAACTGTGGGCTTCCTGGAGGATGACATCCCGAAGTCCTCCATAAACTGGAACCCATATGCATCCATTTTGCCTTAGGATTCCGTCCTTGCCATAGGATAGATGTTCTTCCGTTACTCCTAGCCTTTCAACAGGATAGTTAGCTTCCAAAACAGCTTCCTTCTGCGCAACTAACAACCTTTCATTCAAACTATTCTTTATCTCAATGCTCTTGGCATTGATTCTTATAGGTTTCATTCTCTCCTTCCTACTTAAGGCATCAGCGACTACATTTGCCTTGCCAGGATGGTATCTTATCTCACAATCATAATCATTCAAAGTTTCCATCCAACGTCGCTGCCTCATGTTCAAGTCCTTCTGATTGAACAGGTGCTGAAGGCTTTTGTTATCAGAATAGATCACGCACTTAGTTCCATACAAGTAATGCCTCCAAAGCTTTAGTGCAAATACAACAGCACCCAGCTCCAAGTCATGGGTGGTGTAATTCTTCTCATGCACCTTTAACTGGTGTGAAGCATAGGCAATGACCTTGCCTTTTTGCATAAGCACACACCCCATCCCGGTGTGTGACGCATCACAATACATTACAAACTCTTCAATTCCTTCAGGCAAAGTCAGTACTGGAGCGTTGCTCAACTTCTGCTTCAAAATATCGAAGGATTCTTGCTGCTTAGGCCCCCAATCAAACTTGCTATTCTTACGAGTGAGTAAAGTCAGGGGTGCTGCAATCCTTGAGAAGTTTTTGATAAATCGCCTGTAGTATCCTGCTAGTCCTAAGAAACTACGAATCTCCGTAGGCGTCTTCGGCTCTTGCTAGTTCATAATAGCTTCAATCTTAGCGGGATCTACTTGGATACCACGCTCACTATCAACATGTCCAAGGAATTGGACTTCACGAAGCCAGAACTCACATTTCGAAAACTTGGCGTAGAGCGTTTCTTGATGAAGCAGTTTTAGAATGCAATGGAGATGCTTCTCGTGGTCAGCTTGGCTCTTCGGGTAGATGAGGATGTCATCGATGAAGACAGTGACAAATTTATCCAGATAAGGCTTGCAGACGCGATTCATGAGATCCATGAATACGGCAGGTGCATTAGTGAGCCCAAAAGGCATCACTAGGAACTCGTTATGGCCATAGCGAGTCCTAAATGCAGTCTTGTGTACATATTCATCTTTAACCATCAATTGATGATAGCCTGACCTCAAATCAATCTTAGAAAAGTAGCTTGCCCCTTGTAACTGATCGAACAGATCGTCGATCCTGGGCAAAGGATACCTATTCTTGATAGTGACCTTATTAAGCTCACGGTAATCGATGCATAAACGCATCGACCCATCTTTCTTTTTGACAAACAAGATTGGTGCTCCCCATGGAGACGAGCTTGGTCTAATGAAACCTTTGGCTAGCAAATCATCTAGCTGTAACCTCAATTCCTTCATCTCTGTTGGTGCCAACCTATAAGGCGCTCTTGCAACAGGCGCTGCTCTTGGAATGATGTCGATTCTGAATTCTACTTGTCTATTTGGTGGCAAGCCAGGTAGTTCTTTAGGGAAAACTTCAGGGTATTCAGAAATGACTGGAATATCTTCAATCTTGGGTTTCTGCTCATCAACGGTCACTTGTGCCATATAAATGACACAACCCTTCTTCAAGCATCTAGATGCCTTGAGCATAGACACTTGCTCGGGTAACCCGTACTGGGTATCTCCTTGGATGGTAAGTGGCTCACCAGTCGGAGTCTTGATCACTACTTGCTTCTTGTTGCACACAATCTGGGCTTGGTTATGCGATAACCAATCCATGCCTATCACTATATCAAAACCGGCTAGCTTAAAGGGAAGTAAGGACAAAGGAAAAGAGTGGTTCCTAATGGATATGACACATCCATCTAATACAGTTGATGCGGTTTCTATGGTTCCATCAGCTAATTCCACTTCATACTTCACACTTAAGGCTTTAACATGCATTTTCAACAACTCACAAAACTTATTATCTACAAAAGATTTATCTGCTCCTGAATCAAACAACACTCTTGCGTAAACATCATTAATAGGAAAGGTACCTGTTATGACATTGTCATTTTGGATCGCCTCCTGTGTGTTCATCTAAAAGACCCTGGCATTGGTCTTCTTCCCTTCATTGGCTTTCTTTGCAGCTTTTGGGCAATTTGTCTTAATGTGCCCTTTTTCGTTGCAACTGTAGCACGTTGCATCCTTCAGTTTTTTGCAATCTAGAGTCTTATGCTCAGAAGATTTGCAAATCCCACATGGCCTTGGCTGAGACTGGGATTTTGAGTCATATCTGCACTTCCCAAAATGGTGCTTCTTACAGACCTTACACTTGGGCTTATCTCCAGATTGATGCCCATCCTTCTTAGATCCAGACCCCTTCTTCTGGTCACTGTTTCCCCTGTGCTTCTTATCCGAACGTCGTGAGTTGTTATCCTCACGCTTTCTTTTCTCGGCATCCGTGTTCCTCAACGATCTTTGCCTGACCGCGTCCAAAGTAAGGGACAATGATATATCTGCTACAGACCTGAATGTAGCTGGCCGAGAGGCCTTCACACTTGCCTTTATCTCTGGGGCTAAACCCCCAATGAAACGAGCTATTCTCTTGGGCTCCGGTGCCACCAGATAAGGAACCAACCTTGACATAGTATTGAAGCTCGTGAGGTAGGCTTGACAATCCAGGTTCTTCATAACTAGAGATAAGAAATCAGCTTCAATCTTTTCAACCTCATGCTGAGGGCAGTAGTTCTCCTTGATCAATGTCACAAACTGTTCCCAAGACATGTTGTACAATGGGATTTTCCCTGTAGCCTGGATCAAAGACCTCCACCAAGCTATTGCCTCACCCTTAAAAGACTGAGATACAAACTTCACAATGTCTCTTTCAGCACATCCACTAATATCTACCACAGTGTCCATCTCATCCAACCAAGTCATGCAATCCACTGACCCCTTCTCCCGAGTGAAATTCTGGGGTTTGCAAGAAACAAAGTATTTATATGTACAGGACTTGGCACGTGGTGCATTATCAAACACTATCCTCTTGGAGGGAACACTGTTTTGGTTTAAGGAATGTCGATCATCATCTTTCTTTGATTCTTCTTTCTTAGGCTTAGGTTGGGTAGAGGGTGGCTTGCTGTGAGCCTCGGAATGAGTCTTAGGCTTGGAATGCGGTGTAGTTAGGGTCCTACTTCGAGTCCCACCAGATTCACTATACTGCCGATCCATAGCCCTTGTAACAGCATTATCAACTAGTGCTTGCAGTTCTGCACCAGTCATCTGTATCCTAGCATTCTCGTGGTTTTCCACCGGATGACTGTTTACCTCATCCGACCCGGCCATGTAGCTTAAATTGCTACATATAAGAAAATAATGGGCAAGGTTTATTTAGAAGCTTTTACAATATTTTATGAATTATTAACCATGGTTTTAATAGCCATTTTGGGTTAATTTGTTAATTATTTATATATTCAGGACCTTTATTACAATCCTATATCATAATTTACTAATAGCACAAAAGCATAGTCATAAAGACAATTTTTTTTTATTTATAAACCAAGATTTTACAAAATCGAGGTATTAAGGTTTGAACCAAAGTTTATTACTCTTTTTCTAGACAAGGAGTTGCAGGCTACTACTATCTTTAGTCCCAAGGACATTAGTTATAGCCCGTAGGCACTTCATCCTTAAGGGATGGTTATATAATTAAGGGAATTTAAAATAACCCAATTTAAAGATGACCTATGTGATTTTATCGCATCACAGTTTGTCATGAATGTTAACATTCTTTCAGATGTTAACAAGAGTTGGAATCTTTTGTGTAGGTTCTACCATGTTGGCCATGTCTGCAACGACATATAGACTAGGTTTTACCTTTAAGATCCTTTTAATAATCAACGTAGAACAGTCCTAAATTGAGATGTTAATGTGGACCTGAATCTAATTATGGAACTACCATCTTGGCCCTGTCTTATGATGACACATGGCTAGGTCTTGTCCTTTTTAGATTTTGCCATTTTAGTATAATGGTAGATCCTTTAAATAGGAATGTTATTTTCATTTATTTTATGTTTCATGATCATGCACGTAATTATTAACAAACAAAATGAAAATTTAAATTAAACCATCTCATTAATAATCTAAACAAGTACAACTTTTGCCCTAAATGGGACTTCTACAAAATAACATGCCCTCGCAAGGGCAAAACAAATAAACATACCCGTGCAGGGGTCAACAGAAAGACATGCCCACACAGGGGCAGAGTACAAAAAGACAAGCCCACGCAGGGGCTGAGTATGGAAACAAAAGTCCACGCAGGGACTTGATTACAACTAAATAAAATAAATAAACAAGGGTCTTCAACGATCCCTTCTCTTGGACTTCCCCTTGAGTAGGTCTAACAAACCTTTGAAGAATCCTTGACGTTCCCTGCGGTCTTCTTGAACTTCCTGCTCAACTTGGTTCAACCTATCGAGAACCTCTTGTTGGCGTTCAGGCGGGATCAGTTGCGGCTGCGGCGGCTACTGATACAGAGGTTGAGGAGGTGGCGGGTGCTGGTACGCATAAGGTGGGTACCCAGTAGTCCAAGGACCACCATAGGGTTCTTCAGGGTGACAAGCATTGTAGTCCCACGCCTCGTGGTACGGGTCCACATTGGCATAGTTGTAGCTGTTGTGGCCCGGTAGCTCGAATGGGTTATATGTCGCGGAACCGGCATATGAAGGGATTGGGTTATCAAAACCCAATGGTGGCGCCACAGGCGCAGAGTTTGCCTCTGAGACGGGGTTTGATGGTCCCCCCATCTGCGGTTCTTCTTCTTGGAGTGGCGGGTAATGGCTGCCACTCGATGGTTGAGGAGTGCTGATGCGGACTCCTCCTTGCACGGACATCCGCGCGTTTGATCTTCTCCGCCTTGGTGGTTCCGGAGGCGGTTGCTGAACTGGTGGTACGGAGACGAGTGCTCTGAGGGTGTAAAATACCACTCAAACTGGTTGAACCTCGCCTGGTAGCTATCCGGACCGCGGTAAGGCGATCCATGAAACGAAGACCCATCAGAGATCTCGATGGGGTGGTTAGGGGTCCCGGTTGCTGGTTCGACGGGATCCGTGTCCTCGTCCATGTCGTTGTCACCCGAAAAGTGATCTTCGGGTCCCAGTGGGTTGAAGCCCACGGGTTCTTGGATGTAGTTAGCCGGGTTGAACCGGCTTTGAAAGGCGGGAGTGGGGTCGCCGTTTCAGCTAATATATGCAAACAAGTTACATAAGCCGATCGAACGCGGAAAGTGCGTAACGAGTAAACACATAAATCATATACAAGTTTCCCAAGTTAATATGCCATAAATATGTTGTGACATCAGTAAGATATCTTCTATTATGCCCAAAATGATTTTAAACTCAAACTATGCCCGAAAGGGCATTTAAAAGGTTATAAAAGAGTTCAAATAGTAATCAGAGTTACAGATCTGATTTATTTAGTAAATACTTAATTTAATAAGTTATAACAGTAGGGTATCATATATATGTGAAATTTATTAATTATAACCACACTATGCACCGTAGGGGCATTTTGGTAATTTCACATAAGCCTAAAAGGCCAAAACTGGAAATCTGAGTTTAAGAATTTTGCTTACTATTAAAATATGAAAATTTACTAAATATACTAGTAGGCATTAACCCTTATATGTTTAAAATAGTTTTGACGCATACTATACGTTAAAAACGCTAAAAAGGCGATTTGGAGCCATTTCCGGGTTTTGAAAGGAAAGCAGATATTCTTATAATTCCAGAAGGCTCAAAATAATTTACTTATCATATTAGATTAGTAGAAAAAGGTTTGATATCAAAAGGATTTGTAAAACTCATTTTATAGCTCGAAAGGGCAAAACCGGTAGTAACCGAAATAAGCTTAGAACTCTAAGTTATGCTCAGCCTAAAAATAAATAAAAATCTCCAAAAATCCCATAATATTATTTTATATCAGTAGGTAAAAAAGTTTGATATCAAAAATTGGGTTTAGATATGCTATATGCTAATTATGCCATTAAATTACTAAAAAGTTTCTTATTTACTCTAATGAGCATAACTCCTATTCTAGACCTCAAACTAATATCAAATTTTGGGTACAAGCTTATAAATCAGTAACTAAGATGTCTACCCTTTTACATTTTCAAAAATCACATTTTAAGGTAGAAAAGGCATAATAGTCGACATTTTGGCAATTAACGGAAACTTGCATAATAATTGGACAACTAATGAACCAAGCCGTATAATCATAGAGGGTTATACTAACATGTAACTAGGTCCAAAAGAAGCTCTAAGGCAATCCTAAACTAGGCTTAAACGGGTCAGAACTGAAAGTCAAAGTATAAGTCAAACTATGCGACTTTCGGTTCCGAACCGGACCTAAACTGAAAATTGTTGGGGTGAACATGTTTAGACATGTTCTTACATTAATTACTAAGTTATATTAATGATAAAACAGGTTGCATGGATCCTACCTTGCTAATTATGCATTAATTTGAAATTAAACTTTCTGTTGACTTTTTAAGATCAAGTTTGACCCGTCAATTGACCTAGATAGAATGGGAATCAGAGGGTACCCTTTTAAGGGTTTGTTACCCACATAATTACCTACTCATAGGTATTTTTAATTTCAGATTTGACTGGATATTTATTGATTAATCTCGAAGTCAAACCTTAATTACGACGGTTTGACTTTTAGCTAATTAACTAAGCTAAGCTGAATTAAGAAGGGTTAAGGACACTTACAAAGGTCCTAAATGGGATTAGGGATCTTAAGGAAGCTTGTTGAAGTCCAGAGAAGCTCCAGAAATCTGCCTTGGATGGAAATGAATTGAGCAAGGAAAATGTTGCAACTTGTTCTTCTTATATAGTGAACCCAATTGAGTTGGATGATGCCATGTAACTCTACTGAGGTTATGGGATGCTCCCAGGTGTCCCTATGTTGCCCAATACAAGTTGCAAAGTCTCTGTTTTCGAAAACCATCATCTTATGGCAGTGCAACCTGCTGAACAGGCACCTGTCCAATTCTGGTGCCAGCGACAGCCTTACGGGTCGTAAGCAGGAGTCCTTGCGGTCCGTATGCTCATCTTGCGGACCGTATGCTTAAACGGATGCGGTCCGTAACCGACCCTTGCTTAAATCTCCCAGTTGCAGGGCTTGCGGACCGTAAGCCTAAGGCCATACGGTCTGTATCCGATGACCAGAATCCAAAAATTTGTAAACTTCCAAGCTTTGACCACGCATTCCTTACAAGTCCGAATCTTGTGATTTCCTTTTCAGTAGAGGGACCAAGTGCTCAGACCTTGCATGCTTTGCATACTCTTACACATTTTGGTTCTTTGTGTTGAATGCCTCAAGTGCCAACTTTTTCGAGAACTCACATTGGATCCAAGTCTTGAGTTACAATCAATTTGTTATTTAGGATAACTAGATTTATTTGCATAATTTAGATGTTGATTAAATATATCATGGTTAGGGATTTATTAATAGGTCGCTCAGAGGTATAAATTAACATGTCGACGCTTTTAAATCCTACCGTACATCTTTATCTGGATCCGGGTTTATAACACGTTTATTTTACATGACACGTGTCTTAATTTTATTGGGTATGATTTTACGAGGTGTTACACTTCATTGGATGGGATGTTTCAATGGAGGCTTCAAGCACTTGAGGACGAGGACACCGTTAAAATTGAAGGCGAAGATGGGCATTTTGGTGAGGAATCAAAAGAAGAGGACGAAGGGAGTGATGGGTACTTCTCAGACATAATCTCATCCGATGATGAATTTTAGTTGTTCTCTTGTATTTTTTTTGTAATTTTTTATTTGTTTGTTTTCCTATAATATTATTTTGGTAATGTCTTGACTATTATAATTAATGCCATTAAAATGAATGTTCTTTTTTTTTTGAACGGCAAATTTGGATCACTGACGGACCACTGGAGTATCATCGTGCTACCAGAGGAACCACCCGATCATATCCATCTCCACTAGGCATAATGCCACACCAATTCAGGAGGAAACCCAATAAACATGGGAAAACCCCCTTGTGAGAATCGAACCCAGGACCTATTGGTCCCAAAGCCTTATCCCACCACCAAGATGCCACTAGGCTATAAAGCCATGGGCATTAAAATGAATGTTCTAATATTATTATTTATCAAAATGTCTTGGCATATTATGATTTACGCCAGTATTTTTGTTAAAATGGATTAAAATACACTTTATAAACACTTAATGAAACTAAAATGCCAAAAAATGGAAATAAACATCAAAGATGGTAATAGAATAACAAAACGCCAAGAAGTAATAAAATAATAAACATCAAAAGCTATTCTTCATTACTGTCCGCTCTTGAGGACCGTGTCGATCTTCTTTTGATTACTAGATCTTTGCATGTGGATGCACAGTGTCCAAATTCTTTACAATTCTTACACTGTCGTTCTTTCGCCCACGCCTTGGCTTTTTTGTTGTTTTTTCGGTTGCTTCATCGTGTTTCGATTTCAACCGCTTGCGAGATCCAAAACCTTTTGACTTATAACCAACAGGAACTCTTTTGGGATTCTTGTCATTTTGATATTGCCCTGTTATCTCGGCAAACCGATCCCTGGTACTAGAAGCGGGGGCCACAATCTACATATCCTGAACCTTCTTCATGTAGGATTGAACATGATCCTTTATAAGGAAAGCACCCGTTGTTAACTCACAAAATTTAAAACGAAACGTAAAGCAAAAAATCTGCGAAATATGAAAAGTATGGGGGACCAAAGTTGAAAGTAAAAAAGTTGTGAGGTTAATTTGCAAATGATGTAAACTTTTGGTTTAAAAGTAAAAAATCAAATAGATTTGGGTTAAAAGTGCAATATCATTTTTTTTGAAAAATTCTCAAAGGATTTGAGTACAACACCTATATACACAATTATGTTGTTAATTTATAGTTTGTTAATAATTAATTAAATTTAGTTATAAATATAATACATTTAAAAATGGAGTTATTGGTCAATCAAAAACTTATACATTTAATGTTTAAAATTTTACATAAATAAGAAATATTAAAACATTTAAATGGTTTTTAACCAATTTAAGAGTTAAAAAATAAATTAAGATTGATAATTGCCAAAAGGTCCATGTATGAAATTTAAAATTATAAAAACCGTGAAAATGTATAAATACTAGTTGATGCTCCGTCCGTGTTGCGGGGCGATGGTCGAATAATTCTCAACCAATTAAAAAAACAGTACTATAGTTTTGCTAGAAATAAAAAGTAAAAAGAGTGTTAGGCAGCTCTTTGACACGATTTTTAGCTGAGAGCAAAGTCATATTTTTACTTTTACTTGGGGGAAAAATCAATTTTTTTCGGATGGTAAATCCTAATTTTTAGCTAGGGGAAAACCATATTTTTATTTTGCACCGGGGGCAAAAACGTAATTTTGAATTGAGAGTGATATCGTAATTTTGAACCGAGGGGAGATTCGTAAACTTTAGCTGGAGGCAAAAGCATAAATTTGTTTTGAATAGGAGGCAAATAAGTAATTTTAAACTGTGGGCAAAACCGTAATTTTAAAGTAGGTAAAAAATAATAAACTGGTGTAAATTCGTAATTTTGAGCCGGGGGGAGAAACAAAATTTTATTTTGAACTGGGGCGAAAACGTAATTTTGGCTGAGGTAAAAGCATAATTTTTTCGGAGGACGACGTATTTTTTTAGCTCGGGGCAAAAAGGGTAAACGTATTTTGAAGTTGAGGCAAAACCGTATTTTTTAACTGGGGGCAAAAACGTAATTTTAAATGGATATAAAATAATAAACTGGTTGGTACAATGGGTATTGCTCGCCGCCCATTTGTACCAATGACAAGGTGATACTTCCCGCCCGCGTTGCGGGGCGTTGGCCGAATAGTTCTCAATCAATTAAAAAAACACTACTGTAATTTTGGTAGGAAAAAAACTAAAACGATGATAAGACCGTAATTTTTGTCTCAGCGCAAAACTGTAATTTTTCAGGACTAATGAGCGAGTGTTAAGCAGCTGCTTTACACGAAAAAAATTAAATCGAGTCAACCAATTAAAAAAAACTTTTATAGTTTTGCTAGAAAAATTAAAATGATGGGGAAAACGTAACTTTGAACTGAGGGGGAAATCATAATTTTGTTTCAGGGAAAAATCGTAAATTAAATGGACCAATGGGGTTGAAGGCAAAATCGTAACTTGGGTATGTGAGAAAAAACTAATGGCAAACTGTAAATTTAAACGGGGCAAAATCGTAATTTTGAACCGAGGGAAAAATTGAAATTTTTAGTTGGGAGCAAACACATAAATTTATTTAAATGAGGGTAAAAACATAATTTTCAATGGCAAAATCGTTATTATAAGGAAAAAAACCTAATGGCAAAACTGTAAATTTAAACAGGGCAAAATCGTAATGTTGAACGGAGAGCAAAATTAAAATTTTTTTTGCTGAGAGCAAAAGCGTAAATTTATTTTTAAGTGAGGGTAAAAGCATAATTTTGAACTAATGGTAAAATCGTAATTTTAAAAGTTTAAAACGGGATAAAATCGTAATTTGGAAAAAAAAACTTATGGGTAGCATGTGGCCGCCGAACTCAACCAATAGAATGAAGATACTATTGCTGTCCTTTATTTTTGTATAAGTTTGAATAACTAGTATTTAATCAATTTAGGAGTTAAAATGATAAAAATAGATAATTGAAAAATGTTTAGGTGGGAATACAAATATCTAGAGACTCCAAAATGATGATAAGTGATGGAATTTTTTATTTATTTATTAGTATAGATAAAAGATAGATTAGTTAAGAAGGGTGGGGATCAAATAGGAAGATTATTTTGGCTAGGAAGTATAGGAAGCAATAGGATTAGGACATGTGGCAAAATTTAAAATAAAGAGTAAGGGTATTTTAGTCAATCTTATCCTTTTCTTCTTCCTTCTTCTTCCTAGTAACATCAAAACCCACATTTTTCGATGATTTTGACAATAATCACTCTCGATCCGTTCGATTCGATCTCGATCTCTGATAAGTGTTTCAATCATTCAAATTTCATCACTCGTTGAAGAAACCGACTTCGATCCATGTAAGAAATTCTTTAATTTCATTTTTATTATCTTGGTTTTTGATTTAGTCATTGCATTTTACGATCTTGGCGGGGGTCCGGGGGCAGCACCCCTGGTAGCAGGGTCCCAGGGGCGGCAGCCCCTGGCAGGGTTCAAGGGGCAGAGCCCCTGGCTGGGGTTGAGCTCTGGAAATTGGCTTTAATAAAAATGCATCAGAAAATTTAATTTTTTGTAAATTGGCTCTGGAAAACTGCATTGGTTCAGACAATTCACAGCACAGACAAAACTATTGTCCAGGTTCAATGCGTTTTAGAAAGAACACTCTTTTTGGTGTTTTTAGGCCATTACGTTTTAGAAAAAACATTTTTGAAGTATTTTTAGTCATTGTGTTTTAGGTAAAACACATTTTAGGTGTTTTCAGTCCACTGCGTTTTACAGAGAACACTTTCTTTTGTTTTTTAGGCAATTGCATTTTAAAATGAGACATTTTTTAGTGTTTCTGGCCATTGCGTTTTATAAATAAGACATTTCTTTGTGTTTTTTGTGCATTGCGTTTTAGGTAAAACACTTTTTTTATGTGTTTTCAGTGCATTGCGTTTTAGGAAACGAACATTTTAATTGTTTTGTGGCTATTGCGTTTTAGGAATAAGACATTTGTTTGTGTTTTTGGTGCATTGCGTTTTAGGTAAAACACATTTTTATGTGTTTTCAGTCCATAGCGTTTTAGAAAGTATACTTTCTTTTGTGTTTTTAGGCTATTGCGTTTTAGAAATAAGACATTTATTTGTGTTTTCTGGACATTGCGTTTTACAAATAAGAAATTTCTTTGTGTTTTTTGTGCATTGCGTTTTAGAAAAAAATGTCATTTTTAGGGGTTTTTTTCCATTGCGTTTTACGCAACTGGGTTTTTTCCATTGCGTTTTACGCAACTGCGTTTTCAAATTTTTTTTTCGAAAATATAGCAAAAGTATACTCGTTTTAAAGATAAAAACGCTCATTTTTTGGTGCAATTTTTATAAATTAATAATGTCGTAGGAAGAGTTATTAACGTTTAAAAAACGGGGGGAATTGGAGGATAGAGAAACTATTGTCTTGGATTGACTAGAATGTCACTAAACAAACCCACGCGCCTCTTTTCTTCCTTTCAATTTCCCTTATTTAATATTAGCCCTTGATTAACTAAATGGATTGTTAAGATTACCTCCTAGACTTATTAGCCAAATAAACTTTCTGTTATATACTAACCCTAGTTAAGAAATTAATTGATCTCATATTACTATCGTGTGATGTTATTACTAAAATTCATTTGGTTTGAAATAAGTTGGTTTTATCATAATTTAGGGATTTGTTCAATTTGCTACATGATAATTTATCAATATAAACCTAAGTATTAGATATATATTAACCGTGAAGTCCAATTCTTAATTACTATGTCAATGATTTTAATTTATCCAACATTGTTGTGTTATCTTGTTTTCTTTCTTTTTTTTTTTTTATTTGTACATTTTGTTTTTGGCTTTTTCTTGTTGCAACAGTTGCATGCTGCATCTAAGAAGAAATAATATATATTGATGTTAGTAACGTCTTACCTTGAGAGGTGAGAGAAATTAATAAAACATAAAAGCCATTTATAAAAATAGAACTTAAATAAAATTAATGATTTAGCAATTGCTGTTCAAAATAATAAGTAAATACATAAATAACTAATTTAATGATCATTAATGTTTTAGATTTAATTATGGTTAAAATTAAAAACATTACTTAATAAAAAACCAAGATTTGAATACTCATTTATATATTATTATATATTATTAATGCATAAGAAACACTAAATAGAGCCATAAACAAATAGAGAGAAGAATGTAATCAATATATTTGACCAAAAATATTAAATTTGAAAATGCAAATTCTTTCAAAAATTAATTATCTCAGTATAAATCCCATACCCCAATAAACCATTCAGAACCATTCAGACTTGTGTCAAAAATCAAAATGGAGCAAATGAAAAATGGCAACCATGAAGACAAAACCATTGAGTCAGCCATGATCTTTGACCAACAAACCAATGATCATTTTCCAAACCAATTCCTTTGGCCAAAAGATCATCTTTCTCAAACTTCTACTGAGAAGTTGAATGAACAGGTCATAGACCTACAAGGGTTCTTAAGTCATGATATGGAGGCCACATTGTATGCAGCCAACCTTGTGAAGGAATCATGCATTAGCCATGGCTTTTTTCAAGTGGTTAACCATGGTATTGACCTTGATATGCTTGCTTTAGTCCAAGATCATGGTCACACTTTCTTTAAGCTTCCGTTAACTGAGAAACTGAAGTGCAAGCCGAAAGAGGGAAGCGTTGTCGGTTTCGCTAGTGGGCATGCTCAGCGGTTCCGCGAAAAATTGCCATGGAAGGAATTGTTAACTTTTGAGTATCATGAGAATGGCCCTGATGAAGTGGTTGCGGAGTTTTTCAATGCCATGGGAAGTCAATACAGAGAAACAGGGTATTATTTCACTTCTTTTCTTTATTTTAGCATAATTTATTGATAAGAAATAGAGATGCAGTTTTAAAATCTTATATTATAATTAGTTGCTCTAATTTTATTGATGTGCTGACATGGCATAAGAGGTACTTTTTAACACACATGTCAATGTAACATAAAATGTGACATTTTTAGTTTTTTTTACTGATTAAATGTTTTTTTTTTTTTGACACGTATCACTTTAATATAGTATTGGTAAAACTAAATTTGAATGCCTATTTTGTAAATTTATGTTGATCAAATGTTTTTCTAACACGTATCACTTTATTATAGTATTGGTAAACCTAAGCTACAATAGCTATTTTGTTAATTTATGTTGATCAAATGGTTTTTTTTTGTGATTTTTTAATACTTTGTTGCAAGAACGTCAAGGTATTTTATTAGAAAAAATAACATAATAACAAACTTCAACCAAAAGCAAGTGATTGTTTAGTAACAAGATTACATAGGTGAAAAAAAATAAGAAATAATAAATTTCAAAGGCTATTTTGGTGAAACTAAATAGACAATAAATAAAGTCTTTTGGTAAAAAATGAGAAATAATAAATAAAGTATTATATTATTACTAAAACTAAATTTCAATGGCTATTTTGTTAATTTATTTTGATCAAATGGCTTTTTTTTTGTGATTTTTCTTTAATACTTTGTTGCAAGACAGCCAAGGTATTTGTTAAAAAACATAATAAATAATTAAATACCATCTGAGTTTGTGTGTTATGATGTTCTGAACAAACTTTAACGATAACAAGTTACATAGGTGAAACAAAATGAGACATAATAAATTTCAATATTGGCTATTTTGGTAAAACTAGAATAGACAATAAATGAAGTCTTCCGGTAAAACATAATGAAAAACAGAAGTATATATTATTAATAAAACTAAATTTCAATTGCTATTTTGTTAATTTATTTTGATCAAATGTTTTTTTTGTGATTTTTTTAATACTTTGTTGCAAGACACGGTATTTATTAAAAAAACATAATAAATAATTAAATAACATCTGAGTTTGTGTTTTATGATGTTCTAAACAAACTTCAACCAAAAAATAAGTGATTGTTTAGTAACAAGATTACTAGGTGAAACAAGTTGAGAAATATTAATATAGTAAATGTAAGAGCAAATTTGGTTTTCTTTGTTAGTTTGGGAAGTACAGGTCATATGCGTTTTGTTTATATTTTTAAGTTTACAAATCTCTCCAAGTTTTTCTTTGTCTCTAAGTTTTATTTTCATCTATCTATGGTGTTTGTGCTAATTGTATAGTCGTTAACTGGTCATATGCAGCTTAATCTTCCAGAAATTCTGTCGGACAATGAATAAGTTAGCTCTTGACCTTCTTGATTTACTGGAGATTAGCTTGGGCGTTGACGGACATAACCATAACTACTACAGAAAACTATATGATGATGCTGTGTCAATAGTGAGATGTAACCACTACCCGCAGTGTAACAAGCCCGACCTGACTTTTGGGGTCGGACCACATTGTGATCCAACTACATTGACCATACTTTATCAAGATCTAGTTGGAGGACTAGAAGTGTTTATGGATAACAAATGGAAATCTGTTCAACCCTACCGCGAAGCCCTTGTCATCAACATAGGTGACACTTTCACGGTAAGTCTGCTTTTGTATTGCATCGTAACTCCCTTTGTTTTATTGTTCCTTAATATGATCAAGAGTTGCGTTCTAAATATATTTGAAACTTATAACTTAACTAAGGGTGGATGTATTTGTAGGCACTATCAAATGGGAAGTACAAGAGCTGCCTGCATAGGGTAAGTGTGAACAGTTTGTCCCCAAGGCTGTCGCTGGTGTTCTTCTTGTGCCCAAAAGGAGATAGAGAGCTGAAAGCGCCTCAAGAGTTAGTCGAAAAAGATGGGAAAAAGGAGTATCCTGATTTCACATGGGGAGAGTTTCTTCAGTTCACTCAGAAGAATCACAGGGCTGATGAAAACACCCTTCATTTGTTTACCAAGTGGCTGCTAACTTCAAAAAATTGCAATGCGAAGACAGCTAGGGGTGGCAATAAGTAACTATTATGAAAGTCTAGTTACAATGAGTAATTAATAATTGTATGTCATGAGTACTGATATTGGCTTATGCATATCATATGATTTTAATTTACATATTTATTGCATTATGTCATGAGTGTAGAATCAGTTGCTCGTTTATTTATCAAGAGTTAATTAATAATTCAGTCTGAATCCTACAAACCACAACAAATGGCATCATATATGAAACAAAGCTAACTAACTAGATAGAGAAATGGTTGTATGGGCTAAAGACTGCATATTGGTTTCAGACGAGTCCATGAAAAGCGTCAATACACATGAAGTTGTGTTGTTTTTTCTAAGACAAATCCCTGGGATTTTATTATTTTTAGTTTGTAGCATATAATTGGTGTTTGGGCACGTATGGGCATATAGGACTGCACATTGGTCCAAAATCTCTTGATCCTCTTGAGGAACTAAACTCATATAAAGATTAAAAGACTAACGAGTTTAATTTATTTCTAATTAATTATCTTTTGTTGATACTCTTGAGGAAAAAAATCATATAACGATTAAAAGATTAACGAGTTTAATTATTATTATCAAAGGTCCTCTTGTTGCTAATAATGAGATAATCTGGAATCTCGTGCATCGAGTTTACAATATTCATAAGTTTTTTAACAAGTTGAGTAACTTGTAATATTAGCAAAAAAATCATTAGTGTGAATATATAAAGATATTGTCAAAAAACGCCACTCACTGTCAAATTAATGATAAAGCCTCTGAAACACCAGAGACTTTATTGTACTGAATAAAAAAACAATACAAAACGCCAAAAAAACCGACAGAAACTTTATTGCTTTACATTCAATGTGGAAAAACTCCCACCCAAAATCACGCGCCTAAATTCATTACATATATGAACATAACATCTCTTTTATTGGTCATACTTAAAAAAACAAAAACACCAGTCTCTACAAAATGTCAAACATCAGAAATACTTTCAAGAAATTTACACAAAGGAAAAATGTAAACGGTAGTCTCTTGGGGATTCAAAACTTCAATCAATAGGTTCTTTATATAATTTGACTCCACAAGAAGGGTTTTGGTGAAAATTGTAAACGCTATACTGATGAATTTTAGTTGTTCTCTTGTATTTTTCTGTAATTTTTTATTTGTTTGTTTTCCTATAATATTATTTTGGTAATGTCTTGACTATTATAATTAATGCCATTAAAATGAATGTTCTAATATTATTATTTATCAAAATGTCTTGGCATTTTATGATTTACGCCAGTATTTTTGTTAAAAAGGATAAAAATACACTTTATAAACACTTAATGAAACTAAAACGCCAAAAATGGAAATAAACGTCATAGATGGTAATAGAATAACAAAACGCCAAGAAGTAATAAAATAATAAACATCAAAAGCTATTCTTTATTACTGTCCGCTCTTGAAGACCGTGTCGATCTTCTTTTGATTACTAGGTCTATGCATGTGGATGCATAGTGTCCAAATTCTTTACAATTCTTACACTGCCGTCTTTCGCCCACGCCTTCACTTTTTTGTTGTTTTTTCGGTTGCTTCATCGTGTTTCGATTACAACCGCTTGCGAGATCCAAAAACCTTTTGACTTATAACCAAGAGGAACTCTTTTGGGATTCTTGTCATTTTGATATTGCCCCGTTATCTCAGCAAACTGATCCCTGGCACTAGGAGCGGGGGCCACAATCTACATATCCTGAACCTTCTTCATGTAGGATTAAACATGATCCTTTATAAGGAAAGCACCCGTTGTTGTTTGATAAACGATTCATACTCAATTGCAAAAATGATTTCTTGCATCATACCTTGGACATCAGCTTCAAGTTCCATTATAAAATCGTGGGTCATTGTATAATTTGTAGAACAATTTGGTTCAACGTCTTTACGCCATCTATGTAGAATGTATTGTTTTGGAAATTCCCTGTTGTACAAACTTCTCAAAACATAGAAGACATGTCCACATAACAACCCAAACTGCTCAAAACACATGCATAAACAACAGCTAGTGCAATCAAACTTCCGGTACAATACCTGCAAAAACGCCATAATAAATTAAGGCTAGCCACTGTAAAAGCCCAAAACTATACACATTATACAAAAAAGTGAAAAAATGTCACATCTCAAAACGCCATAAAACACATTATGTAACATCCGTCGAAAAACGGGTCCTAAAACCCGAACCGTTTGTAATCGAACTTCCAATGATTGAGGATGAAATTATTTTTATTATTTATTATTATTTATTCTTATACGCATATATACATATATACGCAAACCCTATAATGAATGACGAAATGATAAACTATAACGCGTATGTAGTTCGTTAAAAAGTAACTAAAATATAACTTTTAACGTAGAGGGACCTTTTGTGTATTAATTGAAACTTGGAACCTTTTATGTAATTAATACAAAGAATAAAGAAAAGAATATATATATATATATATATATGTATATATATATGAGGATCCTGTAAAAAGTGCTCAAAGTGTGAGAAGTGTATTATAACACTATATATAATACTATATAACACCATATAAACACCGTATAACAATATGTAACACCATATAATACCATATAACACTATGTAACACTATATATCATTATATCACAAATATAACACTATAGGTTGTCTGATAGCATGTCTATGATAGATGTATAGTGTTATATTTGTTATATAATGATATATAGTGTCACATAGTGTTATATGGTATTATATGGTGTTACATATTGTTACGGTGTTTATATGGTGTTATATAGTATTATATATATTGTTATAATACACTTCTCACACTTTAGGCCCTTTTTACACTATCCTTACCCTATATATATATATATAGGGAGAAGATCATGCGAGAACCACCTCTTATTGTGAGAACCGCGAGAACCAATGTGAATACACCAAAAATGCCTAAAAATAGCTAAAAATCACACAAATTTTTTTTTTAATATTTTTTATATAAAAATCGCTACTTTTCGAAGCCAAAAAAAAAATTTAAAAAAAAAAAATTTTTTTTGGCCACTAAAAGTAGCGATTTGAGCATAAAAAATATTAAAAATTTTTTTTTTTAGATTTTTTTAGATTTTTTAAGGTTTTTTGGGGGTTTAGTTTTTAGCATTTTAGCTTGGGGGGAGTGGGGGGGGGGGGTTGGGGAGGGGGTTTAGGTTTTTAGGGGGTGGGGGAGGGGGGTTTAGGTTTTTTTTTTGGGGGGGGGGGGTTTAGGGTTTTTTAGGTTTTTTTGGGGGTTTTAGTTTTTAGCATTTAGCTTTGGGGGGGAGGGGTTGGGGGGGTTTTGGTTTTTTTTTTTTTTTTTTGGGGGGGGGGGGTTGGGGGTTAGGTTTTTTTAGGTTTTTTTTAGGTTTTTTTTAGCTATTTTAGGTTATGTTCACATTGGTTCTCAAGGTTCTCACAATAAGGGTGGTTCTCGCATGAGCCCCTCCCTATATATATATATATATATATATATATATATATATATATATATATATATATATATATATATATATACACATATATATACACATATATATACACATATATATATACATATATATGTATATATATATGTGTATATATATGTGTATATATATGTGTATATATGTATATATATATATATGTATATATATATATATATATATGTATATATATAGAGGCCGGTTAACGTACAATACCTCTTATCCTACATTATGTATGCGATGCCCTCAGCCGTACGATCTTCAATCCATCCAACGCGAGCGAAACTAATTAAAATGATTAAATTAATCATTTTAATATA
The DNA here is from genome assembly GCF_002127325.2 of Helianthus annuus. NCBI lineage: Eukaryota > Viridiplantae > Streptophyta > Magnoliopsida > Asterales > Asteraceae > Helianthus > Helianthus annuus. The sequence goes on along the minus strand of NC_035447.2, from coordinate 99,215,259 downwards.
TCTAAATCATACCAGGAAGGTTAAACGTCATTGCGAGGTCATAAATCTCTATAATTGACCGATGATAGTTCAAAATCAAACCCTAAATCAAATTCAAAAACCTGAAAATCTTCTTCCCCAACCTCCCTTCGTTCCTTTTAGTGCGATATCGATAATAAGAACTACTAATTTGGGAGTTGTAATGGTCGAACGGAAGAAGACTGACAATGATCGACCAACAATCGAAGAAGATGAACAGTAACACACACACAGATTTTTCACATGCGATATTCAAGTTTCCACATGCGATTCTACACACCCCATGCCATTTTTCACATTACCCCATGCTAGCCATTTTTTCACATGCGATATTCAATTTTCCACATGCGATTCTACACACCCCATGCCATTTTTCACATTACCCCATGCCATTTTTTCACATGCGATATTCGATTTTCCACATGCGATTCTACACACCCCACGCCATTTTTCACATTACCCCATGCCATTTTTTCACATGCGATATTCAATTTTCCACATGCGATTCTACACACCCCATGCTAGCCATTTTTTCACATGCAATATTCAATCTTCCACATGCGATTCTACACACCCCATGCCATTTTTCACATTACCCCATGCCATTTTTTCACATGCGATATTCAAATCTTCCACATGCGATTTTGTCCATCTACACACCCCATGCCATTTTTCACACTACCCCATGCTAACCATTTTTTCACATGCGATATGTATTGAATTCGCACCAGATCTGCACCTGATCGAACGGCTGGGATGATCGCGTACGTATCGTACGATAAGCGCATTTGTATTTTACTCTTTACCTATATATATAGGGTCTGGATTTTGGGAAAACGGTGAAAAGTGTGAGAACACTTATGGATCGTCAGATCAAAACAATCTATGGACAAGATTGGCGCGGTGGCGTTTTCGTATTCACAAAATTTGAACATGTCTTGATTCAGTTACAGTGTCATTTACCTTAATACTGTTAGTATTGATCAATGCATGATACAATTCTAAAATAACATCATAACCTAAATCTCGAGGACGAGATTTAAAACAAGGTGGGGAGAATGTAACATTTCCATTTTTAATAAATTTAAATAAAGTATATAAAACTTATATTGTTAAACGGGTAGATTACGAGTAAGTTGACTATTAGAAATATGAGGTATCTAGACAAACATATGAACCATTTAATAATTAAATAACAAAAATACATCATAATTGACCTTACTCCGTTTTCAACGAAACTAATGTCAAAATGTAGATAAAAATATACTCGTTCTAATAACATATTCATCGTTTTATAAAACGCCATATTTCAGAAGTTATAAATGATAAATGAGTGAAGCAGCTGAATAAATTATAATAATAAAATAATAATAACAAAACTTAACATATGAAATGATTGTGTATGTGTACGTGGCTCACATTTAGGAAAGATCAGTAAGAATCTTTATATGAACGTGTTCTCCAAGTTTAATTTCAAGTATAAATAGAGAATGGGTGAACCATCTAAAACTGTTCACATTCTTTTTCCTTTCTCTCCCCCTTTCTGCTTTTATATATACACCCATTTTTCTTTAGTATTACACCCATAATTACAACCCCGGACTTGTACAGCGCCAACCCATGCGAAAAGCAAAGAATCTTGGAACTGGACCCTCAGGAGACACGCGAGAGGGATCTCTCCGGCTCCCGCGACGCGCAGCAGGAAACCAAGATGTGGAATTGGATAAGAATGAGCAGCATGTCTATACAACTAACAAGGCTAGGCTAAGAATAGCGGCCTCGGGACGCGACACGCGACAGGGTACCCCGTACATGTACGTGACGCGCGGGGGACACCCGGGTGGCCTATATAAGCAGTAACTTGGGACAGAAGCTGTTGCACCTTTTCGACGAACTTTTAATGAATTCTCTTATATATACATCTCCGTTTCTTTGATATTACCCCCTAATTCTACGAAACTCTACCCCATTGTAAGTGTTTTAACCCCTGATCAGTGATTCGATACCCTGTCCGATCGATCCTAAACCCAGCAACGGATGTCAAGGTGCTGCCTATATAGGGCTACACTTTGTTAATTACGTTGGGGTTTTGATCTATCGATAAAGTTAAGTTGGGTTATTATACTAACACGTGTGCATTATATATTTTATTAGGAACTCATGAATTATACCAAGAAATATTACCAGGAGGCTTTTAGTTAAACCCTAAAATCACAAAGTGAGTCATTCTCTCTTTTTATCAAACTGCTTTGCAAAAACTCTAAATGTTTTTCGGTTATAATTACAGTGATCAAGTCTTTGTATTCTTTAATTACTGCCGGTATGTGAGGTTTTGTATACATTACTTGATAAACTTCACTATTGGATGAAAGTTAGCCAATGAGTGATATAACCACCGTCACAACGGGACTCCACTGTGTGACAAATACTGATTGAGTTTTTGGTAGATATAAACATTGTAATCTCCCTCTTGATACTATAAAATATAATAATGTGTCTTTTTATAAAATAGAATGAACTCACCAGTACTTTTCTTTTCGCTAGTACTTTTCGCTGATAAAATGTTTTTAAACACGTTTCAAGTAACTTACTGTGAAAGTAACAAAAGCCTGCTACGGAGCACTGAAGGCTTAAATAAAGTGGCTATAATTACCTGAATAAAAGAAGAAATTTATGTTTTATCAATTAGGGTTTATCCCTATAAAAACATTTGAATGGAATATGGGTTTTAGCCAATTTGTTTAATATTAAAAGTTTGGTGTTTTACAAACTCTATCGATACCGCTTGACTGGTTCACGACTCCCGCTCCCAGGGGTTCGGGGATTGTGACACTTTTTCATTGTAAACAAAAGTATTAACTAAGGTTATGTAAGTGGTTTCGTTGATGGTCCTAAAGTGTTTTTTAAGCAAGTCACCATATCTTAACATCGTAACGCACGGGGTTTTTGTGTTATTTGGCACGTTTCCCTTGGAATTTTTGTTTATTAAGTAGTATAATAATATAAATGATGGGATATATATATATATATATGCCAGTTAACGTACAATAGCTCTTAACGTACGACCAATACGACAGATAATTACGCACGTTCATTTTAAAATCATGCACGTTATAAACTCAAAAACCCAAATCACGCAAGTTGGAAACAATAATCACGCATTGTAGGTCCCGAAATCTGAGGATCGATAACGAAAACCAAACCCTTGTTTATAACAAACAATGTCACGGGTGCGGAATCCCCGTAACTATGCCAAATCAAACACAAATCTTATCTTTTACTGACACAATACAACTCACAACATGTCTAACTTACAACCCAGGCATGGTCACATATATTTTAATCACTTTTACTTCTTTTCAATTTTTTTTTCCTTTTAATTCTAAATTCAAAGAAAACTCAAGAACTTTTTGAAGGCTCCTATGAACTCCTTGAAGATATGAAGAATACACCCAGAAAATATGATTTTTCCGGTCACCAAATAATTTTCCGAAACACGAAATTGCACAAGACTTTCACTAAAAACCCGGTTTATCACATGAACAATCAATCTAACAAGGTTTTTGATAAAACTCTTTAGCAAACAACAATATTCAAGCAGATTTTTAAGAAGATTTTTCAGAAAAAATGAGTTTTTTCAAGAACAATTTTCAGAAAATCAAGAACAACCAGTTTTATCACTTGATAAAAACCGAACTATGTTTGATTTTAAACAAGGATAAGAGCCAAAGCTCTGATACCACTTGTAGGTCACGTTTTTCTGGTGGATCCGATACGAAAACCTATCCTTGTTTATCACAAACACGGTAACGGGTGCGGAATCCCCGTGACGGTGCAAACCAAACATAGTGTAAAACACACACGCGTAACCAAAGATTCAATATCTATTGATTAGGGATGCGTATGTGACATCTGTGCTTGTGATCATTGTAAACAGTTCAGTTATCAATGAAATAAAGTTATTTGATCCCTATGTTTGTTTGTTTATGTTTGATGTTTTTCATGTTTTGACTTTTATTCGATTTCAAACTCTATATCGCTCTCTGGAGAATTATACACAAACTGGTGCGTAAACGTAATCAGTTAAATGCGACAAATACTCCGGAACATCAATTTATGCTTAACATACCTTAAAAATAAGTTTCGAAGGCTTTGGTATGGCAAAATCTAGTTAATTCGCTTACAGGGACTAAAATTGACAAACTGCGAAAGTATGCCGATTTGAACTGCGACGAACATTCCGGAACATGCCCATAAGTTAAACACACCCTAAATATCCTTTACATAGCTTAGAAATAGGCTTTGAAGGGTTCGGTGTGCTAAAATAAACTTTTGGGTCATTCAGGGACTAAAAGTGTCAAAAAGTGCATAAGTTTGCATTTTCACGCATAACTTACGTTCTGAATACTTCCGGACATCCAAAAATTTATGTAATCATTAAAATATTAGGTTTTAGTGTTTGGCTTGTCAAAAATCCATTCGTCGCGCAATTTGGACCGTTTTTGCGTCCGTTACGACTTCCGTCGTAATTAACCGAACAACGCAATCGTACGGCCAAACGAACCGACATCCGGGATATTTTTTAGCACATTTTAAGTTCCCTATACTTTAACTTCATTTTAGAGCTTTGAAATGGGGTTAACGGGGCTTAAACGGGTCAAAAATGCATTAAAAACCAAGTTTGGAGGTGCAGGGGCCTGTTCTGCCAAAATTCAAACTTTCTGACCTGCAGGGTCCTTACGGACCGTAAGACCTACTCCATACGATCCGTAAGAAGGTGCCAGTGACCAGAAAATGCATTCCAGCTTGATCCAGCTGTTCCTCACTTGTGCAAATGGTTTTGGGCAATCTATGGGCTGGTTTTGGGTGCCCATTGTATTGCAAATCAGTGGGTACAAGTGTAGGGATGAGATTTAACGCTTGGGGAACAAGAAACGATCCTAACGGTTGTGCCTTCCCTATAAATACCCAACCCCAACTTCATTCAAACCCACTTGATTCTGAGATTTTCTCTAAGTTGGAGTTATAAACACTTCATACCTGAGAAATACTCGGAAATCAATCTTGCGGGGACCTTCTGTAAGTATTCTTTCGCGTTTTTCGTTCGTTTTAGCGTTAAATTCAAACTGCGTTTGACTTTCTGCTTTGACCAGTTTTTGGTCAACGCGAAGTTCGTTTGAACTTCATAACGTGAGCGTAATCACGATGGTTGTAGTCCCTAGCGACTATACCTACTGATTACCACGTTATCTAGGCCTCAGTGACGAGTCATAGTTTCGGCCAAAATGCGTTTTCTCACGTATTTTGTAACCAAACTACTCTAGGGTATTAAAACCGTTTGTTTTAATACCAAACCTGTTTTCTAACATTACTAAACATGTTCTAGCATGTTTAGCTCGTCGCTTTTAGATTTGTGCTTGTTTTGGGTCGTAAAGGTAAGCGATCTAATCAATCGCTTATGCTTACGAACCCGACCCATTTGGTCGATCTTTAGGATCCGACCAAACATTTTAGGTGACCATAGTTGTATAGGGAATAACCTTCCGAGGTTATACCTTATGGTCACGACGTTTAAGTAGTTGTATGATAAGTAGTTCTTATGCCTTAGGTAAATTACCAAAATACCCTTTTTGCGCCAAAATTCATTTTAAGCCTATGTAACATAATTTTTGACATCTAAACTGATTTAGCAACAATATTAGACATGTTAAGGCATATTTTACTTGTCATATGACTAGTTAAGCGGTCCAAACGCGTTTTACGCGAACGACGCGTTAAAGTAGCATAAGCTACCTAAGCGGGTCGTAACGGGTCAAGAGCACTTAGGATAGGTTTCGTTTTAGTACGTAGGCTTTGTTAAACCATGTTACATAAGTTCCCCTACTTATTTGGTTTACGAACCCTTGTACTACCCGATCCTCCGATAGGTCCGTGTTTTAATGTAGATACCTATATAGGTGCCGTCTGATTCCGTGATCTTCTAGCATTGCTTGGTGGTTATCCTACGACTTCTAAGCAATCTCAAGTGAGTACATAGACCCCTCTTTTACTGTTTTTCAAACATTTTGGGGTGAAACACATGTGCCTACTTGTTACTTTCGTGCTTTCTTGTTTTCACAACTTATACTTGCTATGTTCATTAGTACACTATTAGTACATGATTTCATTATGTTTTGCTATGTATGTTTACTTAACATGCTAGCACATTGATTTACATTACGTTGCTTTGCTACATATGTTTACTTGGCATATTAGCACATTGTTTTACATTACGTTTTCTGCTATGTATGTTGACTGAGCATGCTAGCACATTGTTTTACATTACGTTTTCTGCTATGTATGTTGACTGAGCATGCTAGCACATTGTTTTACATGACTTTTCTGCTTTGTATGTTTACTTAGCATACTTAGTACATTGTTTTCACAATACTTGTTTACATTTGGTATGACATTTGGTTTGCATAAACGGTTCTTTACTACATTCATTAACATTAGCTACGCCGCTCGGTAGTAAGTAATGGTACCATAGGACTTGACAAATCCCGTTCCTGATACCCTAGGTTTGTTTGGGTGAAAGGAATGACTGAATCCGTGAACATTTTTACTTTGATAACCTTTACTCTAAGGTTATCCTGCTGTCTCAAGGCTTGAATGTAATGCATTAACTTACCACATAAATGTTTGTTTCAATAAAACAAGCTTTTACTTGGCAAAACATAACTTTTTGATTTATTCAAAGTACTTTGTTTTGTTCCTTTTTACTTATGGTTAAGTATTCTCATTTTGTTACTTACCTTACATAGCTTTTGTTTACACTTAACTACATTCTACATTTTGGGTTTTAATCATATGACAATGGTTTAAACAAGAACATTTGATGATTGGTTTGAACATGAACTATATACCTTGGTGGTTTGATTAAGTGACTTAAGTAACGATATGTGTGTAGTATGCTACAAGCATGGTGGATACGCCACTGGTACTTCCTATATATAAGTGCTTGTATTATATTACATGACATACCGTTATTTAAATCATTCAATTTTGGACTTATACATTTTTGCAAATAACATATTTTCACAAGACTTTGTTTTACAAAACAATTTATTTCATACAACTTATTTTTACTTGGTTATTCTTCTAACCATACATCATTCTTTTATACATACATATTAACTGATTTGTTATCACTTTTCAAACATTTTATAAGCAAACACATAAACTGGATTCATGACTAGTTTTCATTAAACATTTTCTTAAACCTAAGTCATGAATCCTATTTTCACAAAACCTATGTATCTCACAGGCATTTTTATGCTGACGTACCTATTTTCACATGTGTCTTCAGGAGCTGTTGCTTAGGATGTTGATCGTGACACGCTAGGGTGGACTCGGGCCTTAGTGACATAAAACAGAGCTAGAGTTAGTTTAATTACGTTATGTACTCTTTATTTCAGTAGTTTTAAGACAATGTAACATTTGGTTCTTGTTTTGAACAATGTATTCCACCCTTGGGTGATGAATAAAATATTATTTAAATTACCTTGTTTGTGGAACAATAATTCTGTTACAACACTCCCCGACGTTTCCGCCACGATTTGATGTTTTACGTGGTCGGGGTGTGACAGAAGAGTTGGTATCAGAGCCAATGGTTATAGGGAATTAGGTTATTAGTAATGCTTTGACCTAGACTATAACCTTTCTAGGACCCCCAACACAAGTTGTCTTGTGTTTAGATCTTAAAACATGCACTTCACCTATCCTTAGGTGATCATCAAAACAAAAACCCAGATTTCTAAAACGATTTTTGAAAAACAATCCTCTATTTTTCAAATGATTTATTATATGGTTTTGAAACCCTTTTGATTTTTCAAATTGATTTTGAAATTTTATCATTTGTTTTTGAATGATTCTTTTGGGCCTTGTGCCTTCCAAGTTTTCAAAATCTCGTCAAAGTTTTGGGTTCTAAATAGTGTGAACACGTGCAAACTGGAAGAGTGAATGCCTGTACCCTGGGTTTTCTGTCTAAGGTTAGAGTGTTCGTACAAATCCACATAATCGGACCAGTCACTCTTACCTGGGAACTCTTGGGGTGAGTGTTCACTTATAGGCGAGCATGTCTTCGCTAAGCATTATTTATGGACCCATTTATTTTGATTAGTCACTGTGTGTCATTTGTTTGCTTTGTGATACGGACGAATGACCACCATCCTTGCTTTGTTGATTTTGTTTCGTCTCGTTCTTTTCATCTAATCATCTCACTCGTTTCCTCTCATGTTTTCCTCTTTTTAGCATGCCTCCTCGACGCGAAAATCAGCTACCTAATGCCGAACTGGCAGAAATCATCGCACAACATATGGCTGCTGCATTTCCGAATCTTATTGCTCAGTTTAACCAAGCCAACATCAATCAGAACGCTCCTTGTAACTTCAAGAGCTTCAATTCGGCTAAACCACTCAAGTTCAGTGGTACTGAGGGGGCAACTGGGCTCCTTCAATGGTTTGAGAGCATTGAGAATACTTTCCGTCATGTTCAGTGTCCTGATAATCGCAAAGTCAAGTTTGCTTCTAGTGTTTTTCAAAAGAGGGCGTTGACATGGTGGAACGGGGCCGATAAGAGTTTTGTGTCATTATCTTTTGAGCCCTTGCTTCGCGTGTCTAGAACGAAACTAGGTAAGCCTCTGACAGTTGAAGTTGCGAGTGGTGAACCCATTGTTCTTGATTCTATTCTTCGCAACTGCCAGTTGAACCTTAACGACCATCTTTTTCCTATCGACCTCACGCCTATGCAACTTGGAAGCTTTGACATTATTGTGGGTATGGATTGGTTAGCCAAGCATCGCGCAGAGGTAGTGTGTTTTGAGAAGATTGTTCGAGTTCCGCTTTCGTCAGGTGAGATCCTACAGGTTCGTGGTGAGAAACCTGCTAGTAGCCTCAAGCTTATGTCTTGTTTTCAAGCTCGGAAGTATCTGCGAAAGAACTATGTGGCCTTCTTGGCACATGTTACAGCAGATAAAGGCAAAGGTAAGTCTATGCAAGATATCCCAGTTGTTCGGGATTATCCGGAGCTGTTTCCTGAAGAGTTACCTGGTCTACCCCCAGCACGCCAAGTCGAGTTTCGTATTGATCTTGTACCTGGTGCAAATCCTATTGCCAGAGCTCCATATCGTCTTGCACCGTCTGAGATGCAAGAGTTGTCTAAGCAACTTCAGGAGCTTTCTGACAAAGGTTTCATCCGTCCTAGCTTTTCACCTTGGGGTGCTCCCGTTCTTTTGGTCAAGAAGAAGGATGGATCCTTCAGAATGTGTATCGATTATCATGAGCTGAATAAGCTTACCATCAAGAATCGATATCCCCTACCTCGCATTGATGATCTCTTTGACTAGTTACAGGGTGCTACTTGCTTTTCGAAGATTGATCTTCGTTCTGGGTATCATCAACTTCGTGTGCATGAAGAGGATATTCCCAAAACAACATTCTGCACTCGATATGGGCATTATGAGTTCACAGTCATGCCATTCGGTTTGACCAATGCTCCTGCTGTTTTCATGGACTTAATGAATAGGGTCTGCAAGCCTTATTTGGATAAGTTCATCATCGTTTTCATTGATGACATCTTGATTTATTCTAAGACGCGAGCTGATCACGAGCGCCATCTTCGTCTTACTCTGGAACTCCTAAAGAAAGAGCAACTTTTTGCCAAATTCTCCAAGTGTGAATTCTGGCTTAAGGGAGTTCAATTTTTGGGGCATATTGTCAACGAACAAGGTATTCATGTAGATCCCTCCAAGATCAGTGCGATTAAGGATTGGGATACGCCTACTACTCCTACTGAGGTTCGTTCTTTTCTTGGTCTTGCGGGTTATTACCGCCGCTTCATCGAGAACTTCTCAAAGATTGCAGTTCCTCTAACTGCTCTAACTCAGAAGAACAAGCCCTTTGAATGGGGTTCTAAGCAAGAAGAAGCATTTCAGACCTTGAAGCAGAAGCTTTGTGACGCACCTATTCTGACTTTGCCTGAGGGCAATGATGATTTTGTTGTTTACTGTGATGCATCGAAATTTGGTCTTGGCTGTGTTCTGATGCAAAGGAACAAAGTCATAGCCTACGCATCAAGGCAATTCAAGGTACATGAGAGAAACTACACCACTCATGATCTTGAGTTGGGTGCAGTTGTCTTCGCTCTCAAAATCTGGAGACACTATTTGTATGGCACAAAATGTGTGGTTTTCACTGACCACAAAAGTCACCAGCATATCTTCAACCAGAAAGAACTCAACATGAGGCAAAGACGTTGGGTCGAACTCCTAAACGACTATGATTGCGAAATTCGCTACCATCCTGGTAAAGCGAATGTTGTGGCTGACGCATTAAGTCGTAAGGAACGTACTGTGCTTCATTGTGTTCGTGTTCAATCTGCTGTTCCAGCTCGATCAGATATCCAAGCACGCATTTCTCAGGCTCAACAGGCTTGTGTTTCACAAGACTTAATGGGTAAGGAATTACCCTATCACATTAAGCCTGATCTTGTGCTGAAGGAAGATGGATCGTATTATTTCATGGACCGTTTGTGGGTCCCAAGCCAAGATGATCTTCGCACTCTGCTTATGGATGAGGCCCATAAGTCTCGTTATTCTATTCATCCTGGCTCAGATAAAATGTATAAGGATCTTCGTACTCAGTATTGGTGGCCTGGTATGAAGAAAGACATTGCCTTGTACGTTTCAAAGTGCCTTACTTGTCTCAAGGTTAAGGCTGAACACCAACATCCTTACGGTCTTTTGGAGCAACCTGAGATCCCAGTTTGGAAATGGGAAAACATTGCTATGGATCTCATTACTAAACTTCTGCGCACTAAGAAAGGTCATGATGCCATCTGGGTAGTTGTTGATCGTCTTACAAAGTCAGCGCATTTCCTGCCGATCCGTGAGAATCTATCTGCTGAAGATCTGGCCAAAATCTACGTGGATGAAATTGTATCTCGACATGGTGTTCCTTTGAACATTATTTCTGATAGGGATGCTCGCTTCTCTTCTCGATTTTGGAGAACCATGCAATCTGCTATGGGGACCCAACTCAATCTGAGCACAGCCTATCATCCACAAACAGATGGCCAAACTGAAAGAACAATCCAGACTTTGGAGGATATGCTTAGAGCTTGTGTGATCGATTTTGGTGGTAGTTGGGATTCACATCTTCCATTGATTAAATTCTCCTACAACAATAGTTATCACTCCAGCATCAACATGGCTCCTTTCGAGGCTCTCTATGGTCGAAAATGTCGTTCACCGGTCTGCTGGAATGAAATAGGTGAGGCTCAGCTTACTGGACCTGACCTCATTCTAAAGACAACTGACAAGGTTAAGAAAGTCCGTGATAACTTACAGGCAGCTCGAAGCCGTCAAAAGAGTTACGCGGACCGACGACGCAAGCCCTTAGAATTCCAAGTCGGTGATCGTGTATTACTTAAGGTCTCACCTTGGAAAGGTGTGATCAGATTTGGAAAGAAAGGAAAACTTGCACCTAGATACGTTGGACCATTCAAGATCGTCGAAAGAATCGGTAAGGTAGCCTACAGACTTGCATTACCTCCTAAACTTGGAAATGTTCATCCAACTTTCCACGTATCCAATCTCAAAAAGTGTTTAGCTGATGAGAACCTCCACATACCACTTGACGAAATCCGTGTTGATAAAACACTACATTTTGTTGAGAAACCTGTGGAAATTATGGATCGTGAAGTCAAATGGCTTAAACGCAAGCGCATTCCGTTGGTTAAAGTTCGCTGGGAATCTAAACGTGGACCTGAGTTTACTTGGGAACGTGAAGATCAAATGAAGGCGAAGTATCCACATCTATTCTCACGAGTTTCCTCTAAACAAATTTCGGGACGAAATTTCCACAAGTAGGGGAGACTGTGACATTTGTGCTTGTGATCATTGTAAACAGTTCAGTTATCAATGAAATAAAGTTATTTGATCCCTATGTTTGTTTGTTTATGTTTGATGTTTTTCATGTTTTGACTTTTATTCGATTTCAAACTCTATATCGCTCTCTGGAGAATTATACACAAACTGGTGCGTAAACGTAATCAGTTAAACGCGACAAATACTCCGGAACATCAATTTATGCTTAACATACCTTAAAAATATGTTTCGAAGGCTTTGGTATGGCAAAATCTAGTTAATTCGCTTACAGGGACTAAAATTGACAAACTGCGAAAGTATGCCGATTTGAACTGTGACGAACATTCCGGAACATGCCCATAAGTTAAACACACCCTAAATATCCTTTACATAGCTTAGAAATAGGCTTTGAAGGGTTCGGTGTGCTAAAATAAACTTTTGGGTCATTCAGGGACTAAAAGTGTCAAAAAGTGCATAAGTTTGCATTTTCGCGCATAACTTACGTTCTGAATACTTTCGGACATCCAAAAATTTATGTAATCATTAAAATATTATGTTTTAGTGTTTGTCTTGTCAAAAATCCATTCGTCGCGCAATTTGGACCGTTTTTGCGTCCGTTACGACTTCCGTCGTAATTAACCGAACAACGCAATCGTACGGCCAAACGAACCGACATCCGGGATATTTTTGAGCACATTTTAAGTTCCCTATACTTTAACTTCATTTTAGAGCTTTGAAATGAGGTTAACGGGGCTTAAACGGGTCAAAAATGCATTAAAAACCAAGTTTGGAGGTGCAGGGGCCTGTTCTGCCAAAATTCAAACTTTCTGACCTGCAGGGTCCTTACGGACCGTAAGACCTACTCCATACGGTCCGTAAGAAGGTGCCAGTGACCAGAAAATGCATTCCAGCTTGATCCAGCTGTTCCTCACTTGTGCAAATGGTTTTGGGCAATCTATGGGCTGGTTTTGGGTGCCCATTGTATTGCAAATCAGTGGGTACAAGTGTAGGGATGAGATTTAACGCTTGGGGAACAAGAAACGATCCTAACGGTTGTGCCTTCCCTATAAATACCCAACCCCAACTTCATTCAAACCCACTTGATTCTGAGATTTTCTCTAAGTTGGAGTTATAAACACTTCATACCTGAGAAATACTCGGAAATCAATCTTGCGGGGACCTTCTGTAAGTATTCTTTCGCGTTTTTCGTTCGTTTTAGCGTTAAATTCAAACTGCGTTTGACTTTCTGCTTTGACCAGTTTTTGGTCAACGCGAAGTTCGTTTGAACTTCATAACGTGAGCGTAATCACGATGGTTGTAGTCCCTAGCGACTATACCTACTGATTACCACGTTATCTAGGCTCAGTGACGAGTCATAGTTTCGGCCAAAATGCGTTTTCTCACGTATTTTGTAACCAAACTACTCTAGGGTATTAAAACCGTTTGTTTTAATACCAAACCTGTTTTCTAACATTACTAAACATGTTCTAGCATGTTTAGCTCGTCGCTTTTAGATTTGTGCTTGTTTTGGGTCGTAAAGGTAAGCGATCTAATCAATCGCTTATGCTTACGAACCCGACCCATTTGGTCGATCTTTAGGATCCGACCAAACATTTTAGGTGACCATAGTTGTATAGGGAATAACCTTCCGAGGTTATACCTTATGGTCACGACGTTTAAGTAGTTGTATGATAAGTAGTTCTTATGCCTTAGGTAAATTACCAAAATACCCTTTTTGCGCCAAAATTCATTTTAAGCCTATGTAACATAATTTTTGACATCTAAACTGATTTAGCAACAATATTAGACATGTTAAGGCATATTTTACTTGTCATAGGACTAGTTAAGCGGTCCAAACGCGTTTTACGCGAACGACGCGTTAAAGTAGCATAAGCTACCTAAGCGGGTCGTAACGGGTCAAGAGCACTTAGGATAGGTTTCGTTTTAGTACGTAGGCTTTGTTAAACCATGTTACATAAGTTCCCCTACTTATTTGGTTTACGAACCCTTGTACTACCCGATCCTCCGATAGGTCCGTGTTTTAATGTAGATACCTATATAGGTGCCGTCTGATTCCGTGATCTTCTAGCATTGCTTGGTGGTTATCCTACGACTTCTAAGCAATCTCAAGTGAGTACATAGACCCCTCTTTTACTGTTTTTCAAACATTTTGGGGTGAAACACATGTGCCTACTTGTTACTTTCGTGCTTTCTTGTTTTCACAACTTATACTTGCTATGTTCATTAGTACACTATTAGTACATGATTTCATTATGTTTTGCTATTATGTTTACTTAACATGCTAGCACATTGATTTACATTACGTTGCTTTGCTACATATGTTTACTTGGCATATTAGCACATTGTTTTACATTACGTTTTCTGCTATGTATGTTGACTGAGCATGCTAGCACATTGTTTTACATTACGTTTTCTGCTATGTATGTTGACTGAGCATGCTAGCACATTGTTTTACATGACTTTTCTGCTTTGTATGTTTACTTAGCATACATAGTACATTGTTTTCACAATACTTGTTTACATTTGGTATGACATTTGGTTTGCATAAACGGTTCTTTACTACATTCATTAACATTAGCTACGCCGCTCGGTAGTAAGTAATGGTACCATAGGACTTGACAAATTCCGTTCCTGATACCCTAGGTTTGTTTGGGTGAAAGGAATGACTGAATCCGTGAACATTTTTACTTTGATAACCTTTACTCTAAGGTTATCCTGCTGTCTCAAGGCTTGAATGTAATGCGTTAACTTACCACATAAATGTTTGTATCAATAAAACAAGCTTTTACTTGGCAAAACATAACTTTTTGATTTATTCAAAGTACTTTGTTTTGTTCCTTTTTACTTATGGTTAAGTATTCTCATTTTGTTACTTACCTTACATAGCTTTTGTTTACACTTAACTACATTCTACATTTTGGGTTTTAATCATATGACAATGGTTTAAACAAGAACATTTGATGATTGGTTTGAACATGAACTATATACCTTGGTGGTTTGATTAAGTGACTTAAGTAACGATATGTGTGTAGTATGCTACAAGCATGGTGGATACGCCGCTGGTACTTCCTATATATAAGTGCTTGTATTATATTACATGACATACCGTTATTTAAATCATTCAATTTTGGACTTATACATTTTTGCAAATAACATATTTTCACAAGACTTTGTTTTACAAAACAATTTATTTCATACAACTTATTTTTACTTGGTTATTCTTTTAACCATACATCATTCTTTTATACATACATATTAACTGATTTGTTATCACTTTTCAAACATTTTATAAGCAAACACATAAACTGGATTCATGACTAGTTTTCATTAAACATTTTCTTAAACCTAAGTCATGAATCCTATTTTCACAAAACCTATGTATCTCACAGGCATTTTTATGCTGACGTACCTATTTTCACATGTGTCTTCAGGAGCTGTTGCTTAGGATGTTGATCGTGACACGCTAGGGTGGACTCGGGCCTTAGTGACATAAAACAGAGCTAGACTTAGTTTAATTACGTTATGTACTCTTTATTTCAGTAGTTTTAAGACAATGTAACATTTGGTTCTTGTTTTGAACAATGTATTCCACCCTTGGGTGATGAATAAAATATTATTTAAATTACCTTGGTTGTGGAACAATAATTCTGTTACAACACTCCCCGACGTTTCCGCCACGATTTGATGTTTTACGTGGTCGGGGTGTGACAGCGTACAACCACAAACATATACAAACAATGTTTACAGACTCTCACTAAGTCTCACAGCTCTCTCATACTCATCAGTTTCACACAGAAACTATGAGGGATATTTATAGGAAACAGACACAGGTATCGACGAAACGCAAAGATGGCACGACGAAACATTAAAGTCGACGAAACTGGGTGAGTTTCATCGACATGCATGTTGAATCTAACTGTTTCGGCCCAAATGCAATTTGATTGGCCTATGCGAGATTTTCAGCCCAAATGTTGATTCTGTTGCTAATCTTTCACAAATTGTAAGATAAGACAAACTTGTGACATCATCATGACATCATCATGACATCATTATGATGATGTCATGATGATGTGTCACCGGGAATAGGTTCGCGGCTCTCCGTGCTTCGTGTGTCGAACTCTAGGGCGCACGACGGAAGAATGTCGTGACGTCAGGCTTGAGCCGGACCTAACCGTGTCAAAACCAAGTTGAACCGAACCGAGTCGAACCATCACGAGTAGCGTCCAAGGGGGAGTTTGTTCACCTTTTTGTGTCTGTAACTAGTCTTGTTTATCGTTGTATTTTGTATGGTCTTTTGATGTTTATCGAGTCTGTATTTGCCGTCGACCAAGTCGGATATCCTCCTATCCGCTTGTGTCCGACTTATTTGTCTCTATTTGGTATGTAATGTATACGAACAATGCATGTTGCATATAAGGGTAAAACTGTCATTATGTTTGTTTTTATATGAGGTTTGCTGCAACTGTCTGTTTGCATCAAACAGTTCAGCATTTGCAGCCTTCGACGAAACACCTTGTGCTTCGTCGAACACATAACGACGAAACAAACTATGACCATTTCATCTCGTTTCATCGTGATCTGCGACGAAACTGACTTGTTTCGTCGACTGTTGGGCTTCTTCAGGCCCAATGACTGGCCCAATGTTGTTTCATCGAGCCCACCTTTGGTTTCGTCGTAGTTAAGGCCCAGGCTGCTATATAAACACTTCTCTGGTTTCACTTTGAAACCAGATGAGAGCATACCCTGAGAGTTATTCTGTCAAACTGTGTGTGTATCAGTTGAACTTGGTTCTCATCCCATTTAATCAATAGATTGCGTTTCATTGGTTATTCCATGTTCTTATTTACTGTGTTTGATTTGGCATAGTTACGGGGATTCCGCACCCGTGGCATTGTTTGTTATAAACAAGGGTTTGGTTTTCGTTATCGATCCTCAGATTTCGGGACCTACAAGTGGTATTAGAGCTTTGGCTCTTATCCTTGTTTACAATCAAACATAGTTCGGTTTTTATCAAGTGTTAAAACTAGTTGTTCTTGATTTTCTGAAAATTGTTCTTGAAAAAACTCATTTTTTCTGAAAAATCTTCTTAAAAATCTGCTTGAATATTGTTGTTTGCTAAAGAGTTTTATCAAAAACCTTGTTAGATTGATTGTTCATGTGATAAACCGGGTTTTTAGTGAAAGTTTTTAAGCAAAATCGTGTTCGAAAATTTATCAGGTTCATCAAATCTTCATAAAGTTCATAATTGTTCTTCAAACTATCCACCTTTTTGATCTTTAACAAAGTGTCTGTTCAAGTTGTTTGTTGAATTAAAAATTAAAAGATAAAAGCTTGTTTGATTAAAATATGGGTGACCTTATCGGTTGGTATGGCAAGCATGTTGTAGTTTGAGTTTGTGTGTCATGTTGTCAGAAGGAGATAAGATTGTGTTTGAAAAATCTCACCAACTATTTCACCAACTGTCTGAAACCTTATCCACGACGAAACGAACAAGCGACAAAACACAAGCGTTTCGCCAAAACCATCTTCGACGAAACACAAAGCGTTTCGTCATAAGCCATTTCGACGAAACAGAAGTTTTTCGTGGGAAGTGTTTCGTCGAGTGTGTTGTCAATTTTAAACAGAAGGTTTGTAAAAGTGTGTTAACATTGTGTTTTCAAGTATTTGATCAGGTATTCTACTATATACATCAAATATGAGCTGCACAAGTCCGTGGAATTGGAGTATGGACCCACAACCAGGTCAAGATCAAACTTCGGCAGCCGCGTGGGCAAGAAATATGTTTGCTCAACCATCCATAATTGCAAGTCAATGGGCCTTGGTATCAAATCAAAATCAAAGCATTCAGAATCTTTTGCTTAGCGAGAGTGAAACGGGCAGCAACTGTGACACTTTGGGTTTTCCCGAGCAACCTGTGTATATTAACTATGCGTGTATATATTATATTAAATGAAAATTCAGTGGATTATCGTGACACACTATGTGATACGTGTATTAGACTACGTGTGCGTAATAAATATAAATATGTATTTAAGTATATATGTACTCGTGAACCGAGACCATGGTTCCGATTCGAGATCGCCTAACTTGCACACTATGGGCTGCCAACCTACATACCCAGCCCAACAACACAAGGACCCGACTCGAGACCACTCGGTATCGAGTAAACAGTAACATATGGGCCGGTTGGGCCGCAACCTTCCTTAGCCCACTCGGAAACCCACTTAGGGTGCACCACCTTCTATATAAACCTAAAACCCTCACACACTCTCCTCTACTCTCTCTCTCACTTCATCCTCACTCCCTTTCTCTCTAGAAAACCTTAAACCCTAACAATCAAGCATCACCTCTCCTCTCCTTCCTCTCGGACCAACCGGTGACAACAAGGACTCTCGGTTCAAGCTTGGGATCTTATTTGGAAGCTTATTCATCGATTACTTCATATTCTCACACTTTGAAATCTAACCGGTTAGTGGTTCCTTGCAATATAGAGATGGAAATACCATATATGTTTGCTTGTTAAGTTATGTGCATATTAAATATGTCCTTCTTGTATAGTTGATATTGTGGTTGTTGTTTAAGTAAAGTGTATGTTGATCTATTGTTTGTTATGATTAAGATGGTTTTGATACCTTGTGTATGTGATTCTTGACCATGAAATGCATATGTGTGTAAGGTGAACCGTGTTGAATAAATAATGAAATGATGATGATAATGTGAACTAGGTGTTATATTTGCTTAAATGAACATGTTTTCTTATGATGAAAACCCTAATGATGAACAACATGAATATGATATGAATGTGTTATGAATATTTGAATATGCTATGTTTGATCTACTTTGTTTAGAAATTAGACAAGAAAACATGTTTATGTGATTTAATTGGATAGTACACTTTTATATGAAATTCCAATTCTATTGGATAGTACAGCTGAGGTTCTAAAAGGCCTCCTCCTGTGCACGCATCCATGGTTGATAGTCGAGACCTCTGGTTTTGACTCGAGACCATCAAAGGAGACAACCCGAGACCATCGACGTACTACTCGAGAACAGTTGTTTCATCAATGGTCTCGACAAAGGTCTCGACTCAGCAAGTGATCCATCAGTGTGGTGACTCGAGACCAGTAGTGGTTGCAAGTCGAAACACTGCCTGGTTGCGGCACTTGATTACGCAACTCGAGACCGGCGGTTGCGACTCGAGATCACCGTCAACAATGGATGACAGTCGAAACCCCTGTCCACGTCCGCATCAACGATTGCGACTCGAGACCACTTCTCAGTGGTTTCGACTCGAGACCGCTCATCAGTGGATCCAATTTGTCAGTGGTTTCGAGTAGGTCGGATGGTCATTGGGCCACTATGTGTTTGGACTACCTGTTTGAATGGACTATGTGTTAATTGTACTGTTTGACTGTGCAATTATTAGGGCAGGCCCAATAACTCAAACTGTATGCATACTACGTGTTAGATACGTGTAGGATATACGTGAGTGCTTGTATCCGAACCTGATCTACTGGTAACCATGTTAGGACGTGGTGACCAGCATACTTGACCAAGTAAACTAATCTGCCGAGCAACCCAAGGTGAGTTCACAACTTTTAAAGCATGCGTTCCCGGTGGTTTGGGAAAACGGAACTTAAAACGATGCTATCCCTTGTAAGGGATACAAACCTATTTTCTCCCCTTGTGCGGGACCCTTTAGTTAATTACTGTTTATAAGGAATGCAACGAGCAACACTAAACGAAACTCTATCACTCAAGTCCCTACTACTTAATACCGATTAGTCTTCGGGGCCAGGCGAACGGGTTATTAGTTGATAGCGCTATTTAGGTCTTACCAGCCTCACACCGTGCCTGTAGAGGATCGGTCGTGAACTAATGTACTCTGGCAAACCGTCAATGATGATAGAACATTGACAAATGGGGCACTGTGGAAACGTACGGTCACCTAGTATTCGGTATTGGAAAAACAGTTTAGTCGCTTACTTATGGGGTAGCTCCCCATGGCATGTATAAACGGATAAATTAACTGGTGAAACAATTTTTTGGTAATTAAAAACTGGA